>NC_084527.1:10680000-11027500 GCF_024500275.1 Phycodurus eques | reverse complement strand
GCCTTCTGTGGTTTATAAACAATCTCTGTCAATAACTAGCACATCTTAACCAAATTGATTACGGCACCTTCCATCTCTCTTGTGGCTGAGCATATACTGTATAAGCAATGTGTCTCTCAGGAACGAACAACATTATCATACAGGACATACAAACAGAGTGTACTCACTCAGACACAATGATTGTATCCGTCTGCAATGGGAGATAAACACAAAGCCTCAAATTTGCTCAGCCACGGCTGTAAAACAATAGAGAACTCAGTACATTTTGTTTGCGCAGTTTAGTCTACTACTGCTATAACTCACCTAAAATGATGCATACAGTATGCAAATCAGATTCCACTTATTTTTAAGACTAATCTTAAGTTGCTTTGTTAGTCATGCAAAGTAGAGGGAGAAAAAAGGAGCGATTGGCCATACTGCACTTAGATGAATGTTTGACGAGTTCGAAATTCTGATTGGCTTCAACTGCAACCTCACACTGTTGACGCGCCGTTACGACAGATTAAGACACATAATAAGGGAAGCACATTTTATTTTAAACTTTGATATGCGCTTCAGTGGTCCATATCCACAGACCAATTAAATGTGTTCTTCCTGATCTACATAAGTTAAGTGGAAGGAACAATGCTGACCTGAATGTACATACTCAATGAGCAGCCAAGTCAGTCTAGCTAGTCAACTAGCCCGCTAGCTCGCTAGCCCGCTATTTCGCTAATTTCCGCATGCTTGTAGCACAGTAATGGGTCAAGTGTTACAACAGTGTCAAATCGACACAAAGTGTCATAATGTTACAGGGCTCGACGTGCCCTAAAATTTTTGCTTGAGTTTACAACCTCTATAAATACACTGCTACCCATAAAGTTAAGGAATAAACTTGTTTTTTTAAACAATCCTCTGTTTATTCCAATTTACAGTAATCAATTTTGACTGGGTACAATGATTACTTTATGTCTTCCAATTACCCAGGTGAACGGAAGTCATGCATAACATTTAGTTGTATTTTAATGGAAAGTGGTAAAACAAACGGTGTCCATTAATAAACATCTCTTTAAAATTGGTTTGATGTTTTCTGCTTCATTTAGCATGATCAGAAGCCTGACATAGAAATGCTGAATGTGCACTGTGAGGGGGGGGAAAAAAGAGTCGCTAATTTTTGGAATATGATATATGCAGTGTTCTATACTTGCTATACAGGAAATAACAATCACAAACATCTCAGCCTGTTATAAATGCATGGAGGATGGAGCTGCTCTCTCTATCTTTGCAAAATAGCTGGAAACAGTAGTCAAACTTTTGAGCAAAAAAGTGCTTTAGAAATAACAGTTCAGTATGTACAAGAAGGGTTATTTTTGCAAAAAGAAGATTGTTGTTTGCTCAACCTAATTTAATGAACAATTTGAAAGAAATCACATAAACCCTTTGAAACGCTCAGAGGTATGACTGGTACAGGCCTCAACAATGCTGGACTGTTTACACTGTTATTAGGAATAGATGCCTCTTTATATTTGCTTTGCAGGATGATATCCTCCTGTTAGTCACATGGTGGTCCTCATCCACACTGACGAGGAGAGGCAAAGCCACTAAATCCATTACTGCAGGGGCATAAAAGCACAGAGGAGAGTGCCAAAAAACTATGGTTGAACAATCAGTTAATTATTTCATACCTCTGTCATTGGAAGACAATAACCTTTATCAGATTTGGTGGAAGTGGGATGATTGTTTATAAAATAAATCTGATATTTGTTTTATATAGTTGGGTAGGGCGGCACGGTAGTCGACAAGTTATCACATCCCCCTCACAGTTCTGAGGTCCTGGGTTCAAATCCAGCCTCCCCTGTGTGGAGTTTGCATGTTCTCCTTGTTTCTGCTTGGGTTTTCTCCGGGTACTCCGGTTTCCTACCACATTCCAAAAACATGCATGGTAGGTTAATTGAAGACTCTAAATTATCTGTAGGTGTGAATGTGAGTGGGATTGGTTGTATCTTTATATGTGCCCTGCGATTGGCTGGCGACCAGTTTGGTTCGGAAAATGGATGGATAGTTGGGTATTTTCTCATTGAAACTTGGTTGGATATTGGATAATGGAGAGATATTTGGGAGAGTGACACTCTGTCAAGGCACAGAACAGTACCGAGCTTGGCCTTCAGTCTTGAGTTGATAAAAAATATAATGAAATGCCGTGCAATACTGTTCCACTCCAGTCCTGTGAGTGGTAGTAATGTGTATTTAGGGCAGGTAATTTCACTAAACTTCCTTTATCGACCATGGGGAAAATTCAGAAAATCGTTTTATTTCAAGGTACAGTATACCGTATATATTTACACGGTAAACTAATATCAACGGTGTCTGACATCCAACTACGTACATATGTTGCGCACTTAAGAATGAGTTTGATGTTTTAATGTAATGTGAATCTGAGTATTCTTTCGTATCAACATGCCAAATTGATTCCAAATTATTCACATTTTTTAATATCTGTTTTAATAAATATTTGGATGTATGAATCCCCCTTCCTGGAGTGTCCCAATGATCCTAGGAGCTAATTTGTGCTCCTGGCAGGGTCAACCATGGCAAAAAGGTCTTAGGTGATGGACCAGACAAAGCACAGCTCAAAGACCCCTTATGATGAGGAAAATATTTGGACCTCTGAATTTTTTATTTATTTATTTGTTTTGCTTGGAAGAGGTATTTAAGCTTAGCAACAACCAATTACAGCCTACAAGTGAAGTTTGTCTTTAAACATGCAAGAAATCTTCTTCCACTAATGAATGCAATGTTGACCATTTTCCCAGTATAGCTTTTTAAAAAAAGCACATTACTCTTCACAACTGTAGGGGAAGCCTTGCTTCAAAAAACAAACAAAACAATTTCTCTTCTGTAGTTTCTTGCTTTAATTGTTCCCAACTTTTACTGTGATCTATATATCCATTGATTTAATTTAACCAGGGTTTATGTCATATGCAGGCTTTATTTTCCAAATCATAAAACAGTTAAGGCGACTTAATTTAATGGGGATCCAACAGCGTCAGGTTGCTTATTACAACTTGTATATGTATACTAAGCAATGGTCAGCTCTGCTTCCTGACCTGACTTATTGTCATTAACAGGTTATTAGCATAAATGAACAAACCAGTGTGTAATCACATCACCTAAATCAATAAAAATTTGGGGGGTGGGGCTAAGCGTTTCAAAAACAATTTGTCTTGCAATGAGGCAAGGGATGGAAAGTGATTTTTCATGAGTGTAGTTACATAGCAAAAGTCAAAGCAGGCTGTTGCATTTTGCATCAGGGACCCTCAATTCTGCATGAAATGAGACATATTTGTTGCGTGCTTATTTCCAGCGGATTCATTTGTAGAAGTGTGCACCCTGTGTCGTGTCCATGGCCTGGCCTCCTATGCAGCACTTCCTGTTCCCTTTCATGTGCCAAAAATTGGTCTCTCACACACGCATGCCCACTGACACTCACACACAGAGAGTGGAAATTCATATTTGTATGGACAACAAACAACCGTTTGCAATCTCATCACGGTTCTTTTTAATTCTTTTAATCAGCCTCACACTCCAACAAACACATAGAGAGCTCACTTGAGAAAATCTTATTAAAAGGTTCGAGGCGAGGTTGATGTTGAGTTGATTGCTGTGGATCAACTGATGAGCAGAGCATGACTAATGCTGAAAATGGCAGTCTGTACAAGAAAATTCCTGAGATACTTAGATTCATGTTTTTTTTTGGGGGGGGGGGGTGAATTTGTGCACTGCTTCCGGTCACACATATACAGTATTGATATGGGCTGCTGTACTGTATATGAGTATGTGTGTGTGTGTATGTCCATGTGTGTTAATGCAGCCGTGTCTGTTGATCTATTTTGTTGTTGCGCATTGATCGTGTGTTAATGTTTCCTCTGCGTATGAGGGGGTGTCTGACATTTCCATGATGGCTCGGCTAAAAAAAATCCACAGCCTTTCTTGGAAGTCTCTCACACAACTGCAGAACAAAATCACCCCCTTTTAAAAAAAAAAATTGTGTTGAACAACAAAGACGTCAACTGTAGTTTTCATGTTTGTTTCATAATCTGTATGCTTTCCATCAGATGATTTGGAGTTGCATCATAATTTTGATCAAATCTGGAATTCTATAACTACCAGTGGTACTGTTGACCATGCAACAACAATGCAGTTTCGCACTGGAGCACTAAGAAATTCTGAGGAAAAGAAAACTGTGGTTATAGTTAAGTGACCCCTCCTTGAGCCGTCACCTTATCGTGGTGGAGGGGCTTGTTTGTCCCAATGAGCCTAGGAGCTAAATTGTCTGGGGCTTCACGCCCCTGGTAGGGTCACCCATGACAAGCAGGTCCTAGGTGATGGACCAGACAAGGCATGGCTCCAAAAACCCCTATGATGAATAAAACAAATAGATGTAGGTTTCCCTTTTCTGGACACGGTTTTCATGGTCTGTGTTTTGGTTTGAGTTGTGTTTAGTTTTGTTCCATGTTTTCCTGTGTTCCATGTTTGTCGTGTGCTTATTAAGTTGTTGTGTCCACCTGTTCTCGTCTACTTTGTGTCGACCAATCAGCTCTCTCCAGCCACTCATGTCTTCTCCGGGTGTTCCTCGTTGTCTCGTCTATCTGTTTGTATTTAGTTCCCTGGTTTCTTTCAGTTCTTGTCGGTTCATTGTCGTTGTCACATGTCTTTGCCATGTCATAGTCGCCAGTTGTCTTTATCATTGTGGTATGTCATTGTCAGGTGTCATTTTCCCTTTCTATTCCACGTCTTACTCACAGGTCATAGTTTGTTTCCAGTTTTAGATATTCGAGTGTTTCTTTGTTACTTTGATTTGATTGGTATCTGTTGTGGGACTTTGTTCAGTTTTCCCCTTTTGAAGATTAAATATTATTTTGAGACTCCCGCTCTCCTGCCTTGCCTCCCTGCTTCCCTGCAATTGGGTCCACCATGTTCTTGCCTTGCGTTACTCGCCCTCGCCCTAACCACGTACGTGACAGAATGAACCGACCAGAACAGGACTCAGCGGGAAGAAGATGGCGTTACCCTGGACACCACCAAACTGCCTCCCACCGTCCTCAGCCTGCCATCCATACCTACCCTCTTCCAGTAAGCCCTATCGTTCAGTCTTTTCTGTCCTTTTCATCGGGTCCCCCACTTGTCCAAGTTATTCACCATGCCTTACTATTTTTTCTTTAGATTCTGATTTTTCTGATTGTGAAGATGGCCCCGATTTAGTTAACTTTCTGTCTGATTCGGACTCTGACACAGACTTCGATTTTTCTGGTTCCTTCCCTAGTTTATCCCGTCCTCGTCAATTTTATCCCGTCCACGTCAGTCTCCCCGTTTCCAACCCCAGTGAGTCCAAATCCTTTCCCTCTGACCTTTTCTTGGGCACCCCTTTGGCCATCTACCCGGGACCGCCGCGTGGTGGCCAACGGAGGCGCCCAAGAAAAGGTCAAATTTTGCCCCCTCGTTGGTTTTCCCCTGTTCACAAGTCACTTAATTTTTCACCTATTGCCACACGTTGTTCCACGGCTCCTATTAAGTCACGTCTAGTCAAACCTGCCCCCAAGCCACCATGTTCAGTACCAGCCATTTTTCCTAGTTCACCTTCCTCAGCCTTCCCACTCTTCCACTCCCGTACCCTCGACTCCCAAACCTGAATGGCGGCAGGCTGAGGAAGCGACTGCAGGCCCCGTACCTGCTCCTCGGCAGCTGCGGCAGGCTCCCGTTCCTGCTCCTCGGCAGCTGCGGCAGGCTCCCGTTCCTGCTCCTCGGCAGCTGCGCCAGGCTCCCGTTCCTGCTCCTCGGCAGCTGCGCCAGGCTCCCGTTCCTGCTCCTCGGCAGCTGCGCCAGGCTCCCGTTCCTGCTCCTCGGCAGCTGCGCCAGGCTCCCGCTCCTGCTCCTCGGCAGCTGCGCCAGGCTCCCGCTCCTGCTCCTCGGCAGCTGCGCCAGGCTCCCGCTCCGGCGGCGCTCCTCCAGCGGCCGCCACCCGACCCCGCTCCGGCGGCGCTCCTCCAGCGGCCGCCACCCGACCCCGCTCCGGCGGCGCTCCTCCAGCGGCCGCCACCCGACCCCGCTCCGGCGGCGCTCGTCCAGCGGCCGACACCCGTCCTCGCTCCGGCGGCGCTCGTCCACGGTCAGAGGCGCTTGGCAGGTGAAGGTATACTTATTGCTACTCGGCACCTGTACATTGGGGTTCACCCCGGTGAACGAGACGGTAGCCTCCCTCTGCCTTAGGGTTGGGGGATGGGTCCTGACTGTTGTTTGTGCCTATGCACCAAGCAGCAATTCAGAGTACCCACCCTTTTTGGAGTCTTTGGAGGAGGTGCTGAGAGGACTCCCACTGGGGACTCCATCGTTCTGCTGGGGGACTTAAATTCTCACGTGGGCAACGACAGTGAGACCTTGAAGGGCGTGATTGGGAGGAATATCCCCCCCGATCAGAACCCAAGTGGTGTTCTGTAATTGGACTTCTGTGCTCATCACGGATTTTCCATAACGAACACCATGTTCAAGCATAAAGGTGTCCGCACGTGCACTTGGCACCAGGAAACCCTAGGTCGCAGTTCGATGATCGACTTTGTGGTCGTATCATCGAACTTGCGGCCGCATGTATTGGACACTCTGGTGACGAGAGAGGCGGAGCTGTCAACCGATCACCACATAGTGGTGTGATGCCGGTCCAACCTGGCAGGCCCAAACGTATTGTGAGGGTCTGCTGGGAATGTCTGGCCAAATCCCCTGTCAGGAGTTTCAACACCCACCTCTGGCAGAACTTCACCCACGTCTCGGGGGACGTGGAGGACATTAAGTCCGAGTGGACCATGTTCCGCGCCTCCATTGCTGAAGTGGCCGACCGTAGCTGTGGCCGTAAGGTCGTGGACACCAGCGGTGAGGGATGCCGTCAAGGTGAAGGAGTCCTCTCGGGCGTTTTTGGCCTGTGGGACTCCTGAGGCAGCTGATGGGTACCGGCTGGCCAAGCGGAATGCAGCTTTGGTGGTCGCTGAGGCAAAAACCCGGACATGGGAGGAGTTCGGTGAGGCCATGGAGAAAGACTTCTGGATGGCTTCGAGGAAATTCTTCGACCGTGTCCCTCGGGGAGTCTTGTGGGGGGTGCTAGTATGGGGTACCGAACCCCCTGATAAGGACTGTTCGGTCCCTGTACGGCCAATGTCAGAGTTTGGTCTGCATTGCTGGCAGTAAATCGGACTCATTTCCAGTGAGGGTTGGACTTATTTTATTTGCTGCATGTACTGTAGCTCAGAATTAAGTTTTCGTGTTTGCTAGGTTACTGCAGTTCAAAGATGTGTATATAACCCATGCGTTATTTGTTTAACGTAACTCAATTGTTTTTCTTTTTTTGTCTTTTTGGTGGGGGTTGGGAGGTAGTTTGTGAAATGGCGCCGGTTGGATTATTTACTTTACAATTGTGACATTATGCAGCAGCTCACCCCCCACAGATATGATGAGATTCCGTAAAATGATGGAAGGAGACACCCACAGTCAGGCAATTATGGTATTCTTTGCAAATATTCAAAGCTGCAAATATTCAAAGCTGTCAAGTATCGGTTATTATTTAATGCGGTGCTGGTGTGACAGAGCTCATCATCAAGACGGACAGACTAGGAGTTCATCTTTACATCACTACAGTGTACCTTCAGCTCAGTGAGCATCTAAGGTATTAATTCCAACACAAGTGTGTTTAACTTTTCCTTTGGCTTTTTGTGTGTTTTTGGCATGCCACCACAGAACGGTATTGAAGGCAAAGTACAAAGGTCCAACTAATCGCAGGCCACATACCAAACAACAATTCACTCTGACATTAACACCTGTGGACAATGTAGAGTTTCCAATTAACCTTAAATCCATGTTTTTGGAATGTAACCTCCACACAGGAAGACCAGAGCAGAGTTTTGAACCTCTCAACCGGGAAGCAGATGATTTAGCCACTACTCCACCGCACACATTACATTACATTACGTTATGTCCAGTGGGGAAAAAAACTTTTTGACATTAAAACAACTTGGGAGTCAACCATGGTCCCAAAACTGATTGTGTTCTACGGCACTACCAGTATGTCAGTGCATAAGAGAGATAAAAGCTTGAGATACGGGCTGTAAAAAAATCCCATGCTGTTTCATTAACAGAAGTGAAAGACGCACTGATAATAGGATAAAGGTGGTGAATGACTTGTAGAGGCAAAGTTTAAAGACTTGCTAAGCCCGCAGGGGTTTCAACATGCATTACTGCATACAAATGTTGTATTGTAAACTTACAGGATATGAGCTTTTGAGATAACAACCCAAGCGAGAACAATTGCTGCCGATGGCGAGTAAGATACCAGCACTGACAATTTACAATAAACAAGTGTCTACGTTCTTTCACATGCAACCAATCAGAGTAATCGTAAATGCAGAGCCTTTTGAAAATAAATAAAGCGTTTTTATCACAGACTTTACAAAGCCAAAGTGCTTTTAAATAACTTCACCTTCCGTACCTCCTTTTTTGGTTTCTCATTCTCCTCCTGCTTCTTGGGTGTTTTTTTTTTACCGGCAGAAAAAGAATTAAGAAAAATCTAACCAACGTTATAATGTGGACGAGAGCCGAACATCTATATTCACCCTGAGCATTGGTATTGGATATGCTATCTGTGAAGCATTTGTCTTTGTTGCTGGACATTTTTCGGTTGTTTATCTCATATCGACTTGCATGCTCACACAGTAGCACGCATCTGGAGGAACCTACAATCGCATCTCGTGTGTGCATAAAAAAGCTAATGAGTGTGTGTGTGTTTGTGTGTGATGTTTGCTGGGCTCCCTCCATCCTCTCCTGAGACTCCGCTGCCACATACCTGCCTTGTTTTATATTCCAATGTTGGCAAGAGAGTAAGCAGCTTAGGGACACGGCCTCCGTATGAATGTACAACACGGAAAACAACTTGGCTCACCAACTTGGCTCAGATAACTTATGCGTTCACATCCTCGAGTCATGCCACAGTTGTGAATATGGAAATGAAGGTGACTGCCAATACGTAGTTATGTGTGTGGGTGGGTTTGAATGTGGGTGGGGGGGGAATAATAGTGTGGGGGGCAAAGACAAGTGACAAATCCCCAAACCATCCGTTGACATATAGTGGCTGTAAATAGTCTGCACACCCCTGTTTAAAATACCAGGTTTTTGTGACTTAAAAAAATGAGACCAAGAAAAATCATATCAAAACTTTTTCCACCATCAAAGTGATTTAGAACCTAAAAAAAAAGAAAAAGAAAACCTCAAGTGGGAAAGCAAAAATAAATGAGATAATGTGGTTGCACAAGTCTTTTAACTGGGATCTGACTGTGTTACGAATGACAAAAATCACATTCAAACTCATGTTAAATGGTAGTCAGTGCACACATGCTACCATTTAAAGTGTCTCTGATTAACCCCACATATAGATCAGCTGTTGCAGTAGGCTTTTCCTGACGTTTTTGTAATCGCATTTTACAGCACAAGCCATGGTCCTCCGAGAGCTTCCACAGCATAAGAGGGCTCTCATTGTTCAAAGATCAGGTCAGGAGAAGGGTACAAAAGAATATTTAAGACATTAAATTTACCATGAAACACAGCGAAGACAGTCATCATCAAGTGGAAAAAATATGGTGCACATTACCAAGAACTTGACAACCCAACTCAATTGATGAAAAGATGTGAAGAAAACTGGACAGGGAGGCTGCCAAAGGGCCAGCAGAAACACTGAAGGAGCTGTATTGGCTGTTAAGTACATATGACAACAATCATGGACCCATTTCTATATAGCATTTGAACATGGGTGTGCAGACTTTTTATGTCCACTGTATGTCAATTCCAATCCACCATAGGCCTACTGACCTCAAATATAACAAGCTGAGACAGGATCTGAGTGTGTGTGTGTGTGTGTGTGTGTGTGTGTGTGTGTGTGTGAGAAAGACAAAAAAAAATGTAGGCTCAGTTATACTGTATGGCAGGATGTCCGGGCTCTCCCTTAGAGAGAGGGTGAGAAGCTCGGTAATCCGGGAGGGGCTCACAGTAGAGCCGCTGCTCCTCCACATTGAGAGGAGCTAGATGAGGTGCGCTGCTAACTGAGCTGACGTCTGACGAGAAAATGTTCCCTTTCGTTGAAGACTCTAAAATTGTCCATATGTCCATAGATGTGAGTGTGAATGGTTATTCAATATGTGCCCTGCGATTGACTGGTGACAAATCCCCGCCTCTCACCCAAAGTCAGTTGGGATAGGCTCCAGCTCACCCACAATCGTAATAGAACAATGGATGGATAATTTTTTTACATTGAATGTGTATAATATTGTATTTAAAAACAAATCATGATGATAGATATCTCCAAGAGTTTTACAATTTAAACTGCAAAAAAGTTCATCTTTGTTATCTTGAAAAAACAAAAGCCTTAATTTTGCTTTAATGTACAACCTCAATTCCAATGTAGTTGGGACATTGTGTTAAACATAACTAAAAACAGAATACAATGATTTGCAAGTCATGTTCCACCTATAAGACAAGATATTTAATGTTCAAACTGATAAACTTGTTTTAGCAAATAATCATTGACTGAGAATTTTATGGCTGCAACACGTTCCAAAAAAGCTGGGACAGGTGGCAACAAAGACTGAGAAAGTTGAGGAATGCTCATCAAACATCTGTTTGGAACATCCCACAGGTGAACAGGCTAATTGGGAACAGGTGGGTGCCATGATTGGGTATAAAAGGAGCTTCCCTGAATTGCTCAGTCATTCACAAGCAAAGATGGGGTGAGGTTCACCTCTTTGTGAACAAGTGTGTGAGAAAATAGTCGAACAGCTTAAGGACAATGTTCCTCAACGTACAATTGCAAGGAATTTAGGGATTTAATCTTCTACGGTCCATAATATCATCAAAAGTTTCAGAGAATCTGGAGAAATCACTGCATGTAAGCGGCAAGGCCAAAAACCAACATTGAATGCCCGTGACCTTCGATTCCTCAGGCGGCACTGCATCAAAAACCGACATCAATGTGTAAAGGATATCACCACATGGGCTCAGGAACACTTCAGAAAACCAATGTCAGTAAATACAGTTCGGCGCTACACCCCTAAGTGCAACTTGAAACTCTACTATGCAAAGCAAAAGCCATTTATCAACAACACCCAGAAACGCCGCCGGCTTCTCTGGGCCCGAGCTCATCTAAGATGGACTGATGCAAAGTTGAAAAGCATTCTGTGGTCCGACGAGTCCACATTTGAAATTGTTTTTGGAAATTGTGGACGTCAAAGAGGAAAAGAACCATCTGGACTGTTATGGACGCAAAGCTCTAAAGCCAGCATCTGTGATGGTATGGGGTTGTGTTAGTGCCAATGGCATGAGTAACTTACACATCTGAGAAGGCACCATTAATCCTGAATGGTACATACAGGTTTTGGAGAAACATATGCTGCCATCCAAGCGACGTCTTCTTCATGGACGCCCCTGCTTATTTCAGCAAGAAATTGCCAAACCACATTCTGCACGTGTTACAACAGCGTGGCTTCATAGTAAAAGAGTGCGGGTACTAGACTGGCCTGCCTGCAGTCCAGACCTGTCTCCCATTGAAAATGTGTGGCACATTATGAAGTGTAAAATATGACAACGGAGACCCCGGACTGTTGTACAGCTGAAGCTGTACATCAAGCAAGAATGGGAGAATTCCACCTACAAAGCTTCAACAATTAGTGTCCTCAGTTCCCAAAAGGGTGGCACGGTGGCCGACTGGTTAGGGCGTCAGCCTCACAGTTCTGAGGACCCGGATTCAATCCCCGGCCCCGCCTGTGTGGAGTTTGCATGTTCTCCGCGTGCCTGCGTAGGTTTTCTCCGGGCACTCCGGTTTCCTCCCACATCCCAAAAACATGCATTAATTCGAGACTCTAAATTGCCCGTAGGCATGACTGTGAGTGTGAATGGTTGTTTGTTTCTATGTGCCCTGCGATTGGCTGGCAACCAGTTCAGGTTGTACCCCGCCTCCTGCCCGATGACAGCTGGGATAGGCTCCAGCATGCCCGCGACCCTAGTGAGGAGAAGCGGCTCAGAAAATGGATGAATGGAAGTTCCCAAAAGTTTATTGAATGTTGTTAAAACAAAAGGTGAGGTAACACAGTAGTAAACATGACCCTGTCCCACCTTTTTTGGAACGTGTTGCAGCCATAAAATTCAAAGTTAATGATTATTTCCCAAAAACAAGTTTGTCAGTTTGAACATTAAATATCTTGTCTTTGTAGTGTATTCAATTAAATATAGGTCGAACATGATTTGCAAATCATTGTATTCTGTTTTTATTTATGTTTAACACAACGTCCCAACTTCATTGGAATTGGGGTTGTATGAAAAATAATGAGAAACTGAAATTACGAGTTGAACAGTGGTGTACAATGGTGCTCAGGGGAGCACTGACCTCTGCAAAGCCTTACCAATCCTAATTTGAATCAGCACTCAGAGCTTTTTCCTGCATATGCATGAATTTTGTCATCAAGACTCATTTAGTATTGACTTGAAAAGTGAGTAAAATGTAAATTAAAAAGTCCTTATCTCACTCTGTTAATAAACAATACATTATTCATGGGGCAGAACGTAGCTCAAGTGGTTAGAACATCTGCCTCACAGTTGTGAGGTTCTGGGTTCGAATCTCGGCACGAGCTTTCCTGTGTGGAGTTTGCATGTTGTCCTAATGCTTGTGTGGGTTTTCTCTGGGTACTCCGGTTTCCTTCCACATTCCAAAAACATCTACGTCAGGTTTATTCAATGCTGGTCTAAATTGTCCATGGGTGTGAATGTGAATGTGTATGGTTGTTTGTCTATATTTGCCCTGCAACTGACTGGTGACCAGGTCAGGGTGTACCCCGCCCCTTGCCCAAAGTCAACTGTGATGGGCTCCAGCTCACCCAAATGAAGATAAGTGCTACAAAAATGAATGGTTGGAATATTACTCTTCCACCAAGTTTAGTCATTGGGTACTTTTTGTGTAATCATGGTGACAATTAAGCAAAACATGATGCAAACATTCCTGCTCTGATCCCTATTTACTGTAATGTTCAAAATAATGAAGCATAAAAGACACCAGGGAACGTCTCATGCGTTTTCCAAGTAACTTTATTTTTTAACAGGAAGTTGGTGGGTGGAGGTGGGGATCATCACAGATGAAGGACTGACAGCTCCAAAGCGCCGACTATGCATCCTGGTCCGAACACAGCAGGGGGAAGATACACAACAGGTGCTTTCCAGTGAAAAGATTTGGATTAGTGCACCTGTCGCCCTCAAGCCATAATTTTAACTTTTTTTTTTTTAAACTAAGAAAAGTAGCAACCTCACCACAAAAAGCGCAGAATGGAGGTGGGTAGAGCAGGTGAGCATCAACTAATTTTTATACAAAAGCAGCCATGAAAGCATGACGTCTAGAGTTGTTTGGGTTCTGGTAAGAATGCAACTCACAAACGTTTAATTGGAAACAGCTCTTGTTCTGGGTCATTTTCATCAGCATTTTTGGAGTAGAAATGTTCATAAAGCATTACTTGCTTTTACTCTTGCTGATTTTTCTCCTGACATTTCTGCCAAATGTGCTTATATCGCTATTAAAAATGATGATAGATGGTCATGTATGGGGCGTTTTATGCACATAAAAGTCATATTTTTTTCATATACTGTGGCACCATCACACAAAAGCCACCATTTACTTTTTAAAATCAATAAGGCTCTCGCTCATTAGAACGTAATTTAATATTTTTTACCCTCGGACCAATCTGATATCGTTTGACCCTCGGAATAAAAGCACTCCAATGGAACAATAAATAGAGAGAAAACACCCAGTAGTTTAAAATAAATAGTACAGTCTTATATCGTTACCTCCCATCACATAAACATACACACACCCACACACACACAGACACACACACACACACACAGTAAATATGACTGAAGTAAAACAACATGGGAACCATATATCAATGCGACAGGCCAAGCCTCTTTGGTCCCTTCCGGGTGGTCAGAGGAAGAGTGCCTTCTCAATACGCAATCAAACACACACACTTGAAAATGGCTCTCAATACGCTGACATAAATCTGAATTTCACAAATATAAAAGAAGCAGTCACATGACAAGCAAAGTGTCTCTATGTTTCACTCTTGTAGATCATTAGAGCACACACACATGCACGCACGCACACACACACACACACACACACACACACACACACACACGTACACACGGTCAGCAGAATTAGACAATGTGTCGCTGACAGCCCTTGTCCCATTGAGTCAATAAGCCTGTGTGCTTTTTAAAACACACGTTCTGGCCAAATGGCCAAACCTCCGTCTTTTGGCAGGAAAGAAAATGAGTGAGTGCAAGAGAGATAACGTGTGGCCTCAACAAAACAAACAAACAAACAAACAAACAAAGTCACCGCTCCACTGCAGGTGAAACGAGTGACTCAGGCAAATGGGCCTCGGAATAATCCAAGTTGGGTGACATTATACATAAACTTCACTGCAGTGTGCGTATGTCCTCTTAATCATTTGTTTAAATGTTTACCCACTCACTTATCACTGATGGGCTGCATAAAATGAAAAGTAATGCGCATAAATCAGCATATGAACCTCCCATGGCATGGTATGACTAACCTCGTTAGAGAGGCTTACTTTTCGGAGAGATTGCTACTCCCGGTCCATTAAAGCATTAAAGTCAATGCTTTATCGTTATATATTTATCTCGTGACTCTTGTGAAAATGCTAAAATTGCACTCAAAAAAAGAAAAAAAACACACACAACCTGAGTGTCCACAATGACCCGCAGGCAGCTGAGAGCTGAGGCATCTGACACGTTTGACGCAAACGTGTTAGTGTGCCTTTAATTGTAAAGGCCCCTTTCATCTGTGTCATCGCATTTTCGATCGCCAGATGCCTCTTGTTGTTGCTCTTTTGGATAGGAATCAGGGAGCGCATGTTTGGCCTGCAGCTGAACAGATTAAGACTGCAAGAAATCACCACTAACCTTGTGTGCTTCTTGTGCTCTGTGCTGATGTACAAAAGGGCCCAGGGCTTGTTTGAATCTAAGGTCAGTTTCTTTATGGTTACCTTTTTTCCTTCCTCAACAACCTTACAGTCTTTAATAACTACAAATAAATAAATAACCATATTTATTTGTATATATATAGTGGGTTTAACTTGTGTGGCCTCCCTGATTTGGGCCCCCTTGTTCCCACCATTCAGTTAGTGCGATATGGTACATTTGCTTCAGATTGGTCCACATTATTAGTGTAGTCTATAGTCAGGCCTGAAATTTACCTAGCCTGTAAATGAAGCCTATTGTGTAAAAATGCTGATTCTGGATGTCAAAGTCTAACATGTCAAGTAACACATTCTACGACTGTACTGAAGAAATTTGGAATTTTACGTCCATGACTCATAATATTAATAATACAGCCCTTTGAAAGATGTCAGTGTTATTTGCCTCATTGGTTGGTGTGGATACCAATTTGTATTTGTATTTGTTGTAAATGCTAAAAGAAAGTACCCTTGGTGCTTCTGCACAGAATCTTTTTGAAAGCCTTCCTAAAGTCTTTGTTGAAGATCGTGTAAATGACCGGGTTGAGGGAGGAGTTGCAGTAACCGATCCAGAAGAAGAACTTAAAAAGTGGGTCGGGGATGGCGCAGGTTTCGGGGCACACTGCCTGGAGCGAGTAGGAGAAGAAGAAGGGGAACCAGCACACCACGAAGACCCCAATGACCACGGCTAGCACGAAGGTGAAGCGTTTCTCTCTGTTGACCATGGCTTTGCGCCTAGCTGCCCCGGGGTTGTTGTCGATTTTTGATTTCCTCCCTGGCACCAGCCGCGCCCCCTTTGAAGTGGCGATCATGTTCCTGTAGCGCTTGATGGAACCCGGGGAGTGGATGCCCCCTCCTGCGGGTGACCCCGGCATACTGGCGCTGCCCCGGCCCCCTCCATTGCTGGCCTCACTGTCTGTGCTGGAGCTGTCGCCGTTGTTGTTGTCGGATTTGCTTTGTTTTTGCCCCTTAAACTTCTTGCCTCCCACTTTAGTCTTGGTTGGGGCCAGCTGAGGTGGGGAGGGGGTGGCGTGGGGTGCATGCAGAGAGGTATCTATGGAGCTGGTGACTCGGCTCATTGCTGGAGATGGGGGTGGAGGTTGGAGATTATTAGGGTTGGGGTCCTGGGAGGGTTCTGCCTGCCCTCCTGAAGGGGAGGGGGTAATGGCGAGGGTAGGGGGTCTGGCTTTGGATGTTTTCTTGGGGGATGACATTTTTTCATCATCTTCCTTACCGTTGGATTGTAGTTGCCGCTTGAGCTGACTCGGCGTGGCGGCACCGACTCCATCCTTGCGTGGCTCCCCCGGGGGGCACCGTGTTCGCTGCTTGGCGATTTGGTAGATTCTTACGTAGACCAGGATCATGATGAGGCACGGGGCGAAGAAGGAGCCAATGGAGGAGTAGAGAATGTACCAGCGCTCGCCGTTAAGCTGACACCGAGGCCCCCTCTCGCTCGCGAGGTCGCCCACCTCGCTCTTGTTGAGGGACAGCAGCGGGGGGAAGGAGATGATGGCGGAAATGAGCCACACAACCACGATGGCGGCTTTGATGCGTCTGGGAGTCCGCTGGCGACCGTAGGTGACTCTGGAGATGGACAGGTAGCGGTCCAGAGAGATAGCGCACAGGTGCACAATCGAGGAGGTGCAAAAGAGCACATCCAGGGCCAGGTAAATCTCACACCACAGAGACTTGAAGTACCAGTAGCCCAGAAGTTCATTGGCCAGAGAGAAGGGGATAATGAGTGTGGCCACCAAAATGTCTGCCGCGGCCAGCGAAACCAGGAAGAGGTTCTGCGGCCCTCGCAGCGAGTGGCTGGTCAGCACAGCGATGATCACCATGATGTTCCCCACGATGGTGAAGACCACCATTAGTGTTGTGGCAGTGGCGAAGGCCGCCGTGGCTTCAGGGGAGTACGGCGCCAGCTTGAGGACGCTCTGGTTGCAGGGGACGGAGGCACTGCTCACATTCCGGTTGCTCAGCTCCAGGGAGCAGCCGCCCTCCGGAACCGAGGCCATGCTTTGGTCTCTTCTCCTGGAGTCTCTACAGACAAAAATATAGTATGTGCCCCCTTTGAATTTATGTTTAGGGCATGTCCAATGAAAACGTGCTCTAAATGTGTTGGAAATACACATGCTTTTTATTCAACAGTAACTAATGTTGTCTCTTCATTGACACTACTAATGACTTTTCTTCGTTTTTTTTTTCTTTCAAATATAGTAATATACGCTTCAATATTACGCTTGGAGATGCATGCTGTTTATTCAACAGTGCCTAATTTCTCTTTCTTTCAGATAGATACATGCTTTTCATTTAACAGCAACCTTACAATTACTGTCTCCAAATAAATTTTATTTGTTTTCACCTCAAAACATTTAGAGATGCATGTTTTTTACTGGACAGCAATTGTTTCTGCCTCTCTGACGCACACGATTAATTGCAATTTATGATGTTTACCTCTGCTGTTGTCGTCTGTTGTTTTTCTCACAATGTTAGCTCCCTCGCATCCTCCACGATGGGGCTTCCGAGTCCATTATAAGCTCACAAAACACGCGTGGGTTTTGTTGCGTCAGGACATGGATCAGCACCTTTTAATTAGATAAGCTCTGACTCCATAAAATACTGATTTTCTCCCTGCCACATTTGACTGTTTTTTCCCCCTCCCGTGCAACTAAAACTTTTCCAGCTCCTAAAATATTTCACTTGGTTAATTAAACATGTAGTCAGTTCTGAGGGAGTCACATTATCTTCGTGCGTCCTTGCTCGCAGACACGTCTCATGAGGGAGCGCAACAGTTCATAAAAGGTCAATAAAGCTAATAATTTACACTATTTACAATCGTTCACACCAATATAAGCGAAGAACGGAATGGCTAGTTTCCAATTTAGTCCACTAACTTGATTTCTATTTGTGCGTCTGGAGCTTAAAAATGCGCAATCTTCACTGATGAAATCCCACAAAAAGGTCACATAAATGGGTCCTTGTCGCTCCTCTTCTTTTTGTTCCACCCACACCCAGCGCCAATTCACACCACGACGAAGCGGCTCCTGTGGCGCGCATCGTCAGCTTCTGAGGCGCATCTTCACTCGCGAAGTGGACCTCAGCCCGGTTGCCTCCCATCTCTCTCTCTCCCTCTTGCGCGTCTTTTTCGAGCCGCTGACGTCACCGCAGAGCTGTGGGCGTCACGGGATCCTGACTCGCTCCCTGTCATCCTCCCCTCCCTGCTCTTGGCCTCTGTGGACTGGAGCAACTCACAGACCATTCAAAAGGACGATTCGGCCAATTAGCTGTGAATGGATGCTCCTGAACCTTGCAAATATAAAGGAAGTTTATGCAAGTGTTAACATTGTAGTCAAATAAGGAAGAAATATGCTCAATGATCAGCGTATGGGTGTTTATTTGGTTTTGGGCACTTTTGATTTTCATCCATCCATCCATCCATCCATTTTCCACCGCTTATCCGAGGTAGGGTCGTGGGGGCAGTAGCTTTAGCAGGGACGGCCAGACTTCCCTCTCCCCAGCCACTTCATCCAGCTCTTCCAGGGGGATCCCGAGGCGCTCCCAGGCCAACCAAAAGATGTAGTCTCTCCAGCGTGCCCGGAACACCTCACCAGGGAGGCGTCCGGGAAGCATCCGAATCAGATGCCCCAGCCATCTCGTCTGGCTCCTCTCGGTGTGGAGGAGCAGCGGCTCTACTCTGAGATCCTCCCGGATGACCGAGCTTCTCACCCTATCTCTAAGGGAGAGCCCGGACACCCTCCGGAGGAAACTCATTTCGGCCACTTGTATCCAGGATCTTGTTCTTGCGGTCATGACCCACAGTTTGTGACCATAGGTGAGGGTAAGAACGTAGATTGACCGGTAAATTGAGAGTATCGCCTTTCGGCTTAGCTCCTTCTTTACCACAACGGACCGATACAAAGTCTGCATCACTGCAGACGCTGCACCGATCCACCTGTCGATCTCCCATTCCATTCGATCTTCCCTCACTCGTGAACAAGACCCCCAGATACTTGAACTCCTCCACTTGGGGCAGGATCTCATCCCCGACCTGGAGAGGGGACGCCACCCTTTTCTGACTGAGGACCATGGTCTCAGATTTGGAGGTGATGATTCTCATCCCAGCCGCTTCACACTCGGCTGCGAACTGCTACAGTGAGAGTTGGAGATAACGGCTTGATGAAGCCAGCAGAACCACTACATCTGCAAAAAGCAGAGATGCAATACTGAGGCCTCCAAACCGGAACCCCTCTACGCCTCGGCTGCAGCTTGAAATTCTGTCCATAAAAGTTATGAACAGAATTGGTGACAAAGGGCAGCCTTGGCGGAGCCCAACCCTCACCGGAAACAAGTCCGGCTTACTGCTGGATATGTGGACCAGGGACCGAACAGCCCATATCAGGGGGTTCGGTCCCCCCACAGGACTCCCCGAGAGACACAGTCAAAACGCCTTCTCCAAGTCCACAAAACACATGTAAACTCCCATGCACCCTCGAAGACCCTGCCAAGGGTGTAGAGCTGGCCACGAAGAAAACCACACTGCTCTTCCTGAATCTGAGATTCGACTTCCCGACGGACCCTCCTCTCCAGCACCCCTGAATAGACCTTATCAGGGAGGCTGAGGAGTGTGATCCCCCTGTAGTTGGAACACACCCTCCGGTCCCCCTTCTTAAAAACAGGGACCACCACCCCAGTATGCCAATCCAGAGGCACTGCTCCCGATGTCCACGCGATGTTGCAGAGGCGTGTGAAACAGGACAGCCCCACAACATCCAGAGCCTTTAGAAACTCTGGGCGAATCTCATCCACGCCCGCGGCCTTGCCACCGAGGAGCTTTTTAACCACCTCGGTGACCTCAACCCCAGAGGTAGGAGAGGCCGCCTCAGAGAACCCAGACTCTGGTTCCTCTTGGGAAGGCGTGTCGGTGGAATTGAGGAGGTCTGCGAAGTATTCTTCTCACCGACTCACAACGTCCA
The DNA here is from genome assembly GCF_024500275.1 of Phycodurus eques. Taxonomy (NCBI): domain Eukaryota; kingdom Metazoa; phylum Chordata; class Actinopteri; order Syngnathiformes; family Syngnathidae; genus Phycodurus; species Phycodurus eques. The sequence goes on along the minus strand of NC_084527.1, from coordinate 11,007,441 downwards.
GAGTCGAGGTCAGCAGCGCCCCATCCCCACTATACACAGTGTTGATGGTGCACTGCTTCCCCCTCCTGAGACACCGGATGGTGGACCAGAATTTCCTCGAAGCCGTCCGGACGTCTTTCTCCATGGCCTCACCGAACTCCTCCCATACCCGTGTTTTTGCTTCACCGACCACCAAAGCTGCATTCCGCTTGGCCAGCCAGTACCCATCAGCTGCCTGAGGAGTCTCACAGGCCAAAAAGGCCCGATAGGACTCCTCCTTCAGCTTGACGACCACCTTACGGCCATAGCTCTGGTTGGCCGCTTCAGCAATGGAGGCGCGGAACATGATCCACTCGCACTCGATGTCCCCCGCCTGCCCCGGAACATGAGCAAAGTTCTGTCGGAGGTGGGAGTTGTCCTTCTGACAGGGGATTCTCCCAGACATTCCCAGCAGACCCTCTTCACCCGAGTGTCCAAGACATGCGGCCGCAAGTCCGATGACACGACCACAAAGTTGATCATCGACCTAGGGAGTCCTGGTGTCAAGTGAACACCCTTATGCTTGAACATGGTGTTCGTTATGGACAATCTGTGATGAGCACAGAAGTCCAATAACAGAACACCTCCCGGGTTCTAATCAGGGGTGGGATGGGCGTTCCTCCCAATCACGCCCTTCCAGGTCTCACTGTAATTGCCCACGTGAGCATTGAAGTCTCCCAGCAGAACGATGGAGTCCCCAGCGGGAGCGTTCGCCAGCACCCCATCCAAGGACTCCAAAAAGGGTGGGTACTCTGAACTGCTGTTTGGTGCATAGGCACAAACAACAGTCAGGACCCGTCCCCCCACCCGAAGGCGGAGGGAGGCTACCCTCTCATCCACCAGGGTGAACCCCAACGTACAGGCGCCTCTCACCGTGGGCAACTCCTGAGTGGAAGAGAGTCCAACCCCTCTCGAGAGGACTGGTACCAGAGCCCAAGCTTTGTGTGGAGGCGGGTCCGACTATATCTATTCAGAACATCTCAACCTCACACACTAGCTTGGGCTCCTTCCCTGCCAGAGAGGTGACATTGCACGTCCCTAGAGCCAGCTTCTGTAGCCGGGGTTCGGATCGCCAAGGTCCTTGCCTTCGGCCACCGCCCATCTGCACCCGACCCCTATGGCCTCTCCCACAGGTGGGGAGCCCATGGGAAGCTTTTGATTTTCGTTTTTCTCAAAAATAATATGTCACAAAAACTATATACCTTACCTTACCTTAATTGCCATCTTTCTGTTAGTCAGAATCTAAATATCCATCCTGGCTCCTCAGAACTATGAGGCAGACGCGCTAACCAGTCGGCCACCGTGCCGCTAATAATATATAATTAAATGTAATTTTAGCAATTTTGTCATATCAGAATTGTGTGTATACAACTGGTAGCCCACAATAAAGCCGAGATGTAGCTCTCTTGTTTCTAAAAGGTTGGTGACCCCTGCTCCCTTGGACGCTCCAGCTCCCTCCGCAGGTTTTCCATCAGGTTGTAGTCTGGAAACTGACAAGTTGGAAGGTAAGAAAGAGAGAACATCTGTGCTTTATCCACATGACGAGTTGACACCAAGAGAACCAGTAATTGGTTGATTGTGCACAACATTGGCACCAGCCAAAGTGTGGGAGCCACAATTCTGGCTGAGTTGAAAGGGATCAAATACTCTTTTCACTCAATTAAATGCACAATAGTTGATAACTTTTGAAGTTTTAAAAAAAAAAACTTTTTTAACTGATATTCTGTCTGTTACTGTAATTAAAAAAAAAACAATAAATAGAGACTGTTTATTTGTAAATGCGCAAACTTACAAATTCAGCAGAGGATCATACATAATTATTATTTTCCTCACTGAAGATATTTAGAAAACCATCCAGCCATCCGTTTTCGATACCACATATGCGCATTAGGGCCACGGGTGAGCTGGAGACTATCCCAGAGACTCTTTAAATAAAGTTGATTTACTCACTATGGTCAATGTAGTCTTCAATAAACCTAACATGCATGTGTTTTGAGTGTGGAAGGAAGCCGGAATACCTGGAAGAAGAAGGAAGACAAAACCCCCCCACACACGCACACACACAGGGAGCGCATGCAACCTCCAAACAATCCCAGAACTGTGAGTCAGACATACGAGCCATTATTCCACCGTGCTGCTATAAAAAAAAAAAAAAAAAAAGTAGTATTTGTTTCAGAAATGTATGGCCTTCAGGGGAGTGATAAATTTACCCCGCTACTGTTTGAAATTATTATTTGTGCTGTGATACCCTCAAAGGTACTCGATCGACTTTTTCAGGAACTCACTATAGTGCCCTTTTGACACAGTGAAAGAGTCAACTTCGAGTTGAATAGTGAACCCTGTGAGGGGATCGTTGGTGTGGACTGTCACACAAGGGGGCACAATTAGACAACCCCATTTCAGTCCTAAACTATCTGTAGGTAATTGAAACGCGTTACCGCCAACCTTTATCGCCGCAAACGCACATAAGGCCCTTGTAGCGGTCTGTGTTCATGCATTTTCATCATGACTTGACTTCCGTTTAAATCTCTCTGCATTATGCACCCTGCGGCACGTCCTCCCCCATGTAAAAAAGCCCTTATGCCCCCCCCCCCCCTCGCGGCATCCCTCGTGGCATGCTGCTTTTGCAGAGGTTAAGTACCTGATTGCTTGCGTCATGCCCCTTATATGAAATGGCGCTGGGGTTTGTGTTGTGCTGTTCCAGTGGATAGGTGGCCTCTGTGACATAAACACACACACACTCGGCAGCCTACGCAATCAAACACATGGCCTCACGACTGGTCCGTGGGTAGGAGGTCCTGTTTGTTTGGTAATGCGCCCACTGTGCGCACATTATTCATTTAATTAAAGAAGAGTCCTCCTGTGGAATTTCAGCTTGCGGGCATGAAGTAGGCACCCATAATGTTGATACATTTTGCCCCCATCCGTGTTACATATTCTAAACATAAAGGGAAACAAAATAAAGCTTTTAAGCCCTGGAGTGCTCTCCAATCAAGTAGTGTGTCAGTTTCTCATGGGCGGAATTGCCTGGAGCAGCAAAATGTGTGATGCACGGGGGGGATGATTCTCTATCGTGTAAAGGCATTAACTGACAAACATTTGCGTTTATATGGGAAACTGGTGCGCCATTGTAACAGTATTAGGAACGATCCAAGGCGATACAACCTTCTCAGTGTGTGCATGTGTTCAGAGTGTGAAGACCAACACTTTGGACGAATCCTTATTCTTTACTGATACTAGGGATCCAGTACATTTTTGCCATACTGCGTAAACAAAAAAGGTGGTCACCAAATAGGACCAATTACTCACAGTGCTAACAAAATGACACCATGACACATAATTAGTAAAACATTTAGTAAAACACACACATAACTAATACTTCTACTACGGGAAAACAGCAAACAGCATTACTTCGTGAGGACTCTGGTCATTCCTCCGGGAGCTCGCATGACTAGGATATATTTTCAGAAAATCAGCCAAAGTGCCAAATTAGATGGGACACTTACCAATGCCATTGACACTTAATAATAATTTGGGGGAGAGGCAGATCGTATCGGCCTGCTACGGGGTGCCGTTTGTAAAGCGGCTCGTCGAACCTCAGATTCAGGAGGAGCAGTGTGGTTTTCGTCCTGGCCGTAGAACAGTGGACCAGCTCTACACCCTCGGCAGGGTTCTCGAGGATGCATGGGAGTTCGCCCAACCAGTCTACATGTGTTTTGTGGACTTGGAGAAGACGTTCGACCATGTCCCTTGGGGAGTTCTGTGGGGCGTGCTTCGGGAGTATGGGGTACCGAACCCCCGAAACGAGTTTCGTCCGCCTCTCCCTCAGAGATAGGGTGAGAAGCTCGGTCATCCGGGAGGAGCTCAGAATAGAGCCGCTGCTCCTCCGCATTGAGAGGAGTCAGATGAGGTGGCTCGGGCATCTGATCAAAATGCCTCGCGGACGCCTACCTGGTAAGGTGTTCCGGGCACGTCCCACCGGGAGGAGACAGCGGGGACGAGACACGCTGGAGAGACTGTGTCTCTCGGCTGGCCTGAGAACGCCTCGGAAGAGCTGGAGGAAGTGGCTGGAGGAAGTGGCTGGGGAGAGGGAAGTCTGGGCTTCCCTGCTGAGGCTGCTGCCCCCGCGATCTCGGATAAGCGGAGGAAAATGAATGAATGAATGAATATATGTACATAGGTCATGCTCACCTCCATTTTCATTTGAGGGTCCATTTAATTTCTTCTGCGTCAGCCACGCCATTATTAATAATAACAATCATAATTGTCATCATCATATAGGATCCAATGTGAAAGCAGTTGTTACTATGCCCATACAAATACTGGAGAACACTTGCAATCGTTTACTTGAACTACACACCCATATGCACGCACACACACCCACACATATGAGGTGTTGTTTGTAAAGCGGCTGGCTCTGAAAACAAATTTTTTTTCACATTTAGCTTCAGACTGTGTTTTTAAAAAAAAAAACACTGAAAAAAGATTTCGAGAGTCACTTTTCTTCACATTTAGAACAATATTTGTCAATTTTTTAGTTAAATCCAAATATTAAATGTTACACCTAAATCATAAATCTAAATGTGAAATTTAAATATAAATATTAAATATAAATGTTAAATGATTATCTAAATATAAATGTTAAAGCTAAATGTTTTGGGTGGAACTAAATATTTAGCTAAAATGCAAATCCAAACTGCCGACAGGTGGAAGTACCAAAATAAAACCTCAAGGTCAGAGCGTGTCTTCCGTCCCAAATAAAAACCATCTTATCTGGAGAAATGGACTCTTGGACACAGATTATAGTTATAATAACAACTTGAAATATATATATATATATATATATATATATATATATTGAACATTGACATTCAACATTTAGATGTAACATTTATCATTTAGATATATATTTAACATTTAGATTTTACTTTTAACATTTAGATTTAACATTTGTATTTGAATATATATTTAACATTTTGATTTAATATTTATATTTAACATTTAACATTTGGATATATATTTAACATTTAGATTTAAGTTTTATATTTAGATGTATATTTAACATTTATATTTAATATTTATATTTCAATTTAACATTTGGATTTATGATTTCGTTGTAACATTTAATATTTGGATTTAACTTTAAAGTTGACAAATATTGTTCTAAATGCGCAGAAAAGTGACTCGAATTTTTTTCCCAGTGTTTTTTTTTTTTTTTTTTTTTTTAAACAATGTTGAGAGCTAAATGTGACAAAATGTTAATATGCTAATATTTTCCGAGTGTGCGTGTATATGGGTGTGTAGTTCAAGTAAACGATTGTTCTCCAGTATTTGTATGGGCATAGTAACAATTGCTTTCACGTTGGTTCGTATATGATGATGATGATGATGATGATTAATAATGGCGTGGCTGACGCAGAAGAAATTGAATGGACCCTCAAATGAAAACGGAAGTGACCATGACCTTTTACTGAACAAATGAAGCGCAAAGTGAATTTGCATTTCACGTCATTCTGATGTGCAGATGGTCAATGTGGTTGCCTGAATTATGAATGCATAAACATGTCACTTCCCCTGTGTTAATTTCAAATCGGCGCCATATTTTCATAAACAGTCTGACGGTGACATCTGGTGGATGACTGTCGGGGATTCTAAAAACTATAAAATCACAAGAGGTCGCGAGGTCGCTGTTTAGCTTTAAACCAATAAATCTGATCGTCACCCACTCATCTTCTAATCAGAACGTGTTATATTTTGCATTCCACCCTTTCCTTTGGAATGTTAAAAGAGCTTAAGAGACTAAAAATGTGTTGTCTAGTGTCTATAACAACACAGTACAATGTTCTTTTTTTTTGTACACGCAGCACAGGCAAAATTGTTGGTACCATTTTGTTAAAAAATGAAAACTGAAATAACTTGAAAAAGATGAACATGCTTAAACGCATATTGACAAGCAACATTGCTTCAGGGACAATGCTCGTGTTGTTTGTTGTGGGATTTTTTTCATTATTATTTTTTTTTAACAAAACTATTTTTTTCAAAGGTACCAAAGTCAAGGTACCTGTACAATGAGCAGTCCTTTAAACTCCTGCCATCCACACTGATCCCTACTTTTATATACATTATACAGTGTGTATGAAATAAAAACAAGACTGAATGGGTTCTCCAGCACTTTTTTTTATTTGACCACCCCCCCCCCTCCAAAAAAAAAAGATCAGCAGGAATTTTTCTGTATGTATAAAGTGCATTTTCTGACATGCATATCAACAAACTGTCCCATCATATACAGTAGAAATAAATACAAATGGTTATTTACATGGTCCTTTGCCAAAACAGTGTTGTCTCACAATAGTGTGCGGTGATGCCAGCATCACCGCATGTTACTTGCTCTAATACCAAAGTGTACAAAAATTATATGAGGTGTGTCTGAAACTGTGTGTGTGTGTCTGGGACTGGTTGCACGAAAGCACGTTGACAGAGATATTTGCAGCATTTGTTTCGCTCAGTGGTGAGAGAAAAAGGAGAGAGTTGCAAGTGGCAAGACATTTCGTGGCTCCTTCACCATACCCTGAGCATCCCACAGTTCCTGGCCAAGAAGACCATCGCTTTGCTGGAGAAAGCTCCCTATTCACCCCACCTGTGACGCCAGTCCTGGGCCTCGTACGCGTGATTTTATTGTGTCAGCCCTGACACATCACGTCTGTTTCAAACTGCAGCAGCTGTCCCATGAAACCCAGGTTGGGGGAGATGACCTGACGCCGCTGCTTCACGAACTCGAAGGCCTCGTCCAGCCGAACCCGTCGGGTGCGCATGAGGTAGGCCAAGCAGATGGTGGCCGAGCGAGAGATCCCCGCCTGGCAGTGCACCAGCACCCGGCCCCCGCCCAGCTTCACAGCATCTGGGGATGAACACACAGAAGAAATGTTTTCTTTTTTTCAATTGAAATTCTGCTGTAATGCAATGAGAAACGGGTATTTTTTTAAATGTGATTTTTTTTTTTTTTTTTCTAAAGTCAATTCAATATGCTGTAGGTCAACATATGCATACCTTTACAATGTTTGACATATTCTACATATACAGTACTCAGTGGTCATCAAGATTGTTTTTTATAATAACATTGCTTTTGTGTATTTGAAGTAACATGTTTATGAAATAAGTTCTGTTAAATAAACCCCTAAAAAATGTCTATACCTCAAGAAAAGGCACAACGCGTAAGATGGGTTACTGAAACAATCGGATATGCAGGCTCAGTGACATGACAGTATTATCTCCGTCACTGCATCCTGTTAATGTGCATGTAGAGGTGCTGTTGGATCAAAATAAGTTGTCTTCCCCCAGAAATGAATATCTTTATTTTATGATTCCAAGCTATTTTTTTTATCATGCCTGGCCAGCAGCTCAGCACCCCTAAACCTCTGATCCTAGAATCACCTCTGCTTTGTACACTATTTACCTACAGCAGTGATTCTCAATGTATGGTATGTGTTTTCTATTGGTACGCAAAGATTGTCACTGAATTAAATGCTCAAACTGTGCAAAACGTTACATTGTCTTCACTTTTCCAGAACAGTACATGTGTTAAATACAGATCAGTTGTTTTTAAGTTTTAAATATCATATATTTGCATGTAATGGTTCGGAACTGCTTCTTTTCAACATTTGGTAAAATTTTTATTTTACTTTTAATGTGCCGTTTATTTTAAATGAATCATTATCTAAGTACATTTAAAACATTTTTTGGTTTACAGTATATTTAAGCGCTGTGTTGATGTGCAAACTTCTCACTGCTTGTTTGTCTAACACAGTAATGCACTGTCTGTTTGATTTGTGCTCACACTACAGGAAGCAAATATCGACTGAAATAGACGAGCCGATGCTTCACGAGAGATGCCCCCCACCGCCTCACCGATAAAGGCGATGGCCGTGGAGAAGCAGGCTCGGATGTCTGCGGCCAGGGTGTCCTCCACGGTGAGGCGCAGGTACTGGAACTCCCCCTCGAAGAAGTTGGGGCATGAGGACACATTGAGCACGGCTGTGATGCCGGCCGACGTGAGGGTCTCCCGGCGGGACGAATGGACGGCGCTGCCCAAAAATAGGAAAGGCAACAGTTCTACAGGGCCGTCCTGCAATTAAAAAAGTAAATATGTTTACTACTTGACTGGATGTTTTTTTTGGTCTTATTTGAAGCTATTTAACCTGATCGTATGCTGGTGTCTTCCGGCCTGAGCTGACTGGTGGCTCTGATTCCACTGCAGAGAGCGTTTTGCTAAAGCAGAGCTCTGGGTAGGCCTCTGAAAATCCCTCAAATCCACCTAAAAAGGACGTCACAGTGTTAAATCCTCCAGATTACATCCCGCATAGATCACGGTGAGTGAAAATATCTTTTAGACTTGTACATGTGTGTGCAGGGACATGAAAGTGATGTAAAAAAAAATAATAATAAATTACAACATGATTCTTTAAAACGGGTTCTCATACTTTTTGGTCTAGGGACCCCTTACACAGGAGGGATTTTTTACAAGAATCCCCTCATAATCCTATTGCCAATTAAAGATTCAAGCTTCAAAGTGTTTAGCAACATATAAACAGGAGGGAAATATGTTTTCTGTGTGCAATGAAATGCTTAGTTAGCCGGTCCACATATAAAATGAAAAATAATAATACATAACTACAGCTGCAAGCAGCTATGAACGGGCCCTTGCACCTCTGGCCGTGTTGGGGTGCTGGCAAGTTGGGGGACGGGCCCATAGAAATTGAATGGAAATGGCTTATCATCATGTAGTAATCATCATGTAGTACAAAGCATGAGGAACGTCTTGAGGCTTTTCTGACAAAAACTCACGATCCGATCTGGTCAATGTGCTTGGTGCAGTACAATAAAATGTAAAAGATGACAGACATAACTACCATGTGTAGCCCTAAATGCCGTAGGATTTCAAAAGTTGCATAATTTTGAGAAAAAGCTCAGAATGTTACAAGAACAAATTCATATTTATTAAGAGCAAAAAAATTATAACATGAGCGTAGAAACCTATTTTTCCAAGAAAAAAACTAAACAAAATAGATACAGTAGGAGTAATTTGAGATACATGCTCAGTTACAAAACAAATGATCTATTTATGTAAGCATTTATTTATTTATTTGTCAGGGACTATGTACGGACCATGTACAGAAAACAGTATAGAGTATAGAGTATAGAGATGTGCGAGATTCGTTTTGGGCCATATTTTTGTAACCGGTGTTCATCCAGTGAGGCGGGTGGCGCAACTGAACACCATGGACGGGTTAGACCAGCGTCAGCAATTCCGTAGACCAGCGCAGCCCAGCACAGCCGATAGCGGGCAGGCTTGCGCAACTGAATGTGTGTTTACAGCCGACTTCTTTCGCCGCCAATCCCAGCGGCTCCTCTCATTCCCTTTAAATGTGGCGCATCTGACAGTCTTGACAGAGACATCTCTGTGAGGAAGAGCCGATCCGTGCATTGTCACTGCTCTTGGCCGATGTGGCAACAGACAATGTGAGGGTGGTACCCATATTAAATACAGAACGAGGTGGTGATACCCGCTGGCTACTTAAATATGTCCGCGGACCTTTGGATCTGTCTGCCTGTGTTCTGATCAAAGTCACCAAGTTCATCAGACCAGCGGTCTACCTACTGCGCCAGAACTTAGAGGTGGTCTGAGCAGACATAAATTCAGATCAACCTTCTACCACCGAGTGCATCTCCAAGGAGATTAATTATGTTATTCACTCCTGTACAGTAACAAGGTGCATTTCTCAAAATATACCCACATGGAATGCGTTGCTCACTCCCTTCTAGTGCATGAAAAAAAAAACGATACTTAAAAGAAGTCAATGCTGAGAATTATTATTTTGTTTTTGAACACATAACTCAAGGTACAGCTATATTCTCAAAACAAAGATACATGCCTTTTCTTCTCGAAAAAATAGGACTTCGTTCCTCTGAACAGTGGTTCTCAAGCGTCATACTCCCTCTGGTCATAGGTGAAAGAATTGAATGGTCAAACTATGTCTTATGTTATTGTAGCTGAATTAAAAAAAAAAAAATCCAATACATGTTAATTACAGATCAGTTGTATTCAACTATTGAGTACAATACATTTGCACTTAGTCCTTTAGAACTGTTTGTTTTTTTCAAACATTTATTTGATTACAATTTTTCTTTAACTTTTACGTGCAATATATTTTAATTGAATCATCAAGTGCAGTTTTTTCCCCACTGTAAATCCAATGTTAATGTGCCAACTGTACATAATGTTACCATGGCTTATTTTTGTATGCAGTACATTATAGAGTACAATGGCTAGGTACAGTTCAATTGTATTTAACTTTGAAGAAAAATATCTCGGGAGTTTCATCTTTGAGAATCGTTTGTAGACATTTAGGCAATTTTTTAAATTAACTTTTATGTTCAACACCTTTTAATTGAATAATTATTTAAGTACATTTGTTTTCAAACTAAACAATGTTATAGCGATTTACAATAATATTAAATATACCGTTTAGGAATGAAACCTGGTTGTACTTACAGAGCCAATTGATGTGGTTGGTATCAAACGTTCGAGAAGCACGACTGTAATGCATATGTTCTAATAAATAAATGAATAAAAATTCAAATTAAAACAAATATTTTCTTGTGGCACTGTCTAAAACAGATAAATAGCTGGATGAGCCAAGTTTTTCTTCAATTAAACCACAATAAAACTGAGATAATTGCTTTTGGCAATAAAGAGAAGAGGATTGCTGTTAGTAAATACCTGGAGTCACTCTCTTTAAAAACCAAAGACCAAGTCCGAAACCTTGGTGTTCTGGTAGAGTCCGACCCGACTTTCAACAGTTAACGTCAAATCAATGACAAAAACTGCCTTCTACCATCTGAAGAACATGTCCAGAGTGAAGGCTTGCATGTGTCAAGCAGACCAGGAGAAGCTCATCCATGCTTTTATCTCACGTAGACTAGACTATTGTAATGGTCTTCTGACTGGACTCCCCACAAAGAGCATTAAACTGCTGCAGCTCATTCAGAAAGCTGTAGCTCGGGTTCTGACCAGAACAAAGAGGTCAGAGCATATTACTCCAATTCTAAAGTCTCTACACTGGCTTCCAGTCAGCTTTAGAATAGATTTTAAAGTTCTGCTACTCGGTCTCTAAATCACTAAACGGTTTAGGTCCTGAATGCATGAATGAAATGGTAATGGAATATAAAGCCAGTAGGGCTCTGAGATCGACAGACTCAGGTTAAATGGTGGAGCACGGAGTCCAACGCAAACATGGTGAAGCAGCATTTAGCTATTATGCTGAACACAAATGGATTAAGTTGCCAACAGAAGTGACGTCAGCCTCAAGTGTGAATGTTTTTAAGGACTCTTCTTTCCCCCCCCATGCTTTTTAGAGCATTTCCCACTTTTAAATGATATTTCTTGCACTGTACTCTGTTTTAATTGTATTTTCATTGTTTCTCTGTCTTTGTTTTAAATGTTTATGAACTGTTTTTTCCCCTTTTTTTTTTAAAAAAAATGCTTTTAATCATGTAAAGCACATTGAGTTACCTTGTGTATGAAATGCGCTATATAAATACATTTGCTTTGCTTTACCTTTCAGGAAGCAAATTTGCGTGGGGACTTCGTTTCGCAGGGCCGTGAGCAACATTTGGGCCACGCTCTGCGCCTTGAGCTCTCCCACGGAACGGCTGCTCTCATCCACCACCACCACGACCACCGGCTGCGCCCGGCTCAACTCCCCACCACTCCGCATCCGGCCCAGCAGCGTCTTGTCTGTGATCAGCCAGTCCAGAGCCACCTCGGCGCCCTTGGACCTGCGCCGCAGCACCGAGTTCCAGTTGACGTTCCGGGACTCGCTGACGTGCGCCAGGGAGAAGTCCAGGAAGGGTCTGCAGTCCAGGACCACGCAGCCGCCGGAGGTGCGCTCCCTGAGGAGGTGAACCAACTCCGGGCTGTTTATTTCTAAAGGCTCGCCGACTGACGTCATGATCGGAAAAGGTAAATAAAGTCAACTGAAACGATTATTAAAAACCTCAAAAATAATATAAAAGAAATATATATAAATATAATATATAAAAAAGACCAAATTAGACCTGCAGTTGTCTTTGAGGCAACCTCCACTAAAGTACAAAAAGTATACTACTTGTTTCCTATGAGTTCCAGAGACTGACTTCCAACGAGTTACACTAGCTCCGTGATAACAAATGGGAAGCCCCGCCTTGTTTACCATCCAACTAACGGCACTTGCAGGCGGAATTGCCATATATGGGCTTACCTGTCATTCCTAATATGGACAATGACGTGATGTCATTTTTTTTCCCATGCCCCTTTTTGGTTATGCCGTATGAGGTTTGATGGTGAATGACGTTACGCTGACGGCTAAAAGTCATTAAATAACTAGTCTACATGCTGCAACAGACACCGAATTTGTGGAATATTTTTCAATATTGTACAGGGCGTGCAAAATATACATATTTTTATTATTAAGAAAACAGCTTTGTAAAGAAACAAAATAAAATACAAATGACTATCTCATGTGGCTTTTCTTATACATTTACACATGCCAACTGTGGGTGATTATCTTGAATATACTTTATCTTTGGCAACACACCAAAAGAAATCCATTGAGGTCTGGTAATCATGATGGCCATAATAAATGAAAAATACATTTACAAAAATACATGAATTGAGAAATCAAATAATAAAGTGTTCAACTGTATACACTGTATGTACTTTTGCCAGCCTATATATCTTTTTACACAACTTGATTTATTGGTGAAAGACAGACAGAAAGAGTAACTTATCAACTGGATACATGCGTACTGTTCACTGTAAATAATTAATCAGCAATTTGTCCCAGCCACAGTAGGGTGGAAAATACCTATCCCAACAAAATTATGCATCGCAATATCTGGAAATTCTTTTAAGTTTTTGTCAATGGAAAAAGGTAGACGCAATTAACATTTGGCACACTTAATAAAAATAACCACTAATTTGCACTTCTATTTGTGAACTGTTTGGATCGATAAAATATTAATATTTGACGAGGCTATCCGTCCGTCTCTTTCTCCAGCTATCTGTATCTATTTGTCTATACATTTGTCTATATATCTTTCTATATATGTCTGCCGTGTCATTTATCTCACATTTTCCATCTGTTACATGTAAAAACCCATTTGCCTGTAACACAGCACTGTAGTTTTGTGATGTGTGTCTCGTCTTTTCCCCAAAGGCCACACAAGTGACTCCCACCGCCTTGTTGATGTTCCCACTTCCTTCCTTCCTCCTCCTCCTCCTCCTTCTCATCTTTCCTCCCAGCCGGCAGCGCGACAGCCCCTCAGCAGTGCTCTGTTCTCCCGCTTTTTGCCACGTGCTTCCCCGCTGCTTAGGTTGCAATTTCAGGTCACTCAAACACTATCTATCATAGCTGCCAGCTGAGGAGCTGAGCCTGCATTTGATGTAACCACAGCATGAATACGACCCCAAAAAAAAGTCAAACCCCAATTTCAGCAACCCCAACAGGAAATGAAATGGCACCGCGCCTTTTGTGCATCCTGCCATCCCCACCTCATCACAACTTCCCCTCCCACGTAGACGTATCATCACCCGCTTTGTTCTCCCAATTACACTGTTCATGGATTACTGAACCCAAGTGACTAATCTTCCACAGACCCTGAGCAAAGTGAACAATGATTAACATATGTTAATGGGTCTTAGCAATTTCCAACGCAATTACTCACATTTTCATTTCCATTTGCTTCAAACGTTTCAGAAGTGAGTGACTACTGTGTACCTAAGTCGCAATTTTTGTTCTTTAATAATAAACCAGAGGACATAAACATGCAAAAAGAGAAAGTAATCATCTATTAGAGATGCACATATACCACTTTTTTCAGACTCAGTAAAAGTACCAAGTAATGATACATGATAATGCCATTAAGTGTTGCAATTTTGATGATTTAAACAAAATATTCTTGAAAAACACAAACTTGTATTGAACACGGCATAAGTTTCACTCAAATATAGCTTTGTACACAACCAAATATTCAAAACACAAACATTTTTTTCAACATGGCATCATTTAAACAAATATAAGTTCACTTAGATATAATAATTAATATATTTATGTTGCTGTGTAATTTGGGCATGATAAATCGTTATTTAAAGGTTTGTCCTGTGACACCGATGCTATTCGTTTGCCCATTTTGCATTTTGCATTACATGTCAGCATTGGTTGCAGAGATGACGCTAAGTCTAAGACATGTGGATCCGAATTTTTGTCCAGGGGCCAATTGTGGCCTGCCATCCATTTATTAGTGGCCCACGACATTTGCATAAAATACTTATATAAACATGAAAAAGCTGTTTGGTGGAGGTGTTTAGAAAAAGCGAAAAGTGGGGTGGGGAGGGTTGCACTGCCCATATACCCCAACCACTACGACTACTATTACTAATAAGTTGGTGTTATACGGAGCTTTTTTTGGATATGCAAAGAAACTACAACTAAAATAGAAACAATATTTCTCTATAATTAAAAACATAATTCAGTTTCCTCCGTGTTCTGCTCTGTATCAAGGTCTGATTTGTGAGCATTTCGCATGAATGATTATGATCCTCAAGTAAAGACATCTTTAAATACAGTTTATTACAGATTGGTCATGTTTTGGTTCAGAATATGGAGATCTGCTTAGGCCAGGAGGGGCGGGTCTATTCTAGTGGGCTACGGGGCTGCGGGCCACCCCAAAATCATGAAAAATCCACAACTACCATCCACAACTTATCACCTGCAAGAGAAAGATGTGATGTACCAGTTTCTCAAAAAAAAAAAAAAAAAAGTATCATTGCTTGATGGATTGGTTTTAGAGAGTGTTTAATAAAGTCAAAGAATGTCAAAGTGGCCCCTGCATCCTTCAATTTTTCTGTTTAGCGGCCCTCGGAGGAAAACGTTTGGAAACCCCAGTATAATATAAAATGTGTACAACTGTTTTGTGTTTAGTTTTGCAGTAAACGACAACTGGAGTGTCAATAAACAGCACACTTTGACTCTTATTGAAGAAACATTTGCTATCTGCCAAACTGCACATCATACACTCCGTGAGGACAGAATAGGCTTTAGTGGACCCCCACGTACTCACGATTCAGCACCTGTGGATTCATCTATGCGCAAGTTTCTTTTCCATATTTCTTTTTCCAATAATAAAAAAAAACATTGACATTTTTTTTCATTTTAAATTTGCCTTTTTTTTGGTTCAATCCCAAAAACGCATATCCACACTTATTCAATCATTTTTGGGGTTTAAAAAAAGAAATATTTTTTTCAACACTACTCCAATGGGCATCAGTTATACGTGAATTTTCTATATTCACATTCCGCCCGGTCTCTAGCCCCCGCGAATAGCAGAGATCTACTGTAGTACGTCATTCACATACTGGTATCGGATCTCCTCTCTCGTTTTTGCGAGCACGATTACAGATGTACCTATGTGCACCACTATCGGTGCATCCCTATCCTGTACAAATAAATGCGGGGCAGCATGCAGGTTAAGGAGTGGGCAAGACAAAAGATGTGTGGAATTTAGAACAAAATGCCTTCCTTTTTCTGAAAGTAAGCAAGAGTAAATAAATACTAGATGAATACTTGCAATTCTGATTGGCCCCTCCTTCTCACAAGGGATATGCAGGATTATTTGCATGACTGGGGTTGGTAATCTCCGCAGAAACACTGCAATCCAGATGTTGACCTCATCCCAGATTCCTACCGTGAACGCCCATGTGACCAGACCACCCCCTCGCCTTTGATACGGCTGGTGGTTCCGTTTCTGGAAAGCTGAGCTGGGGATTTCACATGCACGTGAGCACTAACGTGTGCGCTTTGGTTCACATTGAATCACACATTTTCACTTTTTTTTAAGAACAGCACACGACACATATGCTTGAGGTAATCCTCTTGACATAACTTGGCTGTTTGTACGGGAACATGTACTAAACCACCGAGAAAAATATCCATCATGTATACTTGTTGGTATGACTGTTGGAAACACTTGGCTCTTTGGGAACCGGAAGGTTGTTTGCCCAGCAATACTAACCACTACATGCTTTATCATCCTAAACACATTTGTTTATTTGTATATACATTTGACATTGAATTGTTTGAATTTGGAGGAACTGAGGTTATTCTGCACCCAAAATATGTATTTGTATTATTCATCCCATGTTTTTGACATTCCAGTTCTTCCACATTTTTTACAAATTCTCAAACTTCCAAATATTCACAAAATTCACGACACTCAGGAAAATATTTCCCACATTCTGAAAATTCAGTTTTCCCACAATTCCACATTTTCCACACAAAAAACACTCAAGTGATTGAGACATTTAACAAAAAAGTTCATCTTTCACATTCCAACTTCACATTCCCAAAACTTTGTAGTACTGTACATTTTCCATGACAAAATTCCCAAGCTAATTCAGACATTTAAATATTGACCACCTCCTTCCACATTTGCTGACTGATTGAAACCATACCAACTTAAAACTGTTCAGCTCATTCAGTACATATAAAAAGCTTATAATAGCTTCGTCACACTCTCATTCCCCATATTCCCACATTTTCACACAAAAGAACTCCAAAATGAAAAAAATATTTCAAACATTTACAGTATCTCCTCCTTCCACTACTCTCTCTGATTCAAACCGTTCTACGGTAACTTCAAGCTGTTCAGATCATTCAAACATAAATGCAACTATCAGATTCCCAAAAGTCGCTATGTTGCTATGACCTGCCGCAAATTGGTAGTGTAGTGGTACCTTAGCAGCTGGAATGGGATCGATTTCCACTCACTCCTGCGATTGACTTGGTAGGTTGTCTGGCTGAAAAATAGATAACTAGCTAGATAGACAGTTTGTGCGACTGAGTAAAGTACATGATTTTCTGACTGTTTGGTAGAATACGGAGGACCAGCGATGACAGCATGACCAGAAAACATCAGGTACATTTGAAGTTTCCAGTCCCACAGGAATCATTTGCTGTGCACGGCATCTGTCACAAAAAGGTGGATGTGTTGTTTTCTTCCTCCACCCTTCTGCTCTGCATTTGTGATGTGGTTTTTCGCTGAATCCTAATCTTTCTGTGGGGGAGGTCACATAGAATCACACTCACATTTAAAAAAAAAAAAATCAACTGTGTAGCTTCTGGCTGGCTTCTTGTTCCTTATAAAGGGCACAAGTAACTCTCACAACTTGTATGAAAAGCACATCCAGGACTTTACCCTTACGGAAGGCTGCCCTACTCTTGCTTGTCATCTGTCATGACTTACACAATTATAGCAGTGAAGACGAGGCTCCCTGCCAGACTTAAAGCGGTGACTACGGCCATGAGCGTCACCAACACACCCCCGGAAAATTGAAAACGTGACTCGTGGTCTTCAGGAGCCGGTGCAGGCAGCGTAACGGAAGGTCGGGGCGTTTGGGTTGGCCTTGGAGTGACTGTGAAGGACCGTTAAATGCAGCATTAGAAGTACACATTGTAATCACTATTTCTGACAAAGAGGTTCTCATCTTTATCAATAAAACTTGTTCAGATGAAAGGATCAAGCTTCTTAATTCTGAGGTAAATCAAGGCCTTAGGCCTTAATTTTTTCACAATGCCCTTGTAGTGGAGCTCACTAGATTGTGAAGGTTTACCTCATGTCCCCAGTGAATTTACAGTAAAACATCCTCACACCCACGACCCAACCCAAACAACCATTTTCTATATGGTTTACCTATATATTTCTATATGGTTTAGCCTATCCCTGATAACCCTGGACGGAAGGCAAACGACACGCTGGATAGTGGTGTCACAATACCAAAAATCTGACTCCGATACTACAGATACAGCTCAATAAATTAGAATGTAATTATTCTAATTTATGGGTATGGGTATATATTTATAAAATATATTTATTCTAATTTATTGAGATGACATACCAAAATACATTGTGCAACAGAAGCCAGCAGATGACCATAGATGCGATTTATTAGCAGTAAAATGCAACGGGGACCTAACCTGAAGCCTCACACAATTCCACTATAAAGTCAACAACAATAAATCACATCTATAGTCATCTCTTCTGTTGTAAAATGTATTTAGGTATGTTATCTCAATAAGTATATTCTAATTTATTGAGAGGTACCTGTATACCTGCATAAAGTACCTTGATGCGTTACTGAAACGATACCACAGCAAAAATCTAAAGCATCACTAAAGGCAGTGGAATGAAAACTGACAAAACAACGTCAAATTCTTTTAGATTTATTTTTAGTATGTCAAAATACTAGTATCTGTATCTTAAAAATAATGTAATAATGGAATTAGGCAATTCTTAAAATTAATATTATTTTTAAAAATAATAATAATAATATTGAAGTCAATGTGGGCATTATCATAATTTTTTAAAATAAAGAACATCTCTATGTTTGTCTGTATATAAAATTGCACATCTATGTAGAGTATAGTGTATGTATGATATATAGTCATGAAAAAAAACATTTGACCACTCTTGTGTCTTAAATTTTTGGTTCCTTTCAATGCCTGGTACCAGTAAGGGTATATTACGTGAAGAATACATAAGCTTAATTGTAATAATAAATATGATTTTGGTTATTATCGAGAAAACTGTGTAAAATGGCTATGGATCAGCTCTTATAATTAAAACTCTTATGAGCTATTTTCATTGCTGTCATTATATTTGTCCAAACAAATGTGGCTTTAGTTCTACTAGGAACTAAAAATGAAGAAGAAACTCAAGAAACTTGAGTATTTTTTTACTTTTTAGTTTTAGTATACTTTTTAGTTTTAGTATAATTATACGTAATACTGTACAAGCTTTTTGTATGCAGTGTTCTTGTAGCACATTTGATTTCTCCCGTTGTAAACGATTCATGTGCACCTACTCAGTGGCTGTGACTCGCTGCTGTAGCAGTTTTTCATTGTGTACGGAGCCACGACACTCAAAAAGTAGGCCTTTTCGCCCCACTTGGCTATTAAGGGGTTTTCCTTTGACATTCGGATGGATTTCTATTATTCTCTCACTCCTCATTTTTCGGAGTGGTCTCCGACAACGGGTGAACCCTGTATCCGGGTTGCAGGGCTCCAAGCTGGGCTGCGTTTACCAATGGTGCCATCGCAGAACGGTTGGGCTTTTGCCACCCGGAAATACGGATGATGTCATGGTGACATTTTTATTTTGTTTTCTACAAAGAAAGGAGCTGTTGATAAATGTGATCTTACACTTTACCAGTGAGAGGGAATGCAACTTGGTAGAACACGGTGCCATCTTGGCCCGCCAGCGAGCATCGGTACGTCCCCTGATCACTCAGGTGGAGCTGATTTAACACCAAGAATGAGTCCTCCATCACTACCACATTTCTAAAGTCACTCTCATCGAGCTGGGCACACAAGAAAATTGGTAAGAAGTTAGGAAAGCCAGAGCACATAATATAGAGCAAATTGAACATTACTACCAAATTTGATGAAAATTCCCCCAAAAGTGGAAAATAACCTCTACAATTGCACTGAAACTGCAGACTTTGAACTGACATCCAGTACTTATGATAGAAGGCAAGTGGTTGAATATGTGAGGCTATATATATTATATATTTTATATTCTGCTTGACGTAACAGGACAAAAAAAAAAAAAAGAATGTGCGAGGCTATAAAGGCAGACCTTTGTGTCTCCTTCCACAGCAGGGGCCCAAGTGTAGTGGTACTCTCGGCTGCCGAGCAGAAGAGAATGCCATGGTTGGAAACAGTCCAGTACTGCCTGCCCTCCCTCTTCAGCCTCCAGTGGGTATTCTGCAGAAAGGGTGAGACAGGGGCGGTTGGACTTAATCTTTTTCATTCACACGGACAGGCAATGCGGAACACATTTGCACACTCGTGACCACGTGTCTTATGTGTAGAACGGGACACAGCGCCCGCACACGAGTACATACCACCACAATCCACTTTGCCGGACGGAGATGGACAGCTGTAGATCTTGTACTTGCATGACATGCAATCCATTACACGTCTTTTCAAGAGCCCTAAGAGCCACACAATATGCACGCGGGACGCGCTCACAAATGTGCCCCCAAACATGAATTCTCTCTAAGTTGTTTTGCTTCTGCAAGGAGAAGATCAAACTCACCACATTCATTGGGGCACAATCCTGAGGGAAAGACAAACAGAAAGCAGGCATCTGATTCACAGACATCACATTTAAATGACGACGTGCATTCACTGATATTAAAACTACTTACTTTCACTGATGAACTTATTCAAGTGTTTTTCTAGCATCTTATTGCCGTCGCTCATGATACGAATCAATGTTGTATGAGGAGATCCTTAGGGGGAAAAAAGAGAGCTCTGTGTCAAAAATCTGCTCAATATACAGCACTCAATATATTGTTCGTATATCCAATGGAACCTCTACAAACACAATCAATCCCAGGATGCTGGCTGTCCTCCATTCATTTTAAAACACATTTTCCTGTTGGAAATAATGGCTGTAGAAATAATCTGTTCCAGGTTCAAACTGTCACCATCTTGAAATGTTAACTGTATGGGAAAATGTGTAATTATAATATTTTATTGTAATTAACCGTTACAAAGCTCTAAAAATAAGTTAATGGCGGGGTTGCATTATTTTTTTTTTTTTGAGAAACCACTGCGCCCGAGGAATCTTTGTTTGAATTTAAAACTGTACCACATCTGTGCGTTTCGAAGTTCCACTGTAAATGATAATGCACAACAACAATTAGTGTATAAAGAGCTTGTGAGAGTCCTCACCAGTATTTGTTTTCAGGGAACGATCAAATTCACTCAGGTACTCAGTTTTGACTCTGTACAGCGTGGTTGGGTCTAAGTAGTAAGACACAGGCCATTAATCACCATGTAATACGATATTACAGCAGCATTCTACATCACCGAACTGAAATGAAATAATCAATAGGAACCTTCCTATGAAAATAAATCACTAGTTGAGCTACTGTTGTTCTTACCGATGACACCCATCCTTTCCTGGCTTGTTGTCTTGTACCTATTATAAGATTCCTGAATAATCAATTTCAGGTTGATCTGTACTTCCATAGAGGAGGCGGACAGGGAAAAGTCATCATGCGTGTTAACAATCTTGCGGTCACACTGCAGACAGGCCTCGGTCACCGTGGCGCAGCACAGCATCAGCATCATCCCACCTATACATGTGGACAAGCAACTTTCGGGAGTTGTCAGTCAGTCAGAATGAATTCAACTCTACTGTATATTTATTTTGTCTGTTTCACAGATCTAATTATTGGATTTTGGGATGCTGCGATGTTCTGCATATCAGGGTTTTGTGTCAAAAGCAAAAGGCTTTTGTCGCAGGAATGGGGGACTCGGGTCAATGTTTGCTTTCGCGGGCCACATAAAATGACAGGGGAGCCAGATCCGGCCCGCCACCAGTTTGACACCTGTGATGTATGAGGAAAATTGCTGAAAATATGCAAAAACTGAGAGCTCTGTAGTAATGAATTGTGGAGACCAGTGGCAAGGCCAGCCCTATTTTGGGTGGGCTCAATTCCACCCAAAACTTTCCGGAGCCCACTCTATGACTTTGTCCTCAAATTAATTTCCCCCCCCTGCAAACTCATTTTGTTTATGCGTTTTTGTAAAGGTCCGGGCAACAGTGCGCTAGGACGAGGGCACCGAGAGTACGGCCATGTCCATATTTGGACGTGCCTCCCTATCGATAAGCTCTGTGAGTGTAATTTTCCTTGACGCAGTAATCACATGAGTACGACAATAGCGGACTAAACCTTGTAGAGGTACCGTTTTATTTAATAGTGTTGGAGTCTGTTCATTTCGATCAACGCAGATGTAATATTGGTGTCTCACCTGGAGGCAGGGACATGGCGACGTGTGCCACATAACATAAGCAAACCTGGAATAGTTAAGCGTTGGGATTTCTGCCATTCCAAAATTGTGCAAAAAAGTTGCATTTTTGCTGCCTTTCTTTTATATTGTGACATTCTTAGTTCAAATCTTGTAAAATGTTGTTTTGATCCACTCTGTCTTTCATAGCGTTACGCGATGATGACTTTAATCACTGTCTATGTGTTGTAATAAATACGTGTCACTGTTTGATGAGGTCACAACATTAGAGCTATATCAAAAACGTATTCATTTAGTCAGAGGTAGCAAAATTACTCATGCGCTGTATTTCAGTAGAAATACATATACTTGCATAAAATGAGACGGTTAAAGTAGAAGTGCTTATTTAACTCCTGTAGCTTACTTAAGTAAATGTAAAAAATACGGACTCTGAACTGTACTTAACGCCTTCACTGCCATTGACGGCTTTAGAAGTCAAATATCCATGTTAACTGGGAAGGTTGGCAGTGATTATGTACAAAAGTCAAAATTATTTTTTTTTTGTGTGAATTCTATACAATACCCGCTAAGATAACTTGGCCCGTTTACCCATTTAGATAACTTGGCACATTGGGAAAAAAAACCTTCCCTGCTTACAAAAATGTAGCCTACTTAAGTTGAAGTAAAACGTACAGACTCTGAACTGTACTTAAGTACAAAAGACACAATTATTATTTTGTGTGGATAATAATAATTAAAAAAAAACATTTCCTGCTTACAAAATAGTTTACCTTTAATCTAGATAGTGCTTCTAGCCTACTGATTTTTTTTTACAAAAAAAATAGTTTTTAACCAAGAGCTACTGTAGCTAGCATTGGCTCAACTTTTATGCTATTACATCAAAACAATGTGTTCCCATAGCTATAACATTGTGAACCGATGAACAAAAATGCTAAATTAGCTAATGGTAACATCTGAAAAATAAATAAATAAATGCAACCCCAATTCCAATGAAGTTGGGACATTGTTTTAAACATAAATAAAAACAGAATACAATGATTTGCAAATCATGTTCAACCTATATTTAATTAAATACACTACAAAGACAAGATATTTAATGTTAAAACTTTTTTTTAGCAAATAATCATTAACTTAGAATGTTATGGCTGCAACACGGTCCAAAGAAGCTGGGACAGGTGGGGAAAAAAGACTGAGAAAGTTGCGGAATGCTCATCAACCACCTGTTTGGAACATCCCACAGGTGAACAGGCTGATTGGGAACAGGTGGGTGCCATGATTGGGTATAAAAGGACCTTCCCTGAATTGCTCAGTCATTCACAAGCAAAGCTTGGGTGAGGTTCACCTCTTTGTGAACAAATGCGTGAGAAAATAGTCGAACAGTTTAAGGACAATGTTCCTCAACGTACAATTGCAAGGACTTTAGGGATTTCCTCATTTACGGTCCATAATATCATCACAAGGTTCAGAGAATCTGGATAAATCCCTGCATGTAAGCGGGAAGGCCGAAAACCAACATTGAATGCCCGTGACCTTCGATCCCTCAGGTGGCACTGCATCAAAGACCGACATCAATGTGTAAAGGATATCACCACATGGGCTCAGGAACACTTTAGAAAACCAATGTCAGTAAATACAGTTCGGCGCCACATCCGTAAGTGCAACTTGAAACTCTACTATGCAAAGCAAAAGCCATTAATCAACAACACCCAGAAACGCCGCCGACTTCTCTGGGCCCGAGCTCATCTAAGATGGACCGTTGCAAAGTGGAGAAGTGTTCTGTGGTCCGACGAGTCCACATTTCAAATTGTTTTTGGAAATTGTGGCCGTCGTGTCCTCCGGGCCAAAGAGGAAAAGAACCATCCGGATTGTTATGGACGCAAAGTTCAAAAGCCAGCATCTGTGATGGTATGGGGCTGTGTTAGTGCCAATGGCATGGGTAACTTACACATCTGTGAGGGCAACATTAATGCTGAAAGGTACATACAGGTTTTGGAGAAGCATATTCTGCCATCCAAGCAATGTCTTTTTCATAGACACTCCTACTTATTTCAGGAAGACAATGCCAAACTACATACTGCACATGTTACAACAGCGTGGCTTTGTAGTAAAAGAGTGCGGGTACTAGAGTGGCCTGCCTGACCGTCCGTCCGGCCGTCTTTCTCCATTGAAAATGCGTGGCGCATTATGAAGCGTAAAATACGACGACGGAGACCCCGGACTGTTGAATAGCTGAAGCTGTACATAAAGCCAGAATGGGAAAGAATTCCACCTTCAAAGCTTCAACAATTAGTGTCCTCAGTTCCCAAACGTTTATTGAATGTTGTTAAAAGAAAAGGTGATGGAACACAGTGGTAAACATGACCCTGTCCCAGCTTTTTCTGGATGTGTTGCAGCCATAAAATTCTAACTTAATGATTATTTGCTAAAAACAATCAAATTTATCAGTTTGAACATTAAATATCTTGTCTTTGTAGTGTATTCAATTAAATGTAGGTTGAACATGATTTGCAAATCATTGTATTCTGTTTTTATTTATGTTTAACACAATGTCCCAACTTCATTGAAATTGGTGTTGAATAATAATATCTTGTTTGTGTGTTTTCTTTTTCTGATTAAACGGAAAATTTCTGAACAGTTTATTTCAGGCTGGCGCAAGACACTACACATTCACCACAAATCATTCTTGGAGCCGACAACATCAAACAATTCTCATCAATAAGGCCATGGGTGGGGAATATTTTTGCTTCTTTGAATCTGTTGAGGTCGTCGTTAATGCTCTGTGGTACAATATTGTTAATTGGAAAATTTAAATCTGTCAATCATGAGCTCAACTGTGGTTGGTCTCTCTAGTTTTCTTTTTTACATTGTCATCATCAGGTTGAAAATAGTAATGAGGCCATTTTGACAAAGCAAGGAGTAGAAAGTACATATATCTGTTTTCTGATGTATGCTGACTGCGGTTGTAGTTTGCAGTGGTGCAGAAATGCACTGCATGATAGAAAATTTGAAATAAAGACAGACCAGCTGACCTGTAGATTTATTGACTAATTATGACAACGATACTTCCTCGAAGATATATATATATTGATATACCGTATTTTTAATTTAACACAGTAGTTTGAAATTTCATTGCGGAACTACAATTCCCCAAATGCTCTAGTATTTGATTG
Organism: Phycodurus eques; assembly: GCF_024500275.1. Taxonomy (NCBI): domain Eukaryota; kingdom Metazoa; phylum Chordata; class Actinopteri; order Syngnathiformes; family Syngnathidae; genus Phycodurus; species Phycodurus eques. Next base: position 10,982,339 of record NC_084527.1, on the reverse strand, counting down.
ACGTGCGTTTGGACGAATCAGCGTCGTAGTGTGTTTGTCGTTGGGCGGGGACACGGAGCTTCAGTGTTGCACCTGCGCAGCTCTTCGCGGGTGGGTACTTGAAGAGACAATCGGAGCAAGTAGGCATTTTCTCGTTTCCCTTTAAATCACAATTACATGAAATGTTATTAGTTATATCTTTGTGATCTTTGTGGGCGACACGGCTAACTTTTGACTGCTACCCAACCGGCGCGAAAATGAACTCGTAATATAGTGGACAGCTGTGGCGTCGTACGCTTTCGAACTGTCGATTTTATGTTACATCTGGGCCCGTTAAAAAAAGTGGTAATAAAGACTAGTCAACCAATTGTTAAGGAAACCACTTGATTTCACGTTTAAAAAAAAAAAAACATTGGTTATGTAACTACGACGACATAAATCAGTCACGTATACGTTCAAGTAGCATTTTCTCTTCCTCATTTCGCCAAAAGACTGTGCAGGGGGTCCTCGGTTTACGACGAGGTTCCGTTCCAAGGGCAGCGACGTAACCCGAATTGTACGTACAGTAAGCAAGAAAAGCACTTGGAGCCATAAATGTAAAACAATCAAATGAAAAACAGTCTATAATTAGCAGTGATTACACTGAATCTACCAACCAGAGAAATGTAACTATAGCACCCAGAGACGATTCTACAGGGTGATTGTAAAGTAACTCCATCCATCCATCCATCCATCCATTTTCTACCACTTATCCGAGGTCGGGTCACAGGGTCAGTAGCTTTAGCAGGGACACCCAGACTTCCTTCTCCACAGCCACTTCATCCAGCTCTTCCGGAGGGATCCCGAGGCGTTCCCAGGCCAGCCGAGAGACGTAGTCAATCCAGAGGCACTGTCCCCGATGTCCACACATTGTTGCAGAGGCGTTTGAACCGGGACAGCCCCACAACATCCAGAACCTTAAGGAACTCCGGGAGAATCTCATCCACCCCCGGGGCCTTGCCACCAATGAGATAGGAGAGCCCACCTCAGAGAACCCAGACTCTGCTTCCTCATGGGAAGGCGTGTCGGTGGAATTGAGGAGGTCTGCGAAGTATTCTTCCCACCGACTCACAATGTCCCGAGTCGAGGTCAGCAGCGCCCCATCCCCACTATACACAGTGTTGATGGTGCACTGCTTCTCCCTCCTGAGACACCGGATGGTGGACCAGAATTTCCTCGAAGCCGTCCGGACGTCTTTCTCCATGGCCTCACCGAACTCCTCCCATACCCGAGTTTTTGCTTCAGCGACCACCAAAGCTGCATTCTGCTTGGCCAGCCGGTACCCATCAGCTGCCTCAGGAGTCCCACAGGCCAAAAAGGCCCGATAGGACTCCTTCTTCAGCTTGATGGCATCCCTCACCGTTGGTGTCCACCAACGGGTTCGAGGATTGCCGCCACGACAGGCCACCACCTTACGGCCACAGCTTTGGTCGGCCGCCTCAGGAATGGAGGCGTGGAACATGGTCCACCCGGACTCGATGTCCCCCGCCTCCCTTTGAACATGACCAAAGTTCTGTCGGAGGTGGGAGTTGAAACTCCTTCTGACAGGGGATTCTGCCAGACATTCCCAGCCGACCCTCACAATACGTTTAGGGCTGCCACGTCGATCCGGCATCTTCCCCCACCATCGGAGCCAACTCACCACCAGGTGGTGATCAGTTGACAGCTCCGCCCCTCTCTTCACCAGAGTGTCCAAGACATGCGGCCGCAAGTCCGATGACACGACCACAAAGTCGATCGTCAAATTGCGACCTAGGGTGTCCTGGTGCCAAGTGCACATGTGGACACCCTTATGCTTGAACATGGTGTTCGTTATGGATAATCCGTGATGAGCACAGAAGTCCAATAACAGAACACCGCTCAGGTTCTGATTGGGGGGTGGGGGGGGCGTTCCTCCCAATCACGCCCTTCCAGTTCTCACTGTCATTGCCCTCGTGAGCATTGAAGTCCCCCAGCAGAACGATGGAGTCCGCAGTGGGAGCGCTCTCCAGCACCCCCTCCAAGGACTCCAAAAAGGGTGGGTACTCTGAACTGCTGTTTGGTGCATAGGTACAAACAACAGTCAGGACCCGTCCCCCCACCTGAAGGCGGAGGGAGGCTACCCTCTCGTCAACTGGGGTGAACCCCAACGTACAGGCGCCGAGCCGGGGGATAGTATACCCACACCTGCTCAGCGCCTCTCACCGTGGGCAACTCCAGAGTGGAAGAGAGTCCAACCCCTCTCGAGAGGACTGGTACCAGAGCCCAAGCCGTGTGTGGAGCGAGTCCGACTATATCTCGTCGGAACTTCTCGACCTCACACACCAACTCGGGCTCCTTCCCTGCCGGAGAGGTGACATTCCACGTACCTAGAGCCAGTTTCTGTAGCCAGGGATCGGATCGCCAAGGTCCCTGCCTTCTGCCATCGCCCAGCTCGCACTGCACCCGACCCCTATGGCCCATCCCACAGGTTGTGAGCCCATGGGAAGGGGGAAAGTAAACTCCCAATTTTAAAATACTTATAATTTATTCATATGTTGTCATATTTTTCTCTTTTTTTCTGTGTATGTTCCATGATTAAAGGAGCAAGTCTATTCTACCAAACCAACGACTTTGGAAGAACTTGAACGGGAAGTTATCTCTTCCATCCCACAAGAGTTCCTTGTGAAATCAGTTAATGCGGTTCCCGGGCGGCTTGAGAAACTGCTGGCTAATGCTGTCGCCCATATCGAATTTTAAATAAAACTCCATGCAATACACTTTCTTCTCATGTTCATTTCTTGTAAGAATTATAGTTCAGAAATAAATTACAAGTACTTAAAACTAGGGAGTTACTTTTCAATCACCCGGTAGAATCAGAGGTTTAGGGGTGCTTCGCTCCTGGCCAGGCAAGATACAAATTCCTTTTTTGTAATTTTATTATTATAATTTGTTTTCATTGTAACACAATTTCATTTCCATATTTATGAAAGATTAGTTGTTTAAATGTTGAGTAGGTGAACCACAGCAAAGGACGAATGGAAAGGGTTTGTAAAACGACAAATTGTAACAACACTAATTTCTGGGCAAAGACAACTCATTTAGATCAAGCAACACCTACGTTACCAGTATGCATTTTTTTCGGGAGTAAACCAGTGAGTGTGAGTACTAATATACCAAAAATGTACTTTTTTCTTTTCCCCTCCAACTTTTATATGAAAAGCAAAGCACAACATGTAAAATACATAAACAGAAATGAACTTTGGTGAATGCTTTGAATACTCTGTGTCCTAATAGAGTGATCATGTTCACGGGCATCCAGTCAGTTAGCTTGTAAATAGCACCTTGGCTTTAATATTAACTCATGCACATGACACAACAGCTAGCTTCTCTCTCATTCCAATTCTCTCTCATTCATTCTCATTTCAATTCTAACAGAGGACAGTGGTGATGTCTGTGACCACCTGAAACATTTCCTAGCTAGAAAAAAAAACGCTAGCTACTCCTCCGCAAAGATGGCGCCTTAGAAGAAGAAGGGCATCTGGGCGCCATCTTAGGGCGTTACAGAAAGAGCACAGAAATACTTTACTATTATTTTGTAATATGGCTACAGTGTGGCTACAACAGTATTGGTGTATGTTTCTGTATTAAAGGTTGGACCAATTCAAAATGGAGGCGTTAACAAGGACGGGAAGGTAGACCATCCATCCACTGTTCTACCTCCATTTCCACAACTACTACTGAGAGGAAGCTCTATTTCGAACATCATCATTACTGCCCTTTCTTTTCAGCTCCTCGCGTAAATAAACTTCAGTATGTACCAGATTGTGCCAGTAGCCCCCGGGGAGCAGCACCTCTCCGAGGGCTCCGGGGGCTCCCCGCTAAAAAAGCGAGGAACTCAGGAAGCCCGCCCCCTGGTCATTGCAAGCGTTTTGGGCTGTGTGTTGGTTCTGGCCGCCGTGGTGGCCTGGTGCTACTACTCGGCATCTCTGCGTAAAGCCCAGCTCATGAAGACAGAGCTGCTGGACCTCAACAAAGATGGTTTCGTCATCCGGAATCAGGCAGGCACTATTATATTCACCATGACTTTCAGGTGGGCTTCTCTTTCCTTATCTTTGTAGATTCTCAGTCATCTAAGTCATGGTAATCAACAAAGGTTAAAAATAGCTTGTTAGGCCCACTCTTCCTGTGGAATGGGACAGTCTTCTGGGAGGGATGATATGGCATTTGTTTGAGCACAACAACGTACAAATTTTGCATCGGGAGCAGCTATCTACTGTATGTCAGACTAGAAAAGCCGTCTCCAAACAGAGAAGGAGGTTTGAGGCATCGCTTATCGTCTGTTTATAACAATGTCCTTAAATCCCTCTCCCCAAAGATTGTTTTGTTCCATGGGAAGAGTGGAATAACAATAATAATAATAATAAATCAACCAACCAATATTTAATTAGATTCATGAGTAAAAAAGTAAATACAAATAAATAAAAATGTAAAGTAGTTTCTATTATAAAAAATAATTCCCATTTAATTATTTAGAATAAAATTATAAACAATTAACCAATTATTCATTCAAAGAGACATACATTCTTAAATGTATATGTATTTAATTTGATTAATATTTAGCCAATCAACCAATTATTTCATGAGAGACATGAATACAAAATAAATAAACATTTAATTAACCCAAAAAATTGGCTAAATTAATTTAACTAATATTTGTGACTCTTCATAATGTCAATGCTCAGCAGGGCAGATTAAATAATGGAGCAGGTTCCCTGTCCGCTGCCACATCATGGCCAGCGTAGGGGCAATGCTCCGCTCACACATGGATCGCTGCGACTACGCCCAGAATGGTTAGAGTCTCCTGTCGATATGCACTGGCTTAGTGTTTGTGTAATCAAATAATTTAAAAACAGCCTAATATTAATTCTATAATTTTTTAAAGTGTGATCATGAGTAAGTTTCTGATGAATTTCTAGACATGCCGGCCTCCACATCGCCAAATTCCTCTCGGCTTACAGTGGGGATGGTGGAAGCCACGAGCATGCCACATTTTAAGGGAATGAGAGGAGCGGCTTTGATTGGCGGTGACTATCCCACAGCGGCGCAGCTCGCCCACTCTCAGAGCCACCAGCCTGTGCTCATCTACGATATGACCAGCACCGGTCGAACCCGCCTCTGGCAGAGAGTTGCTCCGCCCGCCACACAAGATTTACACTTTACACAGAAATAGAGCCCGTGCTCTACAATGCATATATCTGACACTCACAAAAGTTAAAGGTGGACAAAACTGTCCATCATGACACTAGGCATGAGCATAATAATCGATTAGTTGGTTATTGATCTTGTCTTGCAGCAATCAAGGCAAAATGGAGTATTCTATGGTGAGTCACTCTCAACTAGTTTGCTGTCCAAAGAAGACATCATGACGTCAGCTACAATACAGTTAAATTATAAAACTACCACATTGAAGACCTGATAGCTTGCTGCAACAGGGACTCTCACGTGTTTTCGAGTAACTTTATCAACGCTCTCAAACTTGTAAACACTTTAATTTGAAACGATCTTATCATTGGAACCTGATTGTTTTGTCCAACAACTTTTATGCTTCAGTGTCAGTTGGAACATTCAAATACTCCAATGGAAATGCATTGTGGTCGTCTACATTACAACCATGTATTTGTAGTTCCAACAGAGATTCGAGTTACACTCTCCACACATACAAGTTTATTGATTGAACAAGCCTGTGTGTCTGAAATATGTCAATGGATAATGGTAACTAGACTGAACAAATGATTATACCCTTAGGGAGAACACAGCTACCCTAGTGTAGTCGTGGCCTTAATTCAAATAGTCCCTCTTACGGCACAGAAATGGTGCGTAACGCATGCACCTACAGTTATTGTGTTAAAACTATTCATCTATCTATTTTCTATTAAACTTATAATGTCACAGGTGAGCCGGAGTCTATACCACATTACCCAGGGCGAGAGGTGGATTAAAAGTTCTATCAGATGTCTAGAATTGTTGCTGTTTTCTTGATTAATCTTGAAACAATTGAGAAACAACATAATATCAGCTGTGTAGGGGAGTTGCACAGATTTCTTCTGTGACACTGTTTATCTGTTCGATACAATGCAGGCATTGAAACAATATTCTGAAAGTTTCCCAAGGCATTACACATATTTTAGGAATACAAATTTTCAGGGTATAGAGATAGACAAACAACAAATCACATTTACACCTATGGGCAATTTGTAAATCTAAAATCTAGAAAACCCACACAACCACAGGGAGAACGTGCAAATTCCACACAGAAAGCCCGAGCTGAGATTTGAAACTCAACCCTTGGAAATGTGAGCCAGACGTGCTAACTATTAGGGCATGTTAAAGCTATTGTTCATTTAATGTTTGCTTCAGTCTATGACATTTAGTGCTTAACCAGTTCTCTTGAATGCTCTATAGGTCCGCCACACTAGATTTCGACTCCTGCTCCCACGAGGACAATATTCTCAGCTGCACTCAGTCAGATGCTGGCAAGATCAACTTTTTTATCCACACGGTTCGACTGAAGGACACAGTGATGTGTTACCGCGTACGCTGGGAGCCTCTGCAAGATAAACGCACAGTGGAGCACGCCATGGCTTGTAATGGCTCTCACTGGTACGGAGGGGCAGAGTCTGCCACCCAACACTGGCCGATCAGCATCGAGGGTGAGCGGGAACCACAGCCTTTCATCACCAGCGACGTCTACTCGAACCGGGATGCTTTTGGGGGGATTCTAGAACGCTACTGGCTCTCGTCCAACGCGGTGGCGATCAAGATTAATGATTCTGTGCCGTTTCATTTGGGATGGTCTGAGAAGGACAATGCGCTTCACTTCCAGGCGCGATACCAGGATTCTCCATTCAGACCACCGGAGGGACAACAGGCTGCACCAGAACTCAGCTACAGAGTGTGTGTTGGCTCAGATGTCACCTCAATTCATAAATACATGGTAAACTTTGACACCATACAATTTGACAATAATTTTAGTGGTTTCAGAGATTGATGAGGTTGTTTTTTAAAGATGATGTATGCGGCACAGTTGCATCCTTTTCCATTGTGTTTTTTAATAGTATTGACGGTTTCTATAATTGTGATGCGGTGGTATTAAGAGGTACCAAATGTACGCCCCCCACTACTGTAAACTCATTTGTCCAAAAAAGGTTGTGCATAATAGGTGCATTTTTGTTTTTGTTTTGCCAGGTGCGTCGCTATTTCCCAAAGCCTGTCAAGGTTCCTTCTGTAGAGGTGTTCAAGCACCCGGTGTGGTCGACTTGGGCTCTGTTCAAGACGTCTGTCACCCAAGAGAAGTTGCTACAGTACGCCTCCAGCATTACCAAACATGGCTTCACCTGCTCCCACCTGGAGCTGGACGACCGCTACACCGCCGACTATGGCGAGTTTGACTTCGATCCCCAGAAGTTCCCCAATGCCAGCGGTATGTTCGACACACTCAAAGAGGATGGTTTTCAAGTGACACTCTGGACTCACCCATTCATCAACTATGACTCCATCAACTTTGGCGTTGCCGTTCAGAATGAACTGTTTGTGCGCGAGCCCGGCGGTGAGCTGCCGGCTCTCGTCCGGTGGTGGAACGGTATTGGTGGAATCTTGGACTTTACCAACCCAAATGCCCGCAACTGGTATTTGGCCCAACTGATTAAGCTTAAAGCACACTATGGCGTGACCTCCTTTAAGTTTGACGCAGGGGAGACAAGCTATCTTCCACAACAGTTTAGCACCATAATTCCACTGACGGACCCCTCCACCTTCACCAGACGCTACACAGAGATGGCCATACCGTTTAGCGAGCGGGCCGAGCTGAGGGTTGGCTACCAGAGTCAGAACATCTCCTGTTTCTACAGGATCATAGACAGGGACTCCGTGTGGGGTTATGAGCTCGGTCTCAAGTCCATCATCCCCGCAGTTCTGACCATCAGCATCCTTGGCTACCAGTTTGTCCTTCCTGATATGATCGGAGGGAATGCGTACCCTGACCACATGACAGGTATGGATCTCCACAACTTACAGGTCATTTACGTTAACAGTGAACGCCCACTATTCACAGGGAATAGGGGCTGAGCCCTGCCATGAATAGCGAAAATTCTGCAAATAATTGACACCCCCCCACCCCCCACCTCCACTGAAAGGGGGTGGTAATTGGGTGAACACAAAAGCCACAAAATGGCACTAAAGCACTTAAAATAAAGCATCAACTCCATACTTCTAGCATGTACACAATCATAAACCCATTTTACATAATCAGCTGTCTATAGTTAATTATTCAACAAACAAAACCACCTACACATGAAGCTCATCAATAGTATTAACTAGCATACTAGCCTGAATAACACGGTAGAGCACAAACTGACGTGGCATCACAGATCACTCATGGGAAAACAAATATGTGCACTAGTACGTTATACAAATGGTATTAAGTCATTAAACTCACTTTTTGGCATTTACACTCAATAATAAACATTGGGTAATACAGGCAAATAAATTATAAAAGCAAAGTAGACTACATGGGAGAGAAGGAGAGACATTTAGTTTAACTTGGGACTGTGTATGAGGTGCATTCAAGGACTGCTAACAGAAGAGGACAGCTAAAACCCAGGTGAAGAAAATTATCAATGAATTAAACCTAACAATGACACCAAGATTTCGCCAGATGGTGCTAAGGATACTTTTATTGCTTTGGCCTGAACACTAATATGGGGCCGAGAACAGCCTAGATTTTCATGGAATAAGGAATGATAGGTTCCAAAACAAAATCTTACAATATGCGAAATAGGTTCCAAAACGAAATCTGTAAATATGCGAATGGCGAATCGCGAGGAGATTCACTATACATTTTTTTTTAAATAGAAAATGACAGACTTCACATTTAATATTGAATGATATATGTATGTTTTACCTCAGGAAGTTTAGACAACGGGAATGACCTGCCCGACAGAGAGCTGTACATCAGATGGCTGGAGCTGTCGGCATTCATGCCTGCAATGCAGTTTTCTATACCGCCATGGTACTATGATAATGAAGTGAGTATAATAAGACTTTACTTCCCATGTCTTTGTTGTACAGTATGTGCATGACTTGAATTAGAGGAGAAACTGAATTGTTTATTCTCTTATGTTTCTATATATTTTTTTCACTTCATGAAATATAGATTTTGCTGTGGTCTGAAGGCCTCTACATAGTGATTTTATTTTTTTTATTTTGTATTTTTTTTAAATTATTACACTGATTATTACGGAGCCCCTAAAGGGACATGAAAAAAAAAAAGAAAAGTGTTTCTCATTGTAATGAGAAAGTTTCTCGTTACAATGAGAAACGTCTACCACACACACACACACACACACACGCACACACACCCTAGCAAATATGGCTCAGCTATTCTATAGCCTATACTGCTATATTTGTGTGATGAAAGTTTACATTTATACTCCCCTTTAATTGGTCAATGACACTCAGGTATATTCCTCGTTTTGAGGAAAGAGAGCAAGTCCTCTTCTGTTGCCTTTCTCTCAGCTGACATGCGCTGGAAGCAAGTTGTAAATAAGCTACTGTACGGCTACCCGAACGAGAACCCGCTAGCAGGTAAATAAGCTAGCACTCACAGGTCGACGTTTCTCTTTCAAATGAGAAAGTTTCTCATTCACACGAGAAAGTTTCTCATTATAACGAGAAGGTTTCTCATTCGAACGAGAAGCTTTCTCATTATAATGAGAAACTTTCTCGTTCGAATGAGAAACAAGTTTCTTTTTTCTTTTTTTTACCCCCAATGTCCCTTTAGGGGCTCCGTAGGATTATTATCCCTCAAGTGGTAATTGAATGTACTCTGCTGAATAAGAAAACTTCAAAGAGGCGCCTGTGAGTTGGCAGCTTATTAAAACAGCTCTTTCCACCCTTTTTTGTATCATGTTATGTTAACCCTTTTTAAATTGTTCGCATTGTTTTGGCCGTGAAATTCTTTGGCGGAGAGTATCGACCCTTGTTGTGTGCGCCTGTGAATCGGCAGCATGTTGACAATAGCTCTGTTACTTTCTCCCTTATTTGCACTTTCCACTCTTCGTCTTTTTAGTTCGTAAACGGAGCTCGTATATATTTTAATTAGAAAATAATATGTATTTAGTATTTTATTTTTATTATTCTGTTTTATTTTTTATGAACAGCACTTTGTTCCAGCTGCGGTTGTTAAAGTGCTCTAGAAATAAAGTTGGGTTGAGATGTAATTTAACCCGCTTTTAGTGAGCTATTTACAATTAAAGCCTTTTGTTTCCTTATGTATTTCTTGTTTGTGTCATCACTGTGCTACAAACCTTGCATCTCTGTGCAGGTGGTGGAGATAGCACAAAAGTTCACAAAACTCCACGAGACACTGGTAGCCCCAAGGGTCCTAGAGTTGGCCCATGAGGTGCTTAACACAGGAGATCCCATCATAAGGCCCCTCTGGTGGATCGCCAACGACGATGAAGCCGCTTATAAGGTCGACTCCCAGTTCCTGATTGGGGATGACCTGATGGTAGCTCCCGTGTTGGAACCAGGCAAGCAGGAAAGGGACATCTACTTGCCTGCGGGAAGGTGGAGAAGCTATAAGGGGCAACATTTTGTTCAGGGCCCCAAGTACCTCACCGACTACCCTGTTGACCTGGATGAGATTGCCTACTTTACGTGGGTCCACTGAACTCATACAAGCATTAGGACGGCCCTCCCATGCTCTTTGCAGTTATATATTGCCATGAACCCACATGCCAAATACAAGCAGCTGTTTTTATCTAAAGGGAACATGACTGCGCTGCCAGCATTACGGCTCTGGAAAATAATACTTTTACAATTAATTGGTATGTTTTAAAGGAAAATAACATATTTGTTAAAATTACTGGCAACATTACATACATACATACAGTGGTGCGTTGAGATACGTGTGACACGACCAGCATTCCCAGTTGAGGTTCCCTTTCAAACTTACTGTAAACTAAAAAAAAAAAATTACCTTTTGTATTTAAATCAACCACATAGCTTTGGCCGTAGGCTGCCACACATCGAGCAACGTGGCCGAACCTGACTGAACTGTCACGCAGTGTGCGTGGTTTGGCAACTTTTTTTAGTTTCCGATCAGTCTGGTTTTGCCGTGATTAAACATTTTAATCGCAGTTGCACGATGTACCAACCAGCCAATCAAAATGGACATAAGCTTCTACTCATATTTGTTGCACCACCCCCAAGCGTTATATAAAGTATCAAATATTGTATTTTACATAAATACTTAGCTATATTTACAATTTTTATATGTGCCTGTGGATGAAAAAGTGAAGCTTGTACGCGTGTGGTATGTACCACGCTGGGTACGTTCAAATGAATGGGACAGAGCGAGAGTCTCTTTTAATATATGCACACTCTCGCTTTTATTCTTGCCCACGTCCTCTCTCTTTAGCAACCCGCTTCTTTCTTTACTATTAATCTATCTTTTTATGGTTTCAGAAATGTAATAAAGTACAATATGCTGTGTGTGCAGCATCAAATGCTCGCGTTTCAGGGCATCCATATATCCAATCACTCAGTGTGCGAGGGTAAGTCGGCAACTGTCATTTTTTGGCAGTGATTCGGTCCAATCGGGTTTGACCGCGTTGCGCAGTGAGCAGAAGGCCTCAGGAAAGTCTGTTCGGCTCAATGCTAACAAATAATGCAAGACAACATAGATGGAATAACGTATGCGGTGGACCAACACATGAACAGATGATCATAGATCATATAGTGCTATTTTTCTAAGAATTGTTGTTTTTTGGGAGGTTGGAACGGATTAATGGCATTTCCATTCATTTATATAGGGAAAGATGATTTGAGATACTAGTGTTTTGAGATATGAGCGTGGTCACGGAATGTATCTCAAGGCGCCACTGTACAAATATTGCCATTTAGAGCATTGATCTGGAGAATTTTACAAAAAGAGATGCAATGCAATTTCAGATCTATTTGTTTGATGGCTTGTGGCTATCCATCTTCCTTTGGATCACAGTCCCGAGGTTTTCAATGGGGTTTAAGTCTGAGGTTTGGGCTGGTTATTTTCAAAGCAGAAGGAAGCAAGTTTTTGTTTGTGGCTTGATTTATCCTTCATCGTGACTTATTTGCCTGATTCCCCCCCCATCTGCCACTAAATTTCACAATAGATGTGAAACACTGACTTGGAATGGAATTCAACAGGTACTGGAATGGAATGGCTGCCGTACGTCTATGTCTTTTAGATGAAGCTCATACATCGCACTGACCTGCACTCCTTATGGACTGTCCCATGCAGATCCCAGCCAGACTTGCCAGCCAAATTCAATTGTATTGCTCCATCCTTTCTTCATGTGCCTTCTACAGACAGTAGTAAAGAATCTCCGATTGTGTTATAGCCGCAGTCTTCCACACAGTCGCCGGAGGCTTCATCTCTTTATATGCTAGTTTACTGTGCTGTAAGCTAACCGACGTGTGTCTTTATCATCAGTGTTTGCCACTGAAAAGTAATAAGTATACAATTTGACTTAAGATATTGATTGACTGTATCATGTCTGTGAGGGAAATTGTTTTTAAGATTAATGTGAGGGAAACATTTTTATTAAGTTTGAAATTATGGATTAACTGTTGGTTTGCATACATGTTTTTCTTTTCATAATTTTCCATTGCATACATGTGATCTAATTTGTGGATAGGTTATGAATGTACAGCATATGCACTAAATCAAGGGTTCTCAAACATTTTGGGTCCAGGGACCCCTTGCAGGGGAGAAATTTTTCCAAGGATATCCTAATAACCTGAACACTAAATAAACATAACTGCCGTGCGTTCCCCTAGATGCCATATTAATTCAAATGTTACCTATTTTCAAGAAAAAAAGTTACAATGTTACAAGTACAAATTAATATTTCAAAAATAGGTATAATGTTTTGAGATTAATGTAATCTTTACAGGAACAAAGACCATTTATAGTCCATATAGACCAGTCCATTTTGTCAGGATGAAAAATCGTAATATTACGAGAATAAAGTTGTATTTTTCTGAGATTTAAGTCGTAATACAGTGTTCCATTGCAACATTGCGGTTCTCCTATTGTGGATTCAATGCATTGCAAATTTATTTTTTTTCATATTCATATTGTGCATAATTCACTATATCTCAGAAAATGAAAAATTCATTAAAACACATTACAAGAAATAAACTTTTCAGTATTCCCGTGCATTACTGTATGTTGAAGAGTTTAAAAGGTTTAAGAATAAATATAGTAAGAAAGTGTCTATAAGAGTTTGGTAGAGGTTAGTAGGAGTGTGCCATGAAAAAGTTTAAATAATTAGAACGTACATCATTTGCACAGTTTATCACTTCTTAATCATGTGCATCCAAAAATTAAGTACTTTTTTTCCCCATTGTTGGGAAGATTAATACGAGTCTGGGGAGGTTCATACAGCTTTAAAATATGTGTATGGATAAATAATTTTTTTTTAAATGTGGTTGCTACTTTGTGGATTTAATCTACAGCGGGGTGGTCTGGAACCTAACCCTCGCAATAAATGAGGGATTACTGTATTATGATATCAGAAGAAAAAGAATGCCATATTTCAATGTGAATTTCAGAAATACAACTTTATTCTCCCAATATTACGTTTTTATCCTTGTTCTCTAAAAAATAGGACTATACTCTCGGAAAAATACTTTATTTCTGTAATATGCCTTTTGTTAAAAAAATAATTTATGGAATGCCAGATTTATGTGATGACACATCACAATCAGAGCTTTTAATTGGCCCAAAGCTAAGTTGAGGAGGACTAATTGGTTTAGTATGTTTGTTTTATGGTCCTCACATGTGGTACACTTTTTTAAAGTGATACAACAGAATTTATTGCAAGCTGTTTTGCCGACCCACAAGCTGCGGCTCGCGGACCCTAGTTTGAGAACCACTGCACTAATGTTCTCACATCAACATTCCTTCACCAGTGGTGCCATTTCCTACTTTCAGAACCAGATCTCATCTAATTGTAGATTGGCATGTTGGTATTTTTCCAATGAACATGATTGTCACCTTAGGCTCGAACTTGTTGGCACGTGCGTGATGGCAGTGAGCATCATTTGAATGTTTGTCTGCTCCTGCTGTCATGATGGCAACGCGCACGTCCGAAATGCCTTTTCTTGAAAATAGTTGTGTCAGCACTGTTTTGGCTTGTTGGTATATGTCCAGTTGCCAAATATTGTTTTGTTCTTTGCTGTTGGGTGGTCAATATGGTGCCAAGTCATAAATACTTAGAAATATTATAAGTGTACCTCAACTTATGAGTCTCCCAAGTTTTTAGAAATTTGAACCGTAGTAAATGGATTTTTTTGTCTTGCGTTTCGTGCAAAAATTTGACAGTAGTACTCGCCGATATATATTTATCCTCTGCGAATAACAACTAATATTACTGCAGCTGAGATGCAACAGTCTTCTGTTTCATTATCGAATCAACATGTATTATATTGCCCCCTTGTGGCCAAGGCACACACACGAGACTGAGCAGCACAATGCCCATTGAATTTATAACGATGCACAAACTGTTCAATTATTTACATTCTATTTATTTGTTATTACTGTATTTTTTTGTAAAGTACAATACTGTAGTGTTTTTTTTAAATACTGCAAACATTTAGGTTTGTGTTTGTTATGGCGTTTGAACTGATTATTACATTTCCATATTTCTCAATTCGAGCAGCATATTGAACCCGTTGTGAGCACGTCTGGCTTACAGTCACCAAGTCCCGGGCTCAAATCTCAAATTCCTTTGTGGAGGTTGCATGTTCTCCCTGTGCTTGCGTTAATTTTCGCCGGCATTTCACGATTCCTCCGACATTCCCAAAACATGCATGTTAGGCTCATTGAAAATACTAAAACATCCATAGGTGTGTAAACCGCCTCCAGAGGCGTGCAAAGGTGTGTTGCTTGGGGTTGCTGATAAAAAGACACCAGTGATGTTTCTCACGAGCAAAATTCTGGGTCGGTGGGTTTGGACGCCCACCCCCCAGGTGTATGCCTGGGGCCACCACCCACTGTGGTATGTCTAGGGAAAAGAATGTTGACAAAGTGGTTAAACAAAACAAAAGAAGAAAACTGTTTTTAAACTTATAATACTTGAAATGTGTTTCTTTGACAGATGTATTTTTTAAATAAGATTTTAAATTGAGATGAAAATCAAAAAGTGCCAAATGTTTAAAATTGTCTTATTTTACCACTGCCTGTAAGCATATAGTGCCTGCAGGGGAAATAGATGAGCAACTGGTGGTTTGTTTGAAAAGGGAATGTGGAGGCTTCAAAACATTTTCTGATGCCTTTGTGCTTCTCCTTTTTTATTATCTGTGCTCCCCTTTGCGCTCTGTAAATACTCATGGGTATAGAAATAAACAATATATTGCTCAATTGTATTGAACACTTCTCAGGTTTTTGGCAACAATCATTGCACACATTTTTGGGCAACATTAATGGCACAAATAAACACAGCTAAGGACAACATGAGGATGAGACAGGGAGCAGTTGCCCACACAAGATGCTAAAATGTTTTATATATTATATTTATATATTAAATGTCACAAAACGGGCGGCACGGCTGGTTAGAGCGTCGGCCTCACAGTTCTGAGGCCCCGCCTGTGTGGAGTTTGCATGTTCTCCCTGTGCCTGCGTGGGTTTTCTCCGGGCACTCCTGTTTCCCCACACATCCCAAAAACATGCATTAATTGGAGACTCTAAATTGCCCGTAGGCATGACTGGGAGTGCAAATGGTTGTTTGTTTCTATGTGCCCTGCGATTGGCTGGCAACCAGTTCAGGGTGTACCCCGCCTCCTGCCCGATGACAGCTGGGATAGGCTCCAGCACGCCCGCGACCCTAGTGAGGATAAGCGGCTCAGAAAATGGATGGATGGATGGATGTCACAAAACGCCTGGCATATCATGAGTGCAAACAACAACAGTCAACGACTTCACCAAATGATATTCTTTTGTCAAATGCCTTACTTGGCTTAATAAATGTTAAATAAATAAATACAGGGCTTTCCTGAAGTATTCACTCCTTTGGCTTTATAACCTATTTTGTTACATTACCACTTCTAATTTAAATGTGGGTATGTATTCACCACTTTGTTATGAAGCCCTAGGTTCCAGCTCGGTGGTACAGAAAATGGATAGATGGAATCCCTTTTTCTTTTCCTCGTTATTAATTAAAATATTTCTTTCCAGTCTTTTTAATTTGCCATAAATTATCGTTTATTTTGTTTTATCTGTATATGGTTTATATTTGTATAATTGTGATTGTTATTATGACGATTTATTTTGAATAATTATTGTCTTCTTTGTCTCATGATAAATTAAAATAAAATAATGATTATTGACCAAGTGATGGATAATTATTGGAAAATTCCAAAATCATACTACGCCTTAAGTTTTGGTCATTCATGAGCTCCTGTTAAACTGTATTGACGAAACCGGATAACCAGTACTTCCTTTCAAAATTGACTACGGTTCGGTAAATATTTCCATCTGCTCGAAGCAATTTCAGATCATCTTCAGCGACGTAAAGCTTTACCTAGACAAAATATAATATATATATTATGATAAGTTGTACTAGAAAACAAATATATTAACAGACACGTTTTGGTATAGTTAACAGTGAAATTCCACAACAAGAAATTTAAATATTATGGCGCGCTTGATGGTGTTACGTCACCAACGCGACTGTGAGCTCATCACACGCGACGTTGTGTTTTGAAAAATTGCCGGAGCGTTCCTGCAACCTTCTGACAGCGCTGCCTGTCAACTCAATCAACATTTATGGCCTCCGTCAAACTAACAGTTAACGGTTAGGATGCCTAAAGCTCCGAAGAAATCGTGTGCCTCTCAGACGTCCATTAGCAGGTACTTCGGAGCCTTGAGCGGCGGTGGTGGCGGCGCGCCTAAAACCCAGACGGATTGTAATCCCTCCAAAGGCAAGGTGAGGCCACCATCATGTGCCATGTGAGAGGTTTTATCCTGCTTCTGTCACAGTGGCCTTCAGTTGGTAATTATTTAATCCACCACGTAGCCTAAATCTGTACCATGTCAGAATCAATAACAAAAAATAAAATAAAATAAAGTAAGAGATGGGCGAGTACCGATATCAGTATCAGGTATTTCAAGGTATCGGGTACTCGTGAAGGCTCCCGATACCAGCCACCCTTACTGAAAGATATCATATGTGAATTCTGCCGCCCCCTAGGCTTGAATTCAGTATGACAAGAACAGAACACGGTGCTTCGTAGGGGGTTCCTTGTATGTGATGATTCGCCAACATTCTACATTTTAATTCTGTTTTGAAAGACAGCCATCGCTGAAAAAGATGGATTTGTCATCGGAAGAGGCAGTTGATGGAAATTTCACAGTTATTGCTGCGTTGTGTACATGCATTGCTCGGCCGTTGCTGAACTTCGTTTATTTTACATCAGGCACCTTGTTGGGCAGCTAATGGGTTTTCAGAAAGTTTTTTCCCCCCTCATTTGTTGCAATTATTATTATTATTATTATTATTATTTGCATTTACATGGTTATTATAATATGCTTATTTTCTGCTACAGAAATGAAAAATAATGTTTAGTGAGCTTTTTACAGAAAAAAAGGACAGCACTCCACCAACTGCTACTAAAATGCGTCATATCTGTCCTGTCATTTCCGATACGTAATTTTCGGTGGGACATCGAGTGGGAATGTCTCTGGTAGACACAAAATAAAAAAGATCAAATACTGAAAATGTTAATGGAATTTATAGGTGTAATCGGAATTGTGTCATCTCCTCTCGTAGTGTCTATTTTTTTTTAACAAAAAATAGTTACATACTATTGCAGGTTTAAGGCAAAAAAAATAAATAAAATCTGACATTGAGTAAATGCTCTTTTCCAGTAGTTGGCATTACACTGCAGCGGTTTGACACATTGGCGAATCATCACGTGTGTCAGAAAAAAAAAGTCTTTGTTCACAATTATCAGTCATTATGTTCATTGAAATTTGATGTACGAGTGGTATCGGTACTCGGTATTGGTGAGTACTCAAGAGTGAATACTCATACTGGTATCCTTCTGAAAAAAAAGTGGTAATAAAATAAATAATGCTCTCCCCGATGGCCCACCATTGTTGTCAACCTGTCACCACCCATGTACAGTATTTTCTTTGGCCTCCATACAGAAGCGTGTCTCTCGACATCATGACACTGAGCTACCTTCCAAACAAGCCAAGCTCTCCCTGCAGGTGGATGACGGAGGCCTTGACACTGCATTCACTGACAGCCCTGCAGGTGACGCTAATGCATCTGCATAAGAGACAATGCTTGATGCAGACACCATCCTGTTATTTTTTTAAACCAGTTTCCAGGTGTGTTAATAACATGCCTGTGATGTCTTCAATAAGACACCCTGAAAAGGCCAATTGCGGTCTATTCAATACCCTAACATAACAGTGATTTGGATGAATGAGAATACAGTATATTCAAAGGCAGGCCCATGAATTGATTTTGTCAAAATACCCGAAGGATCAAAAATTATAGCACAGAGTTTGGGAAACAATGCGAATGGCTGTGCTGGTTTTCACCCGTCTATATATTGTGACAGCAATCTTTCTTCTTTGGAGCAATATTTATATTGTAAATAAGGCTACAAATATCAGCAGCTGCAAGAATAATTTTATTTGTATTGTACTGCTATTTCATTTTATTATGAGTGTATATGTATATATATTATCCTCCATTGCGTAATATTTTTTTGTATGAATACAAATCCAAAGTTCCATGCTTTACCATCTATTATTCCACTGCTTTTACTGATATATATAATTAAGTCAGAATTTTGGTATCGTGACAATACTAAGTGCAACAATGTTTTTATTATTTTGTATTTAGAGCAAAAATTGCCATTGAGCAGGAGACCAGCGGGTCTGTGTCCCTCTACCTTAGAGAGGCTGAGAGGCTTCACCTGCACGACTGATCCCAGTGGCGAGAGCTGTGATATTGTGACTGTTGTGAAGGAGGCAAGCAGTGGTAGCCATTGCAGTTCTACTGGTGTCAAAAGTCAACACAACAATAATGACCAGCTCACAGAAAAAGACGAAGAAGAGCAGAGTTCAAACCAGGTACTCAATGGCGCACATCATGAGAGGTTATGTGCATGATGGCAGCATTTTGTATTTTCATGTTACAGGGACAAATGGGTCCAAGTTGACATGAATACTGTGGCACATTTCACGTTTTGTGAAAAAATATGCTACTGAATAAAATGTAAATATTGAAAATGGAGATGTGTACTCGGGCAGCGCTATATATTGGTTGGGTCACATCGCAGGGTCCTGCGCAATGTTGGTGTATTGCTATGCAGTCAATCAACTGTCATATCAATAAGTGACCAAGAGAGGGACCTGGTTGGACATGCTAATAAGATAAGCACCAATGTTACGGTACATTTTAACCCGTCAAACAACATACACAAAGAGGAGACCAGAGTGTTATTATACTTATTTTTTTGGATGATAACTATTAATAAGTACATGGGAAACAATTAAACGCCTGCATTTACACTTGCAGATTACACTTGGGGCATGGGGGAGACCCACGGCGTTATTAAGGGACAAACTTCAGGTTTACACAACAATGTGATTTGCTTAAACGAATGCACTCAAATATATAACTACTAATACATATGTTAAAACAGGTGTAAAATAACAGATTGATTAAAAACAAACGACTAGTGTTAGGAATGTGCTCATGGCTTTACAGTATAACTGGGCATGAAAAGAAATGATTTTGGATTTTCTGTAGATTTTTCACCATGACCTCACACATAGTTCTGGGTGGAAAAGGTTAAAGCATTCTCAAAGTAAACAAACCCTTCCATGTCCTTTGACCAAGGCAGAGCAATTTAGAAAACAGGATAACTGTCTAGAACGATGACTTAATGTTAAGTAAGTCTTTTTTTTCTCCCCCCGTAGTTTAAATGTGTGAAGTGCCAGTCGAAAAGCTAATATTAGGAGAGTTAAATTAATTTCCAATTTACCTTTCAACAGGTACGTTGATTCACAAATATATCTGGTGTAAACTCAGGCATAGTAAAAAAAAAAAAAAAAAACAGGAAGTTGGATGTTAAAATGTCAGTAATGAGAACTTGTTACTCTAAGAAGTGTTATATTTGAACCTATGCCATTTTTAAGAAAAGTTTGTTTTTTTAACAAAATCTGATTAAAATAGAACAATTTCTTCCCAATTGAAAGCAGTAATGGCATTATCAAGTATTGGCACTCGGTATTGGCACGTACTCAATTGTAAGTACCTGTACTTGTACCCGCTTCGAGAAAAGTGGTATCGGCGCATCCCTAGTTATCGTTTCTAAGGGCGTTAAAACTACTAAATGGTGCACTTTTCTCAAACGCTCATGTTTCAAGAGTTATTAGAGGTACAAACTACAGTTTTGTGTCTGTGGTCAGCTTGTGCAGACTTTTGTTTTGTTTTTTTACGAAGTTAGTGTCTGTCCCGTAAATGTAGTCCCTGCATTTTCTGTTTGCAGACGTTCTGCATTTCTCAGTTTGCCAAACCAGCAGGCAGAGGACGACAATGTGCTGAAGGAAGGGCTACAGAGGTCAGCCTTCCATCAGAAAATAGTGCCCTCTGCAGACGCACAAAGAGTGCGTACACTCCTTTGGAGCAGCAGGTCATCCAGCTGAAAAAGCAGCACAAGGACGTCCTGTTGGCTGTGGAGTGTGGATATAAGTATAGGTTTTTTGGAGACGATGCTGAGGTGAGAAGTCACTCTCAAATATATTTAAACCAAGCATGTAAACTATTTTTTTGGTGTGTTTGTGTGTGTTGTTAGATTGCAGCAAAAGAGCTGAATATATTCTGTCACCTGGACCATAACTTTATGACGTGCAGCATCCCCACACACCGATTGTTCGTTCACGTCAGGCGATTGGTGTCCCACGGCCACAAGGTATGAATTTGTACTACAAAGCATTTTATATAGAAGGAAGGAAATAAAATTGGGGCTCCAGTGCTCGCTCTACTGTTGTGAAGTGTACAGATTGACATCATTAAATTATTGTGGCAAAAAATTTATATTTGTGAGCGCAAACTTGAGATACAAGTAACGTGTGGTGGTGGCAGTGAATAAGCAGTTTGGTAAATAATGAATAATTCATCAAAAAAGAGTCTTTAAGATGTTTTATTTACGTTTTGCATTTAAAACACATCTTAACCACGGCCTGCTAGCTTAGTGATAACATATAATGGAAAAAGCCATTGCCTTGCTAATGGTTACCATCGATAGCCATGATTTTAGAACCCTCCAAGCATTGGCTCTTCCTACCCATTGTTGTTATCAAGCTTTTGAGCTTGTCAATAAACAAATTGTATATTAAAAATTGTTTCTGATCATTAAAAAGCATGTGTCTACATTTAAAATTAAAATAAGAATCATAGAAGTCATTTAATTATTATTTCGATAAAAAAAAATTCACTGGGGATATTGGAGATGTTACAGTATGCTTTTCATTGGACAGCACCAAAATATACAAAAAATTTACATTAAGTAACACTTCATAACACCCCATATGCTCCGTAGGGTTACTTTGATATTCAAGAAGATGGTTCTGTTGTTATTAACACCGCAATGTTGTCTTTTACTGCATAGGTGGGTGTCGTCAAGCAGACCGAGACTTCCGCCATCAAAGCGTCAGGGGCCAATAAGAACACTCTGTTTACGAGGCAACTCAGTGCTCTGTACACCAAGTCCACACTGGTGGGAGAGGGTATCCTTTTGAAATGCTACGTGGTAGAGCACAATCAATGTTTCCGTTAGAGGTTTTTTTTAAAAAAAAAAATCCAACATTATTGGCATTTTCGAGGTGCATATTACTCTTCTCAGTCAAAGCATGCATACATGAAGTCAAGTCAGATTAAGGATTACTGGAGTCCTTTATGATGGGATTTTCTATTTTCTTTTACTGGAAAAATGTGATCTTCACACCTTAATGGCTCCAAATATCCAGTGTTGGTTGGCTAGAGCAGTGGTGGGCAAGGTATCGAGCATTAAAGAGTTAACGCCATGTACTTTTCAGTTTCTTTGGCTTCTTGTCGCTTTTTGCGACATCTTTTCCCAAATAAGAGCAGCATCAATCAAGAAGAACATGAGAGGAGATGAAGTATTTATACAGGAAGTTATGTTAAATTCACATTCAAAGTACTGTAGTAGACTGTAGCACAAGGGTTGACATATTAATCCCACATTCTTTAATTTCATAATTTCATCATCTTCATTAACATTATCAATAGTCCTGTATTATTTCTTGCAATAGTTTTGCTGTTTTTTCTCCTCCTAGAATTTTTAATTAAAATGTATTTATTTGTTTTTTTCTAAATTCTTAACTTATTTCTTATTAAAGGATTGGCTCATTTACTGTAATTAAAATATAAATATTGGTCAAACTAAGAAATGTACATATGCGTGTTCTTTTAAAAAATAAGAATAATAATGTACACCAGTAATAAAAATAAATATATATTTTTTTAACTGAGAATTCAAAAAAATAGTTCTTATTATTTACGTTCATAAGAGTCGTAATATTTATTGGATTATTGTCACCCTCTTTTTTTTGAAAATTGGTTAATTAAAATGTATTTGTTTTTCTCATTAAATAATTGTAAATAATAGTTGCTTTATGTAACTAATGGCATTAAAATATTGGTAAAATAAACAGTTCTACTGAGGCATTCAACATTTGTTTTCATTGAATTAAATATTTGGTTAGGTAAATGAAAAAAAATATAAATAATGTAATACTATTTTAAAAAAAAAAAAGTGATTTTATTATGAAAATGAAAAATTTTACATATACATACTACTTTTTTGTAGGTTTGTTTTAAACCTCATCTACAAATGAGTTTTTTTGTTTTGTTTTGTTTTGTTTTAAATCAAATGTCACCCTTGAACACAAAAGTTTGCCCATCCCTGGGCTAGAGAGTGTGTTTGTGGCACTGCATTTCTCCAGCATCATTGTCCTCAACAGTCCAATGAGACATCAACCCCGTGTGCGGTCCAGACGACGTGAAGGAGGGCGGAAGTCACGATGCCGTGTCGCAGCCAACTGACAGCATCCTGTTGTGTGTCAGCGAGAATTGGGACAGGTTGAAGAAGCAGCTCACTGTGGGGCTGGTGGTGAGTTTGACTGGCACACTTTCTAATCTCATCTGTACAGTCATGTACTTATCTTGATTTGAGATTTTTTTTATATTGTACATCTCTCATCGTGGATTTCATTACATTTCGCCTGTGTAACTACTACATATTATTCCGGTGGTGGCTTTGTTACAAGTTGCTTGTGGGGTGGGGGGATTAGAATCGTTATTACTGTCACCCAGCCCGCACTGTCACACTCTCATCGGAATATGAAATGTTCACACCCTTTAATCTGTACTAATACTGTAGTGTCTGTAATATAATACATGTAATTTGTGGATGCAGGCAGTTCAGCCCAGCACAGGAGAGGTTCAACTGGATTCTTTCCCTGACGGTCAGTCTCGCTCCGAACTGGAGAGCCGTGTCTTGAAGATTAACCCTGTGGAGATCCTGGTGCCCTCTGATCTCTCAGCGCAGACCCAGAAACTGTTGCAGAGCATCACAAATGCCAGGTAGCCACCAGGGGGCGTGGGGTGCCTTTTATTTTATAATTTTATTTTATTTTTTTACTGCACAACAACTTGTTCTTCATGAGGTTTTTACCTTTTTCTGCATCCATCGATCCATTTTCTATAGCGGGAGTCCTCATCGGGGTTGCAGGCGACCAGGTGTCTTCAAAGACAATTTTAAAACAAGACTCGCACATTGAAACACAGAATATACTGAGAGAGACAGCGAGAGACTGCAAGAGCAATGGATAAAAAAAAAATGGCGAAAATATCAAAATTAATAACATATACAGTATAAAAAAATAAGGTGTTTGTATCCCGGAGAGGCTAGCTGTACTATTAATTGCCTTAACTGGTTTAAAAAAAAAAAAGTTTTGCGCAAGAATAAAATAAACTGCAAAATAGTGGGACCGCGAAGCGTGAACCACGATATAGCGGGGGTTTACTGTATTTTGTCAACACCTCAATGGAAAACCGTTAAGTCAGACACATTGATCCCCAGGGTGCCTTCACCAGTTACACTATTCCAACACATGCTTTCACATACACTTGCCCATAATGTCATGCTAAAACTTCAATGTTAGCCGTCAAATTAAAAAGCAATTGCACGTGCTGCCCAGCGTTGTGCCGACAATTGAGCCCCGACTCCCTCTCGGGCTTTCTCTCACTGCATTATGCACAAATGAAAATCAAACGACGGAGTGGGAGGGAGGGAAGTGGATTAGATTAGATAAGGTTGATTGGATAAATAGAAAGCTGCCTGCTGCTGCTTTCTGCCTCTGTTGTCTCTTTCCCGGTGCACATTTGTCATTCTTCACTCTCATTTGGGTTTTCCTTTTTGTCTTTTGGGTCGTTCATTTGTGTGCTTGCAACAGCGCCTGCGGTCGTTGTTTGAGCGCTACACAAGGAATGCCAATCAATTAGAGCAGTGCATTCAGTCCATTTAGTTTGGCAGAAAATTATAATTCATTAATTACAGGGCCAGTCAATCACACGGCGCGCATAGTCAAACAACTAGAGAGACTCATCTTTACAGTTTACACTTATGCACAATTTAGAATCTTCAGTGAAGCTAAGATGCGTGTTTTTGGATTGGAGGAGGAAAAGAAGGTAACGCCTGGCAACCGGGCGTGCGTGTCTGCAGAGAGGCAGGTAATGAGCCCCCGGGGGTTTGGTTGGTAGCTGGGTGCAAGATTAGCGGCCTTCCCTCAGCACCCTCTAGCCTGCGGTCACGAGCCAGGTTTGTGAGGGGAATATAAGCGAGTGAAAGACCTTACTTGGTGAGGCTTTTCCAACACGAGTGTTCTCAATTTTTTTTCTAAAGGTTTTTAAGTTGATAAGCAACTGCTGTGAAGGTGAGGTGGCAGTCATGGCATGTAACTAACTAAATAAACAAATTTAACATTCATTAAATGTCCTTATCTGTTAAACACTAAGCCATCCAGCCTATATTTTGATGGATCAGTACAACCAGTTTTAAAAAAAACCAAATCCGATGACGTTAGGATGTTTTGTAAAACATAAATAAAAACATAATACAATAATATACAAATATTTTTCAACCTCTATTCAGTTGAATATGCTAAAAAGAGTTTAATGGTCATACTTTCTTTTTTTTTTTTTTTTTTTGCAAATTGGCACTCATTTTGAATTTGATGATAATTTGATAAATTTAAGACCCAAAAAATAATACTCGTAAATGTTGAGTCAAAGTGAATTTTCTTTATTCAATGGGTAAAAAAAAAAGAAAAAAAAAGGTGACTGTGACAGGTGGAACCAAAAAGCAAATACAGGCTTCATTGTTAAGAACACCAGCACCTGTATTCACTTCAGGGATCTGTAGTAACTGCTTTGGTAATCCCCTGACATGATCAGCCATCATCCAGTGCATAGTATCTGTAGAAATAGTGACACCCACTCAGCCCTACTGATATGAAATATGCAGAAAATAACTGCTGAAGCGTGCTGATGTTTGCGAGTCTTATGAATCCAACCTTTCACATGAGAACACCCCCCCCCCCTTAAAAAAAAAAACACAAAAACACTTTGGAGACTTTTTCAGCCAGTTTCATGTTTGGTAGAAGTGCTTCACTGAGCTGGACTGATCGATAGAATCTTATCATTTGCTTGAACTGACTGCTTAAATGATTTATGAGGGTTATTGGAACAATAACATTGTACCTCCCAGTCTGACCAGCGGCGGACGTGATGAACGATGGCTCGTGCGTGTGTGTGTGTCGGGATCCAAAGCCACGTGTTTTCCTTGGTTGGCATGGAAACAACAGATCTGACAAACCTAGCGAGTCCTTGAAAGCAGTATTGCAGCAAAAATGAATGAGATGCGATGAAGCGGCAGATATGCTGTGTGTTTGCGTGCATGTGTGTGTTTTGTTGTTTCCTTTCAGTTGGTAGGAAAATGAGATATTTGCTTTTATTCATGTCATTTCCTTCCAGTGCGCAGGCTGATGACAAGGTGCGAGTTGAGAAGAGGGACAGTGCGCACTTTGAGTTTGCCTCTGCAATGAACACAGTAACTGAATTCTATTGCCACAATCAGGTTGGAGGTGTGTTTATTTGTGTTCTATTCTTCTGCCTAATTATGACATCTTTTTACTCGTTTTTTTTTTTACGAGGCATAACCTTAAAAGGCACAATACACTCCGCAATGCTTTTCAAACTCCACTTTGTTTGTTTAATTATTATTGTAGGAAATAATTAGAAATACAAATAATCTTTTTCAGAGTCAAACTGTCACTCTATAAAACCTTGATTAAATGTACAGGGAATGTTCTAAGTAACATTTTAACATTACCAATTGCCATACAAAGTGTACAAAGAAGTTAACCACTGTTAAATTATTGTAAAATTAAGGAAATAGAACTTCTGTGCTCATGCAACACTAAAGGCAGGCTGACTTGACTTATACACTTTTTTTTTTTTTAATAATAGGGCTGTCAATCGATTAAAATTTAGAATCACAAGATTTCCATAGTTAACTCACAAATTAATCACACATTTTGTCACTGTTCCAAATATACATCCTTAAATCGCCATCTTAATGCTAACACACTAAGTACAACTCTATTGACGGGCTAAGGAAAGTTAGCATCCAAGTCACCAGTCATACTCCTTCAAATAACGAACATTCACACAAAAACGCTGTAGGAGCATATACAGACAGATAATATAACAATACTCACAGACATATATCCTTCCTACTCAGTGTAAAAACGAGATATATAATGCAGTTCAATTGCGATTTTCTTCTTCTGGTCATGTAACTTAATGTACTGTTGGTGTGTTATCGCAATCTGATGTGAAGCTGGCTTCTTGCTGTCGCACTTTGAGTCTCTCCCATGT
Organism: Phycodurus eques; assembly: GCF_024500275.1. Taxonomy (NCBI): domain Eukaryota; kingdom Metazoa; phylum Chordata; class Actinopteri; order Syngnathiformes; family Syngnathidae; genus Phycodurus; species Phycodurus eques. Next base: position 10,955,268 of record NC_084527.1, on the reverse strand, counting down.
ATTTGAACAGGAAATTTGCAAAATTTTTATTTTTCACTATGAAATCATCCATCCCTCCATTTTCTGTACCGCTTCAACCTCAATAGGGCGCGGGCTTGCTGGAGCCTATCCCAGCTATCTTCGGGCGAGAGGCGGGGTACACCCTGAACTGGTCACCAGGCAATCGCAGGGGACATATAAACAAACAACCATTTGCACACACATTCACACCTAAGGGAAACTTAAGAGTCTTCAATCAACCTACCATGCATGTTTTGGGGATGTGGGAGGAAACCGGAGTGCCCGGAGAAAACCCCATGCAGGCACAGGGAGAACATGCAAACTCCACACAGGCGGGGCGGGGCTGTGCCGCCACTATGCAATCAATATTGGATAAAAAAAAATTGGATGCTTATGGATATTTGACTTCTAAAGCCATCGATGGCAGTGAATGTGTTCTAAGTGGTTCATGACTGTGTTGGATAGGTAAAAATGTGTTTGCGTTGTCCAGGTTGTCATTCTTTATCTAGTGTGGCATCATTGGAGAGCCCCGTGATCTGCTGTTTGGGTCCTCTCATCCAGTACCTCCAAGAGTTCAACTTGGAGAGAGTGCTTAGAAGTGAAAGGTATACAACAGACGTATGGACTTCAAAACTCAGGCTGTTGTCACACTTTTTCTTTTCAGCCATACATTAGTCGGCATTTTTCATGCAAATTCTGTATGAACACTCCAGACAAACTCAGATCCTTCTAAAAGTCGACAGAGTGCTTTGCTTTACTTTTACGTTCTGTACACCAAGCAGTGCAGATTCACTTCACCTTGTATTGCAACAACTGGGAGTATACCTAAAGTAGACCAGGAAGAAAACTCAATTCTTATCCAAATTAATGAGAAATGTGAAGGCAATAATACTGTTCTCTGATCACTTTTTAGTCCGTTTGTGTGTTCATATTTTTAAAAGAACTCCTATTATAGCGTGAATTTGCTTTCAAATGTGAACACTACCATGCTTGTTCAAACCCAAACAAGTGTCAATTGAAACACGTTATGTTGCTCATTGCAGTTTGGCACAGGCATCTGTATAATAAGCTTGGTTTTGGTCTGTTGAAGATGCCAATGTGAACCAGGACCTAATGTGTCATTTAAAGACACATGAAACACAGTTTAAGCTGTATTCCATGCCATAGAACAAAGTTACATGTGTGTAAAAAAACAGTCTGAAAGAACTGAGTTCAGTTTGTGTAAAAAGAACTACAGATGAAGACACCCTCAGAAACTGGACAATGTTGTGCTTTTGCTGGATAGTGGGATGATTTAATGTTATTCCATGCAGCTCCTTCCAACGTCTGACCGGTGAGTCACAGGGAATGATCCTCAGTGCGGCCACCCTCAGAAACCTGGAAATTCTCAACAATCAGGTGATTTCTTTTTCTTTCTTTATTGCCACTACTTAAACTGAACTGAACTGAACCTGGGGCCTGGCAGTCACGGGCCTTGTTCTTGACCATGTGCTGTCTCCAGTGTTCAATTTGTTTTATGTACAGTATGCAAGGCCACTGAGTTTAATCTGGATCTGATCCATCCATCCATCCATCCATCCATTTTCTGAGCCGCTTCTCCTCACTAGGGTCGCGGGCCTAGTGAGGGGAAGACTTTGTCATATCTAATCAGGTCAGGTTATAATTTGTTATGCTCATGCAGGATAAGGATTCATAAGAACGTGCATCTGCGTATAACTTAACCTCCTTTAGGCTATGAAGATTTAGATTTTAGTTATTCATTCACTGATTTTACAAATGTTCTCAACCATCAATGCTCTTTAGTTCAGTATGTGCCATCCAAACTCGATGTACAACAAAATCCTCTCCCTCTCGTCGTCGCAAGGCGGCCTGGGAAGATTTACCGGCTGATTTAAACCGCTTCTCAGTTCCCAGCAAATTGTTCAGTGACGAGTTAGGGTTGCGTGGGCGACGGCTCAAAGGTTCAGCACGACTCCTGCGGGGCACGCGGATGTCAGACATCCTGTGTGTGTGTTTGTGTGTGTGCGCGGGCACACGTACACACAGAATAGATTTTGGTCTTAGTTCAAGTCCTCTGTCCTCTTTTATTACTTTCTGTCTCTTCCCTTAATCAGAGCTAAAGCTGTTTCTCCAATTATTAAATGCGTGTATCACTTTGTCGTTGTGTTTTATGTTAAATAACAGACAGATGGCGGTGTGAGGGGCAGTCTGCTGTGGGTATTGGACCACACGCGCACTTCGTTTGGTAGGAGGCTCATGAGGAAGTGGGTGACCCGTCCGCTCACAGACCCACGGTGAGTACACAACCTCTTGCACCTGCCAAAGCAACAGGTGGCGCTATAACCTGCAACCTTAAGGCCACTGAGCAGCTATTTCAGGAAAAGTCATAACAATGATGAAAGAAGGAGAAGGAGAATTATACATGTTGACAGTGAAGTGGAGTTTCTTCTGAATATGGTTTAAAATTTTTGGGAATTTTTGGAAACTTTTTGGGGGAATTAACAGGAATTGCAACTGGCATTGCTACAAATTCAATTCATTGTCTACTAGGGATTGGAAAATACCCATTTTTTTCAGTGTGCTCTGCACGGTGCAATATGCCCAGATGTGTGTCTACCCTGCATCCCTCATTCCAATGTCCATACCTGACTCTACTTCCTACAAAGAAGATAATATACATGGTTATTCTATTCATTTATCCCAGCTGAATTGGGGGACATGCTGGACTGGTCGCCAGCGAGTCGCAGGGCACATACAGACAAACAGCCATTCATACTCATAATCACACCTAAAACAATTTAGAGTCCTCAATGAACAGAACATGCATGTTTTTGAAATGTTGGATGAAAACCCCCGTAAGCACAAGGAGCACATGCAAATTCTACACAGGAGGGGCAACCCGGATTCAAACCCCAACATCAGAACTGTGAGGGAGATTTGCTAACCGCTTATCCCGTTTATTCAAAAGAACTCTTAAATCCTAGCAAAAAATAAACCAATGTAAAAATGTCTTTTTCTTTATTCCATTATAAAAAATCTCCAGCTATGACTTTTCCTAGCTAAACTTTTCAGTAAAAGGTTTTCGGTTTTGGAAATTTACTGTAAATGTTTTCACCCCTTTGGAACCCTAATCCTGAATATTGCTCTTAAATAAAAAGTTAACAAAAGGATGACAACTGCAAGGACCTGATTTCCATGCATTTCGCTATTTTCACCCATTGGGATTAGTAGATTGGTGGGTAGGTCATAGAACAGAAATAAAACACATTGATTGCTTGAAACAACCTCTCACTTACAATGTGGCGATGTTTTTCCATTTCCTTCGTTTGTGTCACGCTCACAGCGGAGGGATTAAAGATGTGATTGAGCACTACACTCCAATTATGTCGACAGCTCCTCTGCACAATTTCAATGTCAGTAAATCCCAGATTACATCCATTAATTCCATGACAATGCATTAAAGGCACCCCCCCACACACGCACGCCAAATATGCATTGTGATTGTTTGTGATATCACTTTTATGACTTTGAATTTGGATATTCTTTATCTGCTGTTTTTGTGATACTTGACACATGACACAAGGGAATTCTGTCAAATGAGGTTCAATTGGAATTATAAGAGTTTATTAACAGATATGAATAATATACAGGTACTTGTGGCCATAGCAGTGGCGGAAACACTATTATGTACCTTTTAAATGCCTTTTTCTGTTCGGATCTCAAGGTCCATCTTGGAACGGCAGGATGCAGTGCAGGAGATCCTGGAGTCTGATTCTCTCACATTAAACTCCACAACATCCCTGCTGGTGCATTTGCCTGATCTGGAGAGAGGAATTTGCAGCATATTCAACAAAAAGGTACCAATAAATAAAAAATAAAGGGACAGGGAATCTAAAAGATTCCCTTTTTTGTTGCACCTTTTGCAATTTTACATACACTTTCTTGAACATTTTGAATATCAAATAGTTTTAAACTTGGCTCGAGTGCCACTCAGTAGTGGGTACCTCTTCCAAGGCTGCGATTGTTGTTTAAAATGGTAAATACATCACAAATTATGACCCCAAAGCAATATATTTTCAAACTCATCGTGCAATATTGCCCATATAAATAAATGGCTTACAGATTTATTGATTAAAAAAAGAAATTGCACCAGACCAGCAATTAGATTATTTTTTTTCAACTAATAGCTGTGCATAGGTCCCACAGAAAAAAAACGAAAACAAAATGCAAACAGATGAATTAGTGAATAGGTAACCATGAATATGCAGATGAATTCCTGTATGCTCATCATTCTATAACTTTATTCTTGTAGTATTTTCCCTTTCTAGATACACAGGGAGACATAGAGAGACACAACGAGAGAGACAGAGACTCTTTGAGAAAGAGACACTGAGGGACAGACACTTTCGGCACTGAAAGACTGAGACACTGAGAGAGAGACACTGAGAGACAGGCAAACACAGAGAGACAGAGAAAGACAATGTGATGAAGAGACAGCGAGCCAGACACTACTGAGAGAGACGGAGGCACAATGAGAAAGAGAGACACTGAGACACTTGAAGAGACAGTTGGAGAGAGAGCGAGAGTTTACCTGAAAGTATCCCACATTCTCATTTCCCATCTGACTCATCTTTAAAATGTCACAGGTTCTCGGCCACCCGTTTGGGTGTACTATGTTTAAATCCTTCATAAGACAAAAACAACATAAATGTCACTCAATACAAATAACCTAATATTCATGCTGGCCGTCTGTAGATATATGGGAGTGTGTGTAATGGCCTGTATCTATGTCTCCGCTCAATGGTGGGGGTCATACTATTGGGATGCAGCGGCTCCAGGTTTGCGTATTCCAAGAAGAACCAATCCAGGGGGCTGCTGACATGAGGGAACCTGTAAAGCATTAGTTTGTGATTAATACCTGAAAGCATCATCACACTGTGACTCTCATTAACCCTTAATGACGCAGGAGTCCACTCTAATTCCACTAATGGGAATCATAAAGTGCAATAGCCTCGCTTCCCAAGAGGCATGCCCGTCCAGTGCATTGATAAATCAATACTTTTGATCAGAACTGATCACAAGTTTGGCCTTTGAAGATGCTGCACAATTCATGGCGTAAACATTACATATCTTGTAGCATTAATATTTTATTACCTCAGTAATGTGCTGATCGAGCTATTTTCATATGACGGTTTTGTGTGTCCGTTGTTTTAGAGAACTAGAAAGTCAGAGCACAATTTCTCTGTAAGGCAGCTTTGGTGCAGAATTACAAAGGAGTATAAGAGCCACACTTATAGTAATGTTGCGAGAATAAAGTTGTGTATTTTTGAGGAAAAAAGTTGTGTATATATTATTTTTGAGACAAAAGTGGGATGTTTTTGAGAAATCGTTATATATGGTGAGAATAAGGGATCAGGATCCCAAAATCTTGAAAATCATTGTCACTGTTTCCTTTGAAAATAGAAAAGTATAACTTGACAAGATGGAAAATACTCATCCTTGCGCAGTCAACAAACTGGTCCTCTGTCGTTCCGCATAAAAGCCCTATTTTTGTTTAACTCATCCCAAGTGCCCATCCTTCATAACATTGTATTGCAAACTTGGGACAGTACACTCGAAAACTGCTCTGGGAAAGGCCAGCACTAGGCAATAGTAACAGTGCACTAAAATGACCCAGACAGAAGGAAATGCAGAGTTCAAAGAGTTTTGTCATAGGTGACGAGCTCAAAGTCAGCCCTTATGTCAGTATGAAGCTCCAAAATAGCATTTCTGAACAGATGATACGTGATATGCGATAATTTTGTTTCTGGCATTTAAAGAACGTTCACATGAGTGGAAAAGATCCTTTCTTCTCGTCGCCTGTCATTTTGCCTGCCCTCCTTGCCAAGATTACACTCAGCGTTGCCATTTGCACCTGCCTTTCAGACGCGTTTTTTTTTTTTAAGACGGAGAATCAGCCATCAAGATTTATCTCAATTTGTGAAATCACATTGTGCATGCTAAATTAATCTTTTTGCATTTAGCCTTCCGAGAACGTGCAAAATGAACTTCATGGTTATTTGGTGTGTTTGACAGATGCGATCCTACGTGCACATGCTTAGTAGGTCAGCTTTCACATCTGTTTGCGTGAGCAATTAAATTTGCACTTGCATCAGACCCATAGTCTTGTAGCTTTTTTTTTGGCAAAAGCTACATATATTTTGTTTATAAATCACCTTACAGGCACAACAATGAAGACACCATTTGAGGAAGTAGGAGAGGAAGGAAGTGCAATTTTATGAAACTACAAACCCCAATTCCATTGAAGTTGGACATTGTATAAAACGTAAATAGAAAACAGAATACAATGATTTGCAAATCCTTTTCAAGATATATTCAACTGAATACACTACCAAGAAAATATATTTAATGTTCAAACTGATGAACGTTATTGTTTTTTGTAAATATTCTCTCATTTTGTCTTTGATGCTTGTAGCACGTTCCAAAAAAGCTGCGACAGGGGCAACAAAAGACTGGTAAAGTTGAGGAATGCTAAAAAAGCACCTCTTTGGAACATTCCACAGGTGAACAGGTTCATTGGAAAGAGGTGCGTGTCATGATTGGGTATAATTGTTCACAAGCAAGGATGGGGAGAAGTTCACCACTTTGTAAACAACTGTGTGAACAAATAGTCAAGTTTAAGAATGTTTGTCAATATAAAATTGCAAGAAATTTAGGAATTTGATCATCTACGGTCCATAATATCAAAAGTTTCAGAGACGCTGGAGAAATCTCTGCATGTAAGCGGTTAAGGTTGAAAACCAACACTGAATGCCTGTGACCTTCAATCCCTGCTTGAAAATCCAGCGTCATTGTGTGAAGGATATTGCCACTTAGGCTCAGGAACACTTCAGAAAACGATTGTTAGTTGACACAGTTTGTCGCTAAATCTACAAATGCAAGTTAAAACTCTACCATGCAAGGCGAAACGCATATATAAACAACACCCAGAAACGCCGCTGGCTTCTCTGGGCCGTAGCGCATCTAAAATGGACTGGCGCAAAGTGGAAAACGTGTGCTGTGGTCTGACGAGTCCACATTTCAAATTGTCTTTGGAAATCATGGATGTTGTATCTTCTGGGCCAAAGAGGAAAAGGACCGTCCAGATTGTTATGAGCGCAGTTTAAAAGCCAGCATCTATAATGGTATGGGAATGTGTTAGTGCCCATGGCATGGGTAACTTGCATCTACAATCTGTGAAGGCACCATTAATGCAGAAAGGTACATACAGGTTTTGGGGCAACATGTGCTGCCATCCAAGCAACGTCTTTTTCAGGGACATCCCTGCTAATTTCAGGTGTTACATGTTACAACTGCGTGGCTTCGTAGTTAAGAGTACTAGACTGGCTTGCAAGCAGTCCAGACATGTCTCCCATGAAAATGTCTGGTGCATTGTGAAGCGCAAAATACGACACGGGAGACACTCATGTTGTACATCAAGCAAGAATGGGAAAGAATTCTCCCTACAAAGCTTCAACATTAGTGTCCTCAGTTCCCAAACGCTTATTGAATGTTGTTAAAAGGAAATGTGATGTACCAAGGTGGTAAACATGCCCCAAAATGAGTGAATATTTGCAAAATAATTATTTTATCAGTTTGTAGTGTACTCAATTGAATGTTTGTTGAAAAGGATTTGCAAGTCATTGTTATTCTGTTTTTATTTGTTTCACACAACCTCCCAACTTCATTGGAATTGGGGTTTGTAAATACAATTGAAAATATGCAAATCTGTATTAGTATAGAAGAAAATACTAAATCTTAAATAAAATACTGTGATCAAGGTGTTGAACAAATTTTGGATCTTTGCTGTTTTATGATATGCTTTTGTTCATATGTTCCTCTATTCGAAACACTGTTGAAATGCTTTGTGGGGCTTAAAATACACACATTGCCTTTTTACTACTTGGCTTCAATATCAAGCGTAGATCAAATTTATCACACTAAATATTTGTGTTGACATTTTGTCTCCAAGAACAAGTGTAGATCAGATTTACTGTAGTTTTCTTATCTTATTGTCTGTTAGCATAACATCTCTGAAAAGTAAAGGTGAAGTCTTAAAGGTTTAAAGGGCTGCTATTTTGCACGTTAATGATTTTAAAATGTGCTGTAGTCCTCCACACAGGAGTTCTACCTCATCATCAGCAGCCTTTGTCGCCTGGCACTGGAACTGCAGGCCCTGCTGCCAGCTATTAGAGCACAGATTCGCTCTGGGCTCATTCGAGGACTCCTGGTGGACACTCCGGACCTGCTGGCCCCGGCCCACGACTTCCTCAGCGTGCTCAACGAGAAGGCAGCCAAGTAAGTATTGTATGGGGGAAGGAAAAAAATGGAGGATAGAAGAGTGTGAGTATAATGTCAATATCACATGTTACAGGTGTGGGAATAAGACCGAGCTCTTCTCTGATCTGTCTGGCTTCCCAGTGCTGCTGGAAAGAAGAGAGCAAATCCAGAAGGTTTTACAAGAGATTCAGGACCATTGCAAACACGTCCGAATTGTCCTGAAAGCCCCCGCCCTCAACTACACCACTGTGTCAGGACAGGAGGTACGTACTGATGGAGCCTGAGTGGCCACAAGTCAAACAACAACGACATGCCAGCTTAGTGCGTGCGTGTTTGTCTCCTCTGCTGACAGTTTCTGATTGAGGTGAAGAACTCACAGTCCTCCATTGTTCCTATCGATTGGGTCAAAATCAGCAGGTGAGTTGCAAAACACACAAATGGAAAGAGAGGGAACTATTTTTTCTTCTTTAAAGGTCCCAGGCCATCAATGGTTTATTTTTAGTTTTTATAATTTTTTATGCCCTTTAGTCTGGTTTGCACAATAATTTGGGTTGAAAATGCATAGCATTCCCTTTGTCAAGCTATTCTAGTTGGTCTTTTCCGCCTGGCATTTGAGACGGCTGGATTTCTCATTAATATTTCTCATTAATATTGTAAAAAGCTTTGCTCAATATCTGACATTTCTTACTTTCATTACTTTAAATATAGATAACAGCATTGCTGTTCATCTCGGAGACCGTCTTGGCCAACCATTCATAGCGACGTTGCGTGACCCCCTTGAGAGTCTAGTACAACAGGAAAAGGCAACAAAAAGTCCCAAATGCATAATTCTAGGTTTCTTTTCACTACATTTTAGCAGACAGTAGTGTAAGTACTAGTAGTAGAGCATTTGGAACTCCCTGAGATAACTTGGTATCAGGTATAAAATCTTTATGCACCGCTTTCGGCGGGCAAAAATGTTCTTTGACTTTGAGAAATATGTACTAGACTGAGCGGGCCAGTATCTATGCATAGGTGGCGGCCCGACACTGCGGCGTTCTCGACCCGGGTCATCGGGCCAACGTTAATGCCACCGTGAATCTCTGACCCTGGTCGATGCAGAGTATTGAAGTCAACTCGCCCACGAGTCAACTAATCAGTGTAACTCCTACTCCATTTGTGCTTTTTTTTTTTTCTTCATTTTTTATTTTTTTTTAATAGTCATCCCATCTGCAAGAGGCAGACACTGCTTCCATTTCATCAGTGGTGCTCTTTTATTTGACACCAGATGCATTGGAATGCACGCATCAAAATGTAAATTAATCCCACGAACATAATCTCCTTTTGCTGTGCAGCACCAAAGTGGTCAGCAGGTATCACTCCCCCTTTTTGGTGGAGCGCCACAAGAAGCTGCTGCAGCTCCGTGAGCAGCTGCTACTGGACTGCCAGAGGGAGTGGACCGCTTTCATGGAGTACAACACACGCACGCACACGCTCACACTCATATACTGTACATGATAAACACAGTTTCAAGCGTTCCGTCAGTCCAGTGTTACCTGCCACAATCATGCTCTGTTCAAGTGCACTAGCAGTGTAATCTACTGAGAATACAATTATACATTTCCAGTAATTTACGCTTGCAAATCTTTTACTTCCTCTCCTTGCTCTCTTGCAGTCAGTTTGGGGAGCACTATCACACCATGAAAAGGGCTATTAGTCACCTAGCAACCATGGACTGTCTCTTCTCATTGGCTGAGGTTGCCAAACATGGGGACTATTGCAGGTGATGCCCTCATGTAATTGTACTGTGTACTTGTGTGTGTTTGAATTGCTTTAATGTGTATTAATATGCTGAATGTGTGTACTGTACGTGTTTCCTGTGTCATGTCCTATAGTCTCGGGCAGGCGGTGCGTGGGCGTATCCATTGGGCTCAGTGGCATGCTCAGCCAGAACGCTAACGTTTCTCCCGCTCACTAAGATACGCACGCACACACCAGCCATACAGTATCTGCATACAACCCAAATAACATGTCGTCTGAAAAAAACCTTTGCGCCAAAATCCTTGCTGCACTTCCAAGTCATTAGTTAGACCACATTGAAAAGAGCAAAAAGATTACAGTTCTACAAAAATAAAAAGTATGACAATGTATTTTTAATTTAATTATGAAGATAAAGTCTCAATATTTGGACAAAAACCTTTCTGAGAATTGTTCCGATATATGAATAAAGTCATAGAATTACTACAAAATGAACAAAAAGTTCAAAAACGCACTGCCACTCCCCCACTGTGATTCTTTTTCCACTTTCTTCCTCTTATGCCTCCTAAATCTCTGATCTCATTCATAAATCCAAACTCTCCACCTGTCAGTGCGATCCCCTCCCTACAACCTTGGTCAAATCCAGCCTGTCCTCCCTGCTTCCCCTCATAGCCACCAATATTCACTCTTATCTCTCCACTAGTATGATTCCATCATTATTCAAAACCACAGCTGTCACCCCATACAAAAAAAAATAATAATAATCTGGTTCAGTTTTTATTTTAGTTTTTTTATTTATGTTTTACTCAGCGTCCCATCTTGATTGGAATTGGGGTTTGTATAACGCTTTTATATAAATGTGTTTTTTTATTTAATGGCTGTGCACTTTATTGTGATAATTTTTTTGTGTTGTTGTTTGCAGCTGACCCGTGTATTTTTGTTTTTTTCTGTTGCAGACCAAAGGTGTCTGACAATGAGCGTCAGATTGTGATCAAGGATGGCAGACACCCTGCTATAGACCTACTAATGGGCGAGCACAGCCAGTATGTGCCCAATAATGCACAACTGCAGGTACGCACGCATACACACACACGCAAAAGCCTTGAAAACAAATCTAAGTTAAAACACAGATGTTTCCATGCTCCCAGTTCCGAAATAAAATGCCAGCAGCGCATAAGCATCATAACATATTTTTCTCACACACATAGATGTGCATCACAACACAAACACGCTTCAACTGTCACTATTTGAGAGGGTTCCTGTAGCAACAAGTCAATGCGTATAGTCCATCCACCTCCTCAGCATCCAAATATCTTATTACTGTATATCACTCCCTAATCATCTGTCTTTGTTACTACTGCTCTCTTCTACCTCACTTCAGGCTGATGGAAAAATAACAATGATCATCACTGGCCCTAACATGGGGGGAAAGAGCTCCTACATCCGCCAGGTGGCCCTGATCTGTGTTATGGCCCAAATAGGCTCCTACGTGTCCAGCTCTGAGGCCCGTCTGGGCATTTTGGATGGCATTTACACCAGGTAGGACCAAGATCAGTGCCCACATGTTCAACAATATATACATAAATATAATAGACTTCCTGGAGAAAATTTTACTGATTGCTAAAGATTCAAGAATTCAGTTGACAAGTTGAAGCGTAAAATCCGGCAAGCGGCATTTAGACAAAAGTAGAGCCACGCCTCCTACCAGACTGCCTATTACGGCATTTTTCAATGTCGTATTTCCTAACCTTGCGAAACCTAACAAATGCTTTGTAAAACTTGTCGAAAATAAAGATTTTATTGCAGAAACCAATAAAAAAAACATTTGAAGCCAATCAGAAGCGCCCACGTATTTATGTTATCACGTTCGATCACATTCTGCCCTTAACAAAAATTACTAGCTTTCACCTGGAAACCAGAAATAACAAAAAAACGATTTACGAAAGTCAAAAAATAATAGTCATATGCTGTTGTGTTTGAACTCTTCAATTAAAACCCCAACATTAGGTTCAAATAGGGGTACATTCCTCCTTATATAATAGATAATAATAAAACCATGTCATTTTGATCTATAGTTGCCTATGCAAATACTATTATGTGCAATACTGAGCATTAATTCTCTGTATAGAGAACCGATAAGACTTTTGTGAACTTTGTTAATTGATGGGCGTAACAATGGGATGATCACAACGATCGATTAGTGGACCAGTTAATGATCGATGGGAATTCTGACAATTGTGTGGAATTTTTTTGTTGACTAATCATGTCGCTTCAACCCTCATAGGATCTATTAATTTATTTGTTTGCGTACACGGTTTTCATTTTTTAGAAAAAAAAAAAATATATATATATATATTCTTAAAATATATTAATAAAAAATAAAATAAAACTAAAATAAATTGAAAATATTAAAACAACAAATTGATTAATTGAGCAATCATTTTCCTTTTCATAGTTCTAGGAATTTATGCCCCTTTTACATTTAGTATATATAAAAAACAATACAATAACATCTGCTGGCCTCAGTTTGAACAGTTATTAAGGATCGCTCAATGTTATTCCACTCCAGTCCTATCGGTGGTGGTAATGCCAATTACAAAATTAGCAAAGATGAATATGACTGTTTTCTTCTGTGGATTCAAAGTTTACACTGTGTTAAATAAAATGACATTTAAAAATATCCTGTATCCACACCTACTGGAGCACATTTCTGGATCAGATGAATTTGAGTAAACCTGCACACACAAAAACTTGTTGAAACACATGGAATCAAAATTAGTGGAGATAATACCGTTGGGTTTGAATCCACTACATTGTGCGTGTTACTGGTAAGTGTTCACTTCAGGGGCATCGCAAATTACACTATATTTATTCTGAATTGATGGACAGTTACCATGACAACATTGAAGGTCCGTTATTTTTCATTAGCATAATTGCATGTGACTAGTCTTTCTGACTACCTGAAGAGGAAAAAAGAAAAAAAAAAAAAGAATCTTGTCACCAAGCATCATCATGTCAAGTGTATTTTTAGGCATGACACTAAAGACTAATCTGCGGTAATCTCATCATGTTCTTCACTACACGAGAGATGAAGCATGGTAAGGCTCTCTGTTCCGATGGGAGCTCACCGACTATACAATACATCTTTGTTGGAGGAGATCTTCCGATTGTATTCAACTCTACCTGCAAATTCCGTTCCTCACTGTACGATATACAATATTCTCTCTGTATTTCTGGCCTTGCTGCACTCAGTGATTAGACATAATGGCTTGCAGATGTGTGTAATTGTCTTTTTTGTGGGTTTAGGCATGTTCTTATAAATTAACCCCGTGGGAGCCAAAACTCTGTCAGCATACCACGGGGTGTGCGTGTGTGTGTGTGTGTGTGTGTGTGTGTGTGTGTGTGTGTGCGTGTGTATATTTGTATTCTTGAAAAAATACAGTTTTGGGGAGTTTTACTTCATCTTTGAGTAATGAGGTTATGTAGTGTGGTCCTTAGGCCAATGAAGCCACTTTAAGGTTATCAGGGCTCTAAATGTCTTTTAGTGACAGAAAGCAATAAAAACCTACCCCCAAAGTATATTGCTGATTGATACATATTGTGTCGTTGTACACTGAGTTGTCTTTGGGTCATATTGAGACAGATGTAAGTGCACACAGGGCAACCCCTATGTTCAAACAAAATGTGTTCCTTATTTGGAAGCTTTTTTTTACTGGTTAAAATGTAGTGGAACCTTGGTTTTGATGAAAAATCTGTACCAATAAATCTGACTAAAACAAATTATAGGAAATAATGTAAATCCAATGAATCCATTCCTGACACCCAAAAGAATTTTGACACCTGTACTTCAGATACTCATTGATCTGTAGTTTAGCATGACATAATGCAGTTTTATGTTATTTCATCGACATGTATTGTGGGAACAAATCTTGCCCTTGCTTCATAATGGCTGTACAACAAATTAATCACATGTGCAGAAAAAGAATAATGTTTTAATCTTGACCCATATCAGCCCAGTGGAGATGTAACATGCACTGACCTCTTCTAATTGGATCTTCTTTTAACACTGTGTAAGTTTACATGGACACTAATGAATGTGGCAGATAAGGTTCTATTTAAAATAAGACTGCAATAACGGTGTAGGATTTCCTTCAGATCTTAACCCAAATAACCCTTTTGGCAGCCCTGATTGCTGGATGGCATCTTCTGTTTCGGTGTTTTATGGCAAGATAACTTCTATTAGTAATCCAAAATGAGATGAGGATTAAAAAAAACAAACAAGAAATTTGTGGGCTGTACAGGGAAATGTTAGTTATGTTCCATATTTGAAGACAAGTGGCCTTGATCAAGTTCTAAAGGCAGCATATGACCACAGGATGTAAAGTGGGCAAAACTCCCAGGATACATGCACTATGTTCTGTGAACAGGATTATGAAATGAATATTCTGCATCTCATGTTGACTCTGTATATGGCTGGACGTAGTCTACAGTTATTGCAGTCCATGTAAATATAGCCTCTGAGCCTGATTGTAAGTACTCAACACATGCATAAACACATAATGTTTGAAGGTCTTATTTATACACTGGAACATCCAAAGTCACATTTGACCAAAATATGCAAAGGATTAACTTAGCTTTTTACTTGGACATTTTGAAGATGCAACTAGGGGTGTTAACTAAAAAAGAAGAATATAGATTGTATATTATGTGAAGTAAGCAGATTCAAATTCAAAGTAGTATGACAAACAAATAACTGAGATTTTTGTTTTCGTTTTTAGGGTTCTCCAGTGGATAGACTATTTTTAACGACATTTGCATTGAGAACGTGAAAAAATGTGATCTCTCCAGTGGATAGACTATTTTTAACGACATTTGCATTGAGAACGTGAAAAAATGTGATCTGCGAGCTGCCATGTTAACCACTTACGCATTGTGCCGCTGTCTCAGGCCCAGAACACATTCACACGCAGACTTGCCGACAGCACACGGCACCCAACCAGGCTCTTAAAGGCACTTATCTAACACGCAGTCGCTACAATAGCTAATATTTTCAAGAAATATTATGCTTGCAATTTTTCAACTACATTTACAATGTGTTTATAAAGTGTTTAAAGCATACGGAAGCAATTATTGCGAGCCTTGGGTTGGAGTCATATAACAGAGGCTGTTTGTTTGATTTGGGAGCTCCTGTGTTGTTTTTAGTCAAGGGATTTGATTGGGGCGGAGGTTAATATTCAGTGTCTATTAGAAAAATGCATCCAATAGCTAATTAGTGTCCCCTGATAGAAGAGTGCTGTCCTCTGTTCACCTCCCACATTGCCTTTATCAACCTATCACTTTCTAATTGAGACAGAGGAAAGTTTGTATGGATATAAACACCCAGCTAAGTCCCTCTGCTGCGTCTATTATGTGTAACATTGTCATTTCATTTCGTGAGTTTTCTGCTCTAATAAGTGAAAGGGAGACGGGCAGGGTGGGAAGAGTTGATAGAACCGGATTGGTATGAGCAGACTTGGTGGGTTTGGTGAGGGTAATGAAATGCTGCGTGGGTGTCTAATGGGCTACCCTGTCTGAGATGATCCCAGTGATTGATTAGCAATGAGCTTTTAAAGCAGGACAGCAGCTCGCAAAATTTTAGTTTGCCCTCCCTCCCACGCTATTGTTTTTTTTAAATTTTTTTTTTTTTTTTTTTTTTTTACAAATGCCATACAGTAGTTACATAAAAATATGTTACTGTACGTGAATATGTTTGTTTGTTTTTCCGCAGCAGCAGACTCCAGTCGGGTGCCCCAGTGATCTCCGTGCGTTTTTGTTCTTACAGATGTAAATCTGCATGTATGCAGCTGCTGTGTGTGTTTTCTTGTCTGCATTAAGTCCTGAAGCTTACAAAGCGCAGTCCTGCATCCCTCCACGGTCGTTATGGAAACAACCAAAAGGAGGAATCCTGTTTTAAAAAGGTCCCCTAGTCAAACAGTAGAGATGGCGTGTATGTGACGTCGTCATGGTCCCCAGTAAGTGTCGTACTGATCTGTTGCGCAGCGCTGCATCCCGAATGGACTCCCGGCTTTTTAATAGTTTTACAGACAGCCTGTTCCTTCTTGTAGGCGGCACACGTCTGTTCGGCCCTTTCACAGCATGTGCATTTCTAAAATCGGCCATCACGCAGGAAACTGCTCTCGCACCTCGGACTGGAGTCTAAAAAGCTGACAAAAGCAGTGTGAAGCTTCGTAGTAATGTGTAACATAACACACTGATTAGTTGTAGCAGTGAATGCTTTTTGTGGGTCTACGTACAGTGGCACCTCTAAGGTATTTTTTTTGTTTTTTTGGACTTACTAAGATTACGATCTTTTACTAAGATCCCAAATAGCGGGTGCTAAATTGTATGTTTACTCATTGTAACTACGCACACTGTTGGCAGCAGGTGTAAAAGTGGTGGAGAACGCCGTATTTAAAATAGGGTTTTGCGCTTTTGGTAGCGCTGTTTTCACCAGGAAATGTTTGTGGAAGAGCATAACAGATTACTGTCCTGAGTTACAGGAAGGAAATATATCACTCCAATAACGTGTGAAGCCAGCAACCGTAATAAAGGTTTGTGTCTGCCTTTTAAATGCAGTATTGAAAGATGCAAAATTAGCCATCGCAATTCCTCTCATGTTTTATTGATCACACGGCACATGCTAAATGAATCTATTTGTATATGTTGTTGTTACCAGAGTGTACAAAATAAACTGCGTGGCAATTTAGCGCGTTTGACAGAAGCAATCCACGGCTTCCACAGTTGACGACGTGAGCAATTAAGTTTGTGCCCGTTTTTGCACTCGCAAACCTCTAGTTTGATTTTAGTAAATCTTCGTCAATCCTATAGGTTGACATCTCACGTGATGTCATTCCTGATGATGGTTAAACTGTGTTTTTTCTTTTTCTTTTTTTTGTGTGTGTGTGTGTGTGTGTGTGTGTGATGGATTTCTTTCCAGGTCAAAATCTACAACCTCGGGCATTTTTTACTGTATTGTAATTACAGTACGTCACGAAGATAAGATATGGTCACAGTGTCAGTTAACAAATATTCTATCACCTGACATTTTATTAGGTACACCTGCGTAGCATAATGAAATCAATCCGATATGAGCTGTATCAAATAAATTCTGCCTTGAATTATGTTCTTTTTTTATTCATGCTGTCAGAGGTTTTAATTCAACAATTATTGCCATTACTGTAGCTTTAGTGGTGTTTTTTGTAATTATTCATAAGTATAGTATTTTACCCCTCTCTTGTAGCTAAATAATACAAACTTTATAACTAAAAAGACACCAACTTCTCTGAAAGTGTCAATCAAAACTGAGCATGATCTTTTTCAAGGCAGAATTTCTTTTTTTTAAAACTCTTGCATTGCATCTCTAGACTAATAAGGAAAATATTGTGGAAAACTTAATTTATTTAAGTAGTTGAATTGGAAAAAGGGAAACTCATACATTATGCAGATTCACTATGCACCGATTGAAATATTTCATGATTTGATTTGTTGTCATTTTGATTATATCTTGCAGCTAAGGCAAACCCATCTCTCAAGAAATATAAGACCATAAAAAATAAATTTGAATTAGCTAGGAATTTGCATTGTTTTTAATCTCTACGTTTCATTTGTTCAATATAAATACTAAAATAGATTTTTCTACAATATTAAAATTTTTGTGATGTACCTGGAGACCAAACTGAGCTTTTTAACCACTCATAGAATGAATGCAAGTGCATTTCTTAATATGCCACATGCAATTTCGCAAAAGTTTTATTTAGTGAAAAGTGCCGGTTGTTTTTCCATTTGGAGTTTATTTTAAAATGCCATTTGACTTTTTGTCTACGCATGAACACATGAGCGAAACAATCACTTTAATGGAGCAGACTTTGACCAGCAACATAATGGAATTGCAAATGAAGCGCAGCAGTTTTCCAGAAACAGTTGCGATGTGGCTAAGCATGTTTACTGGAAAGATGTGAGTGGTGATAAACGGAGCCTGTTTTTACAGTCTGTGTTTTTGGCGGGAACACTGCGAGCACACGTCCCCTCGCCTATGGACAGACAAGTGTGTGGGAACACCTCTCGCCCGTTTCATCGGATTGTACCCATCCTTGCTGACACACACACACAACTATAGATCGGCAATAATTTTCCTCGAGTGGCAGTCGCGCAGGGACACACTGTTGTAAATGAGCTCATGTAATGCAGCTGCATGCCCGCCACGCCCCTCTTACGTATCGCGTGGCGTAACCACGGCCACACAGGAGGGTCCTGTTTGCGCGGTTCATTGAAAGGTACCATGTTGAAGGTCAATTCGGAGAGGTGCAAAGACGCACTTGAAGGTGAAGGTGATGCTGCTTGCAGCATTCTCTTTGGAATTCTTGAATATCTGATCAGTTAGTAGAACTGCAGTCCATCGCCGGATTAACACTAAATACTGGATACTGTAACAAACTCCTTCATATGCCAGAATTTTGTCATTGAAATACATTACATTACATCCATCCATCCATTTTCTGAGCCGCTTCTCCTCACTAGGGTCGCGGTGTACTGGAGTTTATCCCAGCTGTCATCGGGCAGGAGGCGGGGTACACCCTGAACTGGTTGCCAGCCAATCGCAGGGCACATACAAACAAACAACCATTCGCACTCACATTCACACCTACGGGCAATTTAGAGTTGTCAATTAACCTACCATGCATGTTTTTGGGATGTGGGAGGAAACCGGAGTCCCCGGAGAAAATCCAGAACATACAAACTCCACACAGGCGGGGCCAGGGATTGAACCCCGGTCCTCAGAACTGTGACGTTCTAACCAGTAGGCCGCCATTACATTACATCCATCCATCCATCCATTTTCTGAGCCGCTTCTCCTCACTAGGGTCGCGGGGGTGCTGGAGCCTATCCCAGCTGTCATCGGGCAGGAGGCGGGGTACACCCTGAACTGGTTGCCAGCCAATCGCAGGGCACATAGAAACAAACAACCATTTGCACTCCCAGTCATGCCTACGGGCAATTTAGAGTCTCCAATTAATGCATGTTTTTGGGATGTGGGAGGAAACCGGAGTGCCCGGAGAAAACCCACGCAGGCACGGGGAGAACATGCAAACTCCACACAGGCGGGGCCGGGGATTGAACCCTTGACAATTATTAGAGTACATGTATAAGATTTGTAATGTTTTAGTGGTTTAATTTTATGTTTGATTCATTTCTGATTCATTTCTTGGAAAATTCAGTTTGCTGTTCCTCCTTCCTGTTCAAAATGGTACAATGTTGAGAGCTCAGTGAAAATGAAATCAAATTCACTTGATGACGCTGGTTGGTCTCTCCTCATGCTTTTCTGACAGCTGGTGAAGCACTGTACGTATATATTGCTTTGTATATGTTGCTGTATCATTTTAATGTTTTTAAATCGTTTTATATTTATGAATATTTTTGTCTATATTTTGATGTGTTTTGTCACTGGAATTTCTCGTGTTATGTATTAAACTATATTGATACAAATGTGGCCTGCGATTGGCTGGCAACCAGTTCAGGTTGTACCCCGCCTCCTGCCCGATGACAGCTGGGATAGGCTCCAGCACGCCCGCGACCCTAGTGGGGAGAAGCGGCTCAGAAAATGGATGGATGGATGGATGATACAAATGTTATTCCCTGAAAAAATGTTTTGACTTTTGTTCTATCAAAGGTGTTATAGTAATACATATAGCGTACTTCTATTATCACCACAAAGCATAAATGATTCAATTTGAAAAAAATATCTATTATGAGGAAAATATACAATGACGCGGCATGGTGACCGACTCGTTAGAGCCGGTCCTGCCTGTGTGGAGTTTGCATGTTCTCCCCGTGCCTGCATGGGTTTTCTCCGGGCACTCCGGTTTCCTCCCACATCCCAAAAACATGCATTAATTGGAGACTCTAAATTGCCCGTAGGTGTGAATGTGAGTGCGAATGGTTGTTTGTTTAAATGTGCCCTGCGATTGGCTGGCAACCAGTTCTGGGTGTACCCCGCCTCCTGCCCAATGACAGCTGGGATAGGCTCCAGCACGCCCGCGACCCTAGTGGGGAGAAGCGGCTCAGAAAATGGATGGATGGATGGATGATACAAATGTTATTCCCTGAAAAAATGTTTTGACTTTTGTTCTATCAAAGGTGTTATAGTAATACATATAGCGTACTTCTATTATCACCACAAAGCATAAATGATTCAATTGGAAAAAAATATCTATTATGAGGAAAATATACAATGACGCGGCATGGTGACCGACTCGTTAGAGCCGGTCCTGCCTGTGTGGAGTTTGCATGTTCTCCCCGTGCCTGCATGGGTTTTCTCCGGGCACTCCGGTTTCCTCCCACATCCCAAAAACATGCATTAATTGGAGACTCTAAATTGCCCGTAGGTGTGAATGTGAGTGCGAATGGTTGTTTGTTTAAATGTGCCCTGCGATTGGCTGGCAACCAGTTCTGGGTGTACCCCGCCTCCTGCCCAATGACAGCTGGGATAGGCTCCAGCACGCCCGCGACCCTAGTGAGGAGAAGCGGCTCTGAAAATGGATGGATGGATGGATATACAATGACCCGGTTACAAAGGTGCAATTTAGGCTACGTTCACACTGCAGGGAATGATGCCTAATTCAGATTTTAATTTTTTTTTACATTTTTATATAGTATAGTATGTACAACAAAAGTGACTTCTAATGTGAACATAATGTGTCTGTGAAGTGACAGGTATGCGCACAACACATGACATCTACGCAATGTGTTTACGGAAGTAAATATGGCCCCTCGTCCGGACGCATTTGTAACAATTTTAGATATTGAATTTACTCAAAAATGTACTTACTCAGGGTGATTTTCTGGGCCTGTTTAGTTGGACACAAAGTTGTCATCCTGTTGTATGAATGGCAACAAGTGGTTACATGGGTTAATTGTACCTTCTGCCATCTAGTGGAAGAAAATATAATTGTTCTTCCTTTCACGATATGTCGCTGGGATAGATAGCTGAACAAAGATACATTATTTGTGGTAAGTAAATGAATTAGAGTATTCAGTCTTTTGGGGTAGGAGTCAATCAGTATGGCACATCTTGACAATATTTGGACACTTTTCCTCGCAAAAGCATCCAAATGTATTAGACTACGAGGACATCTCTTATCACAGCCTCCCAAATATTTTAAGCTTGATGTAGGTCTTGTATTTTCTTTTGGTGAAGCGATTTTAACCTTGACATCCTCTTCCTTTTGTCTGACGATTAGAATGGGAGCGTCGGACAACATCTACAAAGGCCGCAGCACCTTTATGGAGGAGCTAACGGAAGCCTCGGAGATAATTTCCCACGCGACCGAGCGTTCCCTGGTCATCTTGGACGAACTGGGCCGGGGTACCAGTACCCACGACGGCATCGCCATCGCCTATGCTACGCTTGAGCACTTCATCAGAGATGTAAGTATGTGTTTTCGACGGCCACATGACCATTTCTTCTTCTTCAACTGTGCACTACCTTTTACAAGCATTGATTGTGTGATCTGGAAGCCAGTTCAATTAACCTTCAAGTTAATGGCCTTCAATTGAATCTTTGTGTATTTGCGTTGCACCTTTGCCCGCACTCGCTTGTGTGCTCTGCAGGCCTGGTATTGTTTGTTCAGAAGGAAGAGAGACAAAGCAATGGTGAAACCTCGTCAGTCCAGCACCTCTTCAAAACAGAGCGAAATGGTGATGAGGTTTGATCTATGATTTCAATAACCTGTTGAGCTGCAACAGAAAATGAGACAAAAGTGTTCTCGTGGTGCCTAATTTGTTCGCTGTGCTGCAGCGGGCCTCATTTTCCTCAATGCAAAAAACCCATACTAATCAAAACAGATGTTGGGTAGCTCACCTTTGTGCTCGTAAGGGACGTCCCTGTGCTTCCATGTGATGTTTCCTGCGAGCTCAAATCAGGTGTTACAGTGATTTACACTGTATGCAACTGTCTTTTGAAAAAGGAAAAGACACACAGTTGGAAAAATGGTTTTGACTGTAATCCCAAAAGGTCGGTTTGCCACAAACACAACACCGCTTATCACCAAAATAACACTATATCTAAAGTGAGTGAATCTTAATGGTGGTGGCAGCATCATGCTTTGGGGTTGCTTTTCTTCAGCTGTAGCTGGGCCTTAGCCGAGGTGGATGGAAATATGAATAGATCCAAATAGCAGTCAATGTTAGCACAAAACCCTACATCTCAATAAATTAGAATAGCGTCAAAAGATTAAATTAGGTAGTTCAATTCAAAAAGTGAAACTCATCACTACACACACTCAGAGTGAAATAGTTCGTGATTTTTTTAAATATATATGTATAATTTTGATGATAATAGTTCACAGCAAATGAAAACCCCAAATTCCCAATCTCTACAAACTAGATTAACATAAAAAAAAAATCAGGAGACAGTGTATAATGAATTTATATAATGTATGAGTACTGAAATAAATTGACTTTTTTTTAAATCATATTCTAATTTATTGATATGAATCATGAAAAGCCTTCTAGAACAGCAGAAGTTTGGGGGGTGTAATCAGATGCACTTTAAATGGTGGCAGGTGTGTGCTGACTCCCATTTGACATGAGTTGGGATGTGATTGGTTATTTCTAAACACAGCCACATCCCAGTTAAATGAGGGTGTGCACACTTGTGCAACTGCATTATTTCTTTTATTTTTACTAGCCCCCTCAAAAGGATACACAAAATGAAGTTTAGTTGTAAAGGTTCGAGGCCATATTAATGGTGAAAAAAAGTTTGAAAATACATTTCTTGCTCTCATTTTTTTACCCCACAAAAACCTGGCATTTGAAAAGGGGTGTGTAGACTTTTTATATCCACTGGAGCTGGAAATTGCGTCAAGTACCTGGACAATCATGGAACGAGCACTCCTAGAAGGTAGCTTGGAACGCTGTGTGTTCTTTTGGGATTACATTGGTTTGCAGAGCCTCGCCTCATTATAAGCCTTTGATTCTGTGGGCACAAAGTAGCGGTATACTGAGACAAGTCATGGCGGGGCTGACTGTTTTCACACCTCATGCAATAGTGATGAGCAGATTTCGAATCAATCATCTGCTGGAGTCCGAAAACCCCTCTATAAAAGAATGTTGTGGAACCTTCAAGGTTTCACAGAACTGATGTTTGCCATTGTGCAGTCCCTCAGCGTACTTCACAAGCAGGGGCGGAGCCAGAGTGTGTGGCCAGGGGTGGCCGTGTTCACCATAGATTGAAGGGTGGCCACCCCGATACCCTTGTTGTGCATTTAAAATAACCACGTAACTTTGCTTCAAAGTCAGCTATCTAAATGCTAACATATAATGGGAAATGCCGTAGACAGGCTAACAAATAACATCGATAATTGCGGTCTTATAATCCTTAACACGTAGACAGATAATATAACAATACTCAAAGGCATACATTCCTTATCCTCCGCGAAGAACGACTAATATTATTGTGGCTTTCTG
The DNA here is from genome assembly GCF_024500275.1 of Phycodurus eques. Taxonomy (NCBI): domain Eukaryota; kingdom Metazoa; phylum Chordata; class Actinopteri; order Syngnathiformes; family Syngnathidae; genus Phycodurus; species Phycodurus eques. Next base: position 10,931,709 of record NC_084527.1, on the reverse strand, counting down.
AGGAGCTGAGACATCGCCACGTAAATCCTAATGTCTGTTCTGTATTACACTCCGCCCATGTGGTCAAGGCGCACTCACCAGAAGGAGCAGGAAGTGTTTTTGAGTTACGTGCGTGGTCAGAATCGGAATCAATAATAAACTTGTATCGCAAGGCACCACTGTATCATGGAAAACCTAATTTAATTAAATATTGTAATTCAATTCAAAAAGTGAAACTGTACACTACTAGTGAAACGTTTTGGACACACCTTCTAGTGTTGAAGAAGAAACTGTCTAAACGTTTGACTGGTGTAGATTCACGACATACTGAGTGAAATTATGTTGATGATTATGTCTTGAAATGAAAGAAAACCCTAAATTCACAGTTCCAGTAAATTCAAATATAACATAAGAAGCAATCCAATTGATGTTTAATTTGAATTAGTTGAAAATTGACCTTCTTAAAAATATTTTCTCATTTTTAATGAATCTAAACATGAGTTTGACTTTTGTAAATTAACTGGACACAGTCTTGTGGTTTATGTAATTTTGCACAAAATGTGCTGGCTCTCTAACCACCTGTTGTATAACAGCATTGATTTGTTCGAGAGGCCTCGCAACAAAAGGAAAAAACAAGCAAAAAGAAGTTGGGCTTTGCAGTGATATCCCTCCTTGGTACAAGAAGACCCCCACTGTCTTTCATGCTCTCTTCCTCCCACTCCTCCTCCTCCGCCATGTCCTCTTCCTCCTCACCAGACATGCCTGTTCGTGTCAAATTCAGACTTCTCCTCTTTTGACTCAGTTGTTATAGAAACGCACCTTTCCCTGCCCCCAGCATTCACCCACCAGCATTCAAGGTGGTTAAGAATGTAGATGTATTTTAATAACGCCACTCATGGACGAGACAGCCTTGACGCTGAAAGTGAAAATGCAGAAAACTTACAGGAAGCTAACAATTTAACACAAAATTGGGCACTGTTTTGGTGTTTCCGCTAATCCACAGGTGTCAAACTCGAGGCCCGGGGGCCAAACCCGAGGCCCGGGGGCCAGATCCGGCCCGCCGCATCATTTTATGTGGCCCGCCAAAGCAAATTTGAAATGTAATGCATAATAACGTTGAGATATTGCAAGCATTTTTTTGTCATGCTATGTTATGTTACCAAACCCCTTTTTACAGTAACTTGAACAATAGTTGAACAAACTTATCCTTGACTGCTGATTTCAGAAGTAGTTATCCATTGGTTTGTTGTGTAACAGTATATTTATATTATGAGTAGGCGATTAGGCGGCACGGTGGCCGACTGTTTAGAGCGTTAGCCTCACAGTTCTGAGGACCCGGGTTCAATCCCCGGCCCCGCCTGTGTGGAGTTTGCATGTTCTCCCCGTGCCTGCGTGGGTTTCCTCCCACATCCCAAAAACATGCATGAATTGGAGACTCTAAATTGCCCGTAGGTGTGCATGTGAGTGCGAATGGTTGTTTTTTTGTATGTGCCCTGCGATTGGCTGGCAACCAGTTCAGGGTGTACCCCGCCTCCTGCCCGATGACAGCTGGGATAGGCTCCAGCACGCCCGCGACCCTAGTGAGGAGAAGCGGCTCAGAAAATGGATGGATGGATGGATGGAGTAGGCGATTAAACATTTATATGGTCTCACAGTCATAACGACCCTCTTAGGCAAACCGTAACTACAATGTGATCCGCGACAAAAATGAGTTTAACACCCCTGCTCTAAGCTAAAACGCTTCACAGTGGCCTCCTCTTCAGCCATTAGTCTCCCTGAGACTCACTAGGGCTGTTCACACGAGCAGCAGTTCCTGCCATTAGCTTCACACCATGCTTTGCGCTACACACATTGCTCTCTTCTCTTTGCATGGCCGAGTCGGTCACACCTCACATAACAGCAACAGGCACTAGCGGATGCAGCTTTTTGCAAAATACAACTGACAGAATCAGCTCACTTACTGCTCTCTTCAAATGGTTTTCAGGAGGTGACCCGGTGTGGTCGTAAATAGCTTGAAGTGCTGGTGGGAAGAGACTGGATGTATGCATTACAGTAGTTTGCTTGCACTGTACTTATACAGTGGACCACCGCTATTCACGGGGGACATGGACTGGGCCGGACAGCAAATAGGGAAATTCTGCGGATAATTGCCGCCCATAATGATTGCATTGAGGAAAAAAAACTTTTTGTTTTTTTGTTTTTTAAACCCCCCCCCCAAAATCTTGGATAAGCGGCAAAAATGTTGAATAAGCGGGGGATAACCCACCAATACACCTTTTTGGGGTTTGTTCACCCTAAAACCACTCCTCTACCAGCTGCCTGTTCGTTTTAGGATTCATTTTAAAATTATTTTATTTGCTTTTAAAGCCTTGAAAGGCCTTGCCCCATCGTACCTCTCTGAGCTGCTGCACTCCTAAATTCCTAGCTACTCTCTCAGGTCAGCTGACCAGCTGGTCCTGACAGAGCCCAGAGCCAGGCTTAAGGCCTCTTTATACTCCCGCGGTCGCGCGGCCGACAATGCCCGCATTGCGTCACGTGACCGACGGATTGGCCCGAAATTACCTGAAATGGCCAAAATGATGCAGAGGAAACTCCACGATGTGGTGTCCTAGCCAATACCAGCAGTAGCGACACCCTCGACTTGGAGGTGAACTGCAGTACATTTTCAAAACAGGGCGCATGGGTTGCGCTCAAGTGTAAAGGCAAACTACTCGCCGGATAGCCGCAGTGACGTCAGCACGCCCGCCGTCCGTGAATGCTTTGCCACTCCACATCAGACAAGCCTGATCTTAGCATAATTTAATCAAATAAAAATTGATAAATGCATTTTAATTAACCATTTAAAAACACGCTGAGTTAATGCTACGAATATTACAGAATGTTTGATTATGTAAAGGCTCAGTGGGCCAGGCTCATATGTGACCCCTAGGCCATACTTTGCTCACCCCCACTGTAGACAGTGCATTTCCCGTAAACGTAAAGTTCATTATTTTGGAAAAATGCCTCATTATGTTGGTGTGCAGTTTTACATCACTGCCAACCACAGACACCAACAATAAACATATTCTTAACTTAATACCGCTCTGAAAACTGACTATTATTACCATTGTAAAGACAGAACTCTTTGATGGGCTCACATTCGGTTGTGCAGGTATACCCTAATGAAGTGTGTACAGCTGGGGTCATTTTACTGAGCATTATTCCTCGAGTGACTCCAACCAGTCCGTGATGGAGTCTCAAACTGGCAGCTCTTGCTGTGGAGCGCTGCAAAAAAACAACAACAACAAAGGTCATCTGTTGTTCACCTTACTGTCGACCCCAAACAAGATAATGTAGTAGCAGATCAACGACATCCTCGCATGCAACGTTTATACCAAATCTTTTATCCACTCTTTGTAGCTCACTAACTGCCCTCGGCGAGCAGCTTGTTAGCTGCGAAGTGAGGAAACCGGCGGAGCGGCGAGGAAATGCATTGTGTCTAATTGGATGGAAAATCCTGATGAGGTGGAGAGACGGCGATGCTGTGTTGACACCTCTAGCCTTTTACTCAGGATCAGATCGCCCGGCACATGCGCCAACATGCTCAAATCCCATGGCTATCGGTTAGCGTGTCGTAAGGAAAAAGCCTCACAGAACTTTTGTGAAGTTGAAGGTTCATATTAAGAATTACTATAGTATAGGAGCAGAAGGGCACGATGTAGTAGTAGCCTTGTCGGTGTAATAGTAGCCTTGTCGTCGTCGTCGTCGTCGCCCCCCCTCTTTAATATATATCCAAGGTTTTCATTGGTAGGGTAGTGTTATCGTGCGAGTGACTCGCTGTGGCGAAAGTACACTATGGCCAAGGTTTAGAGAGGAGTGTCTTCTTATTGCTGTGGCCAAAGTGCTTGCTAATGCGATGTCCTGTTGGGTTTTCTTAATCTCTAATAAACTTGCTTTTGAATCGCCACCATATTTAAGATGTTTTTTGTTATAGATAGGCTCCTCATTCACTTTTACGGAAATACTGCCCTGACTGCCTAAAATTTCAGGATGAACCTAAAATGCACTATAAACTTTTTCTCTTGGTAGAGGTAATAAAGATACTCTGCTCTATTCAAAATACATTATGCGTAATCCTCAGGATTTGTTACATTATTAAAATTGTTTAAGCCAAGTGTACTGTGTTGATGCAAACATGTACTAGATTGGAGGGGAACCCATCACAATGAATAATTTGAGCTCATGAACTTTCTATCAACTAATCGATGACTTCACTAATCGCTCCAACTCTTCATTTCATCAGCGTCTCCCACCAGCGAGGCTGTCAGTGCACCCTGGGGTGGTCTGCAACTAACGAGCTGCCATTGGCATCCAATCAGAACATTATTCAGGCGCAAACTGCCCGCCGCCGCTCTCCATTTGTGTATCTTTCAATGTAGGTGGACAGGAGTGATTTAAAGTAATGTGTGTGTGTGTGTGTGTGTTTCACTGTGTGTGTTATCATGGGTGCTGGTCCATGTGCTTTTACTGGGAGAGTGTGGGCGTAGCCCTGCTCGTCTTGTTCAGAGGGAGGTACAGTATTTCTAGTGACGTGACCTTTGTCACGCCGAGCGAGGTAGCGCACTTGTCCTGGAGTCATTCGGGTTCTGCGGAGGAACATTCAGAGAACAACTTGTTTTTATTTTTTAGCTGAAAGCTGCTTGCGCTAACCACACCACATTTCTCCTCATTGGTGTCATAAATGCAGTGCTATTCAAACAATCAATAGCATCCTGATTTGTCATAGTTAATAGAATGATGTCAAATGCATATGTTGAAGGCTCCATAAACTAATGTTTTCAATGAGAAATCCCAAAGAGAAAGATTAAAGTATAATTCAATGTGGTGCATTTGTCCACAAATAATGCCTTAATATGAATACACAATCGACACAAATCCTCTTTGTTCTTCAGCGTAGACTCTTACATAATTTTTACCACACCTACCATTTGTTATGTGTATTACATTTTATAAATCCCTATTTTTCCCTCCCACAGATCTCTCTTGCACTCGGATAAAGACATGATAATCAGTAATGTTTATGCACATAAATAAATACGGAATGGGCACAATCATCCCAGTGTTTACATACCTGTACCTGCACTTTATAATAGCAAAGGTCAAATCAATTCATTTATCAATCAGTCGGGGGTTTGGTTATACCCACTAGTTCCCATGAATCTTAATTGTTTATCTTATTCAGACATTTTGGACAATTCTGGGCTTTCAGTTTTCTGAGAATAGTTAGCCTTTTTCTCATTTCATGTAGTACTTTGAAATGTGATACCAGTCCTGGAACATTTCTGACACACTTTGTAAAGCAGATATAGGATGACCTGTGTGTGTGTGTGTGTGTGTGTGTGTGTGTGTGTGTGTTGGTGGGGGGTGAGGTAGATAATCACATACTCCCCAAAATCTTCTACTGCCTGCAGGTGTTATGGCCAGTTGTCCCAAAACTACGGCGGCCCTGAAGTGCAAAACACAATAGCAAATAACTACACATAGCGGCAAGTTAAAAACACGACAGCAAATAAATAATCATGATGACAAATAACTAAACACAACAGCAAAAAACAATAACAAATAACTAAACACAGCGTCAAATAACTAAACACAACTAAAAAAAAAAAAAAACACAACAGAAAATTGAAAATTTTAAAACACAACAACAAGGAGCTAAACACAACAGCAAATGGGAAGAAAAGAAGAAAAAAAACGAACTTAAGCTACCGGAAAAGGTAGGCACTGGTCGGGGATAAGACTCAGCGCTCATTGGACGAGAAGGAGGACTTGATAGGACGCTTTGACCAGAAAGTTATTCTGCGTCTGGAGTGGGTTTTGAATGACATATTTGAATGATATATGTAATGACAAATGACAAATCAGCGATGAGTCTTATCTCCCTCACCAGTACCTACCTCTTCCTGTAGTTTCGTCCAATCAGCGATGAGTGTCATCCCCAACCAGTACCTACCTTTTCTGGTAGCTTAATGCCATTGTGTTTTTTCATTTGCTGTTGTGTGTAGTTTACTTATTGTTGTGATTAGTTATTTGCTAATGTGTTTTTTGATTTGCTGTTGTGTTTAGTTATTTGTCGTTGTGATTAGTTATTTGCTGTTGTATTTTTTAATTGGCCGTTGTGTTTAGTAATTAGCTGTTGTGAGTTGCACTTCAGGGCCACCATACAAAACTATTGTGTGTACTGTAAAGTATAAATGAACACCTATGGAATAAGGGGACAATTTCATTGTCGTGTGGTAAAATGTGGTCTGCTCAGGGGATCGTTAGATGACAAATCCAACATGAATATCAGGGCATCCTCTCGGGCATCTTCATATGATGCACAATAGTCGGATCTTAAAATGTATTTTTTTGGATGCGGCTTACAGCTGGTGAGTAGGTGGGCAGGGGTTAGCTCACAGGGCAAGTAAATTATTCTCGTAGTCTCTTACTTTTTAGGGTTACTTTTTGGACAGCCTTTACATAACACGGAAAGCATTGCATAAACAATATTCTTGACATCAGTCAGCTCTTATTTAACACATGCAGCTTTTCCCGAACATACTGTTGATTCCAAAGTAATTCATACCCTGGCTACATTTGGAGTTTAAAAATACAATAAATAAAAGATGTCTTTAGAGAGATTAATTTTCAAGAAATAAGAAATGTCTTTTTTTTTACATTTCAAGAAAAGGTTCAATGCATGCATATTAAATGTTCTGAATTTATAGCTGTTTAGAATGGTCTAGATCAGCCTTTCCCAACCATTTTAACTTTCAACCAAAGATACTCAGTCACAAAATTGATCAGTTAAAGAATAACTTGTGCTTCATGCTGTATGTTGAGCAGAACTGCGGCCTAGTGATTAGCACATCGCCGTTCTGAGGTTGAGGGTTTGAATCCGGGCTCCGGCTTTCCTGTGTAAAATTTGCATGTTCTCCTCGTGCTTGCGTGGGTTTTCTTTGGGTACTCCAGCTTCCTCTCATATTACAAAAACATGCATGTGAGGTTGGTTGAAAACTCTAAATCCTCTATAGGTATGAATGATTATTTGTCTATACTGTATGTGCCATGTGAAATACTGGTGACCTGTCCAGGGTTGTGCCCTGCCTCTCGCTAAGTGCCAGCTCGCCTGAAACCCTATTCAGTACAATTGTGACAGAAAATGAATGGATAGATGCTTCTGTCCTTCCTCTGCTGCAGGTGAAGTCTTTCACCCTCTTTGTGACCCATTACCCGCCCTTGTGTGAGCTGGAGCGAGTGTATCCACAACATGTGTCTAACTACCACATGTCCTTCCTCCTCAATGACCCTGATGTGGCCACTGACACACAAGGTATGCGTGTCTCTAGGCACATTAAGATGTTTTAGGCGTTTTTGAGCTCAGTTTCAAGCATTGCTGTTTGTGCTTACCTGAGCCACGTCTTGGCAGATGGAGAGGTTCATCCTGAGTTCATCACCTTCCTCTATCAGTTAAGCGAAGGCGCTGCCGCGCGGAGTTACGGCCTCAATGTCGCCCGCTTGGCTGACATCCCGGAATCAATACTACAGACTGCGGCCCTCAAGGCCCGAGAGCTAGAGGATGCAGTCAACTCCCGAAGGTGAACACACGCACACAATCAGAAACTCAGTTCCTGAAAGAATATTAACTCACCAGGCTTCAGGTTTGCAATCATCCTAAAAAAAAAAAAAAAACTATTGACACACTTTCTGATGTGGGCTGCATCGTGTAAAGGAAATATTTTTATATTAAAATATGCTGATGAAATCATGAACAATCATGCAACCGATACAAAAAACAATGCCTTCAAATAAATCTCTATACAGTGTATCTAGATCATATTTCAACCATCTCCTTTCAATTATTATTGAGGCTAAATATGCCCTTATTTAGTTGAAGGAAGCATTTGCAGTTTTACCAAAAAAAAAAAAAAAAAAAAGAAGGCATGACACTCACATTCATAGCCAGTCACCTCAGCAGCCTCATGCGTCTGTTAGCTTGGGCTTCAGGTGCTTTGTTGAAGCTGTTTTGGAAAATATCACCTGAAATGGTTTTTTTTTTAAATGCGCGTCCCTGGTTTGCTAACAACCGAGCATAAGATTAGCAAACAGAAGCAGAGCAACAGGATCTCAGGCAGCTGAGGGGATCCAGAAGCAGTGAGGTATTAGCAACATTTCTCATCAACAGGATTGTGTGTCACCTTTTTTAGTTTTAACTGATTGTACATTCAAGAAAAATAAAACTTCAAATCGATAAATATAGTATTATAGTAACGCTGTTTTACGAATATGTCATGCTACCAATGCCGCAGCCATGGCTAACGTGAGCTTGTTTACAGTGCTAATGCTAGCATAGTATTCCTGGTGCTGCTATTTTATTGAAGCTGGACAGGGGTCTCTATGACTATTTAACACAAATATGCACTTTCATAATTACATGCCATGATTAGAATTGTGTTTGTACACAATGGGGGGCGTAGCTTTGGTCAGAATGGTGGGAAGTCGGAAAGTGAGGCTACATTCAAATCTTGTTAGCAGTTTTAAAACTGCAAAGTCTGCTTTTAACATGAGCATAGTTGGGAACAGGCAGCAGTGGTTAGCGTGTCTGCCTCACAGTTCTGAAGTTTGGGTTGAGCTCGGCTCGGCTCCAGCTCATCTGTGCTATAGGTAACGGATTGATGAATTTTCTTAGTTTTAACCCACTTCTTAAGGTTTGTTCCCCCCCCCCCCCCCTCCCTAAAAACACTGTGCTACTTGGGGATGCTACAAAAAGGAGGAAAACAAAAGAGCTGTATTAAAAATGTTATGTGTTTAAGACAGAGAGAAGCATACCGCCTACACACCCGTGTTGGAAACGCTGACCAAATCAGTTGTCATGTACTGAACCGAACTGTACTTATAGTAAAAGTAATCACAGTATCTGTTTTTTTTTCCTGAGTGAGGCAAGGAGGTGTCTGTTTGGAGAGATGATGACAGTATTATCTATTTACATACAAACTCTTTAATATTAAGTGGTTTTCATATTTAACACCAACATGTTTGTGGACCGACTTCAGTTTACACTAAAATGAATGTCTATCATCTGTCAGCTAACCCACACTTTAACCCGAGTGTGAACCTTTATGGAAATATTACAAATAAATGAAATAAATTATAAACAGTATGGAGTCAAGCCCTTTGAGCTTAAAAAAAAAGGAAAAAAAGGAACAAAAAAATGCCATAAAAAAAAGTCACCTCATCAGTGCTTTAATAGTTTCTGATGTGAGAGGGGCGAGTCGGCGTGTCATGAGGTTGAGTTCAAAGCAGCTTCAGTGACATCAAATGGAGTGTTTATGCAAGGGTTAACGCCCAAATGAAGGTGATTTCATAGTCGTGCTTCTCAACCACAAATTGTATGTAATATCCCTGGAATATGAGACTAGAGATTACTAGAGCCTCTCTGTTACGAGGGAGAAAGACAGCCTGATGTATTAAAAGCATCATTCATGTAATTGTGTTTGTCTTGAAACCTAGGAAGAAAATAAAACATTTTAATCATTGACCAAAATTGGGCACCTTATCAAAAATTGACTTTTTTTTAACAGATTGTATACATATCAGTTCATCCATCACTTATTTGTGTTTGGTGATGTGTCCCTGTTCCACATACCCACAGTGTAGTGTGTGAAGTGTTTGTCAAAAGTGTGTATGTACAACCCCAATTCCAATGACATTGGGACGTTGTGTTCAACATAAATAAAAACAGAATACAATGATTTTCAAATCATGTTCAACCTATATTTAATTGAATACACTACAAAGACAAGATATGTAATGTTCAAACTGATAAACTTGTTTTTAGCAAATCATCATTAGCTTAGAATTTTATGGCTGCAACACGTTCCAAAAAAGCTGGGACAGGTGACAAAAAAGCCTGAGAAAGTTGAGGAATGCTCATCAAACAGCTGTTTGGAACATCCCACAGGTGAACAGGCTAATTGGGAACAGGTGGGTGCCGTGATTGGGTATAAAAGGAGCTTCCCTGAATTGCTCAGTCATTCACAAGCAAAGATGGGGCAAGGTTCACCTCTTTGCGAACAAGTGCGTGAGAAAATAGTCAAACAGTTTAAGGACAATGTTCCTCAATGTACAACTGTAAGGAATGTAGGAATTTCATCATTTACGGTCCATAATATCATCAAAAGGTTCAGAGAATCTGGAGAAATCACTGTATGTAAGTGGCAAGGACGAAAACCAACATTGAATGCCCGTGACCTTCGATCCCTCAGGTGGCACCGCATCAAAACCGACATCAATGTGTAAATGATATCACCGAATGGGCTCAGGAACACTTCAGAAAACCAATGTCACTAAATACAGTTCGGCGTTACTTCCGTAAGTGCAACTTGAAACTCTACTATGCAAAGCAAAAGCCATTTATCAAACACCGCCGGCTTCTCTGGGTCCGAGCTCAGCTAAGATGGACTGCTGAAAAGTGGAAAAGTGTTCTGTGGTTCGACGAGTCCACATTTCAAATTGTTTTTGGAAATTGTGGATGACGTGTCCTCCGGGCCGAAGAGGAAAAGAACCATTTGGACTGTTATGGACGCAAAGTTCAAAAGCCAGCATCTGTGATGGTATGGGGCTGTGTTAGTGCCAATGGCATGGGTATATACTGAATGTTATTAAAAGAAAAGGTGATGTAACACAGTGGTAAACATGACCCTGTCCCAGCTTTTTGGGAACGTGTTGCAGCCATAAAATTCTAAGTTCGTGATTATCTGCTAAAAACAATAAGGTTGATCAGTTTGAACATTAAATATCTTAGTAGCCACAGCGCACACTCGCTAGCAAAATGACCACAGCCAGACTAAACTAGAAAAGACTACAGACTAGTCGACTTTCCTACTCCGGAGTGAGATTTAGCGCTTGATGTCGACTAGTCATTAGTTCATGTGTTTTTGGCCTGCTTGAGGAGACAGAGATGCTTTGCAATAACAGATGAGTGCATTGAGTCCGTGAATATAGATTATTGCAAAGCAGTCCCTCTTCCTGTGATTTTTTTTTTTTTTTTTTTCCCAGTGGTGCCTTGAGAGACTACTTTAATTAATTCCATGATCACTCTTATAACTCAAAACAGTCGTATCTCAACTCATCTTTCTTCATTGAAATAAATAAAAACTCCATTCATCCGTTCCAGCCTCCTAAAAAAACAACTAAAATGTTTTTTTTAAATCAGAAAAATAGCACTGTATAAAAACATATAGTAACAACATATTTAAATGGAATGTAAAGAGTCAAACAATATGTGCCTAATTCATTATAATTAATTTATCGTGGCTCCTTGTGTGTGTAAATTGGCCACCAGGGAGCGGTATAATACAGTCATGCAGACACAAACGAATAAGAGTTTCACAACTCCTGTAAGTGACTCTGCTACCTGCGCTTATATTAGTAGTTTTTCGCAGAGAATAAAGAATATATGCCTATAATTATTTAGATATTTTCTTGCTACACGTTGATGCACCGTTGATCGTGTTGTTTAAAGAGATATAAAAACGCCACATACTGTTGATGCAATTTGTTAACTCATGTATGGCGTTTCCCATTATGTGTTAGCATTACGCGATCAGACTTATGTGGTTTTTAAATACACTATGTTTAATTATCTTTGTTTGATGTTGAGTTTGACAGTAATCTTCAACTAGGAGTGCATTTAACAGTTTGAAGCCTCTTTTATGGAGAATTGTTCACAATCTGCCAAACTGCCATTTGTGGTGAAATGAGTTGAGTTTACTGTCACCATACAGCGCTTGGAAGTCAAAGCAAAAAAATTCCTGGATGACGGCTTGTATTTTGAATAATTTATAAGTCGGGTCACTCGTATCTCAGGACAACACTGTATATAAACTACTGTACCGAAAAATATCAATGACGTCATGAGCGGCTAATATACATCGGCTTAACTTTCATCACATTAGTATTGAGTTGAAAAAATAAATAAAAAATGTGCCTTGACTCAATAAAGGTTGGGAAACTCTGTTTTAATGCAGGCTGTGGAACAGACAGCCTTCTGGGAGTTCAGCGCCGCAACGGTTCTGCCTAACTAATCCTGACCATATGAAATGTCTGTCCAAACAACACACACGCGCAGCCATACCTCCTCATCAGTGTAATCCTTCCTATATGAAATGTTTGTACATTGTTCGAGTGAGGCTACATTGAGTATACAAGACACACAGAGTGGGATAAGCTGCTGGTCAGAAGTTGACAACACACAGCTGTCAGTGTATATGTTGGTGAATATGTGCGTGCACATTAGTTTGATGGTGGGTGTTCTTTGGTGTCTTTTGTCTCTCCAGGCGGAAGAATGAGAAGTTACTCTTGGGGCTTTGGAGCATTTCGGACAAATCCTCTCTCACCGAGTGGCTGCGGTCCAACTCCTGACACCCGTGTAATGCAATATGGACGCAATCAGGACCCAAAACACACACACAAGATACAAAAGTGTGCGGGTGTTTTTTTTTTTTTTTTTTACATCAGGTTGTGTTTTCTGTACTGTTGCATGTAGTGAACATTCTAAACATATACCAAGGATAACTGCTTTAGAGTGCGGAGGTACTACCCACAAAGGGACTGCTTTTGTACCCTTGACATTTAACTTTTACAGCTAGGGAGTTTTACCCTTAGAGGTCTGTGCTACACTGCACGGTTTTACAAGATGAAAGAACACCGCACTGCACGATGTCAAGCGTGCCCGTCATAAATTGACTGAACGCTCACACTGTGTGACGAAACGTACATTGAATCCTGGCTGTCGACAGAGAGGATTTCAGGCTTGGATTGTTGTCTCGACTGTGAGTCGAAATTTAGCCCTCGCCATAGGGTGAATTGCTTTGTAAAGAAAATAATAAAAGGAGGAAAAGGAAAGTGTGGTCACAACAACTTGGGATGTCATGCGTGTGTGTGCGTGGGTTTTCTCGGGGCACTCGGGTTTCCACCCACATCCCAAAAACACGCATTAATTGGAGACTCTAAATTGCCCGTAGGTGTGACTGTGAGTGCGAATGGTTGTTTGTTTGTATGTGCCCTGCGAGTGGCTGGCAACTAGTTCAGGGTGTACCCCGCCTCCTGCCCGATGACAGCTGGGATAGGCTCCAGCACGCCCGCGACCCTAGTGAGGAGAAGCGGCTCAGAAAATGGATGGATGGATGGATGTCCGAGATGCTTTCCCACGACTGCAGCTTTCGTATGGGACATACGGTTTATAAGAGGTTTGAATCCTCGTTTCCACCAAGTAGTTCAATTTGTGTTTTGAGTTTTTGAGTGTGTTTTGCTGTTTCCGTCTAAAGGCATTCCAGAATATCCAACTTGAAGCACCCCACTTGGTGCCAAACATGCTTTTTCAACACATTTGTGGCATTTTAGCGTGTTTGGCAGATGCAGTCCTGGTTGGAGCTCAGGATGCACATCTGTGGCTGTTTTTGCACACACAAACAGGCCCTTCCTGGTTCCAAAAAATTACATTTTTCAAACTGTGAGAGCATAAAAGGCAAGAACATGGACAGAAAATACCTTTTTGCATAGTTCCTGTGAATTGCTATAATTTACTGTATAATAGTTATTATTCTTTCACTTGTTTTTTTCTCCTGTAATCGCAATTAATAGTAGCCTCATTGTGCAACAGATTCAATACAATCAGAGGACAAAATGCAGCTTGATTGGGACGACGGGAGCGCTTTCATCCCCCACCACTAAAAGAACAAACAAAACAAAAAAACTCATTTGTACTTTTTCTGCATCTCTCGGCATTTACACCTAATATCTGAGGGCAGTGCAATTTCGTAGTTGTTATTCTTCCTTCCTTTGCTCTTTTCTTATTACTCAACAGATTGGATGTAATCAGACAACAGGATGTCTTTGGCCCAATCGGGATTGCTGAGAATTGCTCGGTTCTTTTGTTATTGTTTTGTTTTAACAATGCGGCGGCATCTCTCGACAGATTACAACCCAAAGAAAAAATGTGTGGCTGGTTCAAGGTAGGTTGTTAATTTTCTTTTGTTTATTTTTAATTTTTTTTAAAGACTGAAAACGCCTGTACTACTCATGCGCAGCCACTTGGGGGGAATTTTTACATGAATGCATGTACAGTCGTGAGTGACCCACCATAGGATGTTTTTCAAGAGATGAGCCGTTTGCTTGGGGGTGCAAGCAGAAAACAAAATCTCGATAGAAGCGCTGGAAAAGCAGTGAACTCAAGTGAACACACTTGACTACAAGCAGCAGTTCAGCAGATGGTGAACAATTCTTCAAAAAGAGTCTTGAAGCTGTTTATTGCCCCTCCCTGTTGAAGTTTACAGTCAAATTAAAAATTGAACAAGGAGAATCAAATGTTGTGTATTCAAAACATCCAGACAACTTTGCCTTCAGCTAGGTTAATGCTAACACACAATGTAAATTGCCATAGACAGGTTCTAATGAATTTCTTCCCCCCCCCTCAAATATTTTATCAAATGTTTCATCTTTTCATTTTTACCTTGTTATGGGGAGAGAACAACCCCGAAAAATGCTTGTTGGCGCTTTATTCACACCTATTGAGGAATTTGACAAAAAGTATGTTTTTTTGTTTTGTTTGTTTTGGGGTTGTTTTGTTTTTTTTAACCGCAAACTACCTTTACATAAGAATAGCTAATATGAGTGAGCGGTTTGTGCTCATAATGTCAGCAAACTAAAAATATAGAAAACAAACTCTGGACACTGTAGACATATATTTTTGTGAACGTTGATCAAATAGTGATGCCATGTTAATATGTATAAACATGACATTTTAACGTCATTAAATTTGTTTTTGTTTTTATTTGGATTTCCTAATCGGAACATATACAGACTCAAAAAACAACAACAACATTTCCATTTAATTACATGCCGTTTAATTATTACAAAATAAACGTGTTGTCACTTTCAAATTGTTGACTTCAAAATAATGCTTCATGTTCCTGAAGGTGATTTATTTATTGAAGTGCAGTAACCATAGCAGCTTTATTCAAACAAAACAATATTTTGCTGTCGAAAAAAATATTCAATTCATTTGGTGAGCATGTTGGTGCGGCCCTCGACAACAGGTTCAGTTTCCCACATGACTCCTTCTTAAAACGAATCGGCAAGAAATTGACGCTCCGCCTCGAACTGGACTCGGTGAGAGAGTCGCCACGCAGGGAAGGCGGAGCTCGTGGTTACGTGTGTGCCACACAAAGAGTTGACCGCAGTCCAAAGCCGATTAGCGCTTATCTCTTCTGTGTCATTCTCCCCTCGTCCACTTGAGCCTTGTCCATGCAGTCGCTGAAGTTGTGAGCGAGCGCCATGGATTCCTCCTCGGCGTCTCCGGGCTTGAGGAGCTCCGCGAACGCTCCGCTTCCCACGGCGGGACGACTTTTACGCACGCCTCGGCGCCTCTGAGCTCCCACCCCACGGCGGGGAAACTTCTCCCGCGGAGATGGCCAAGCGTTGAACGAGAAGAAAAGAACAGAACCCCCCCCCCCCCCCCCCGCCTACACCCACCCCCAAAAAAGAAATCTGAGGCGCGTTCACGATGCAGAAGAGCGTGCGTTACAACGAGGGCCACGCGCTCTTCCTGTCGGCGGTGGCGCGTAAAGAGGGCACCAAGCGCGGCTACCTGAGCAAGAAAACAGCCGAGAACAGCCGTTGGCACGACAAGTTCTTCGCCCTCTACCAGAATGTCCTCTTCTACTTCGACAACGAGCAGAGCGCCCGCCCCGCCGGGATTTACCTGTTGGAAGGCTGCACCTGCGAGCGCGCACCCGCGCCCAAAATGTCCACTGCCGGGAAGGAAGCGCTGGAGAAACAGGTGGGACATTTGGCCACAACACCACTCAAACCCTGAATTTTCACACAGTCTAATAGACGTCCAACATACCTGAGGTATCTGGTAAAAGGATGAAACTAGAGTGAACCGTTATGCTCAATCCCACTGCTGCCAAATTGCCCCCTCTTCCATAAATCTAGTGGGGGAAAAAAATGTTTTTTTTCAGTCTCCAGAACATGTGGAAAAGCAGTAAGATGGTTCTTTAAATATAAATGGAATTGATCTCTTGCTCACAACTCCACAACTATTATGGTGTAAAAAAAAGCCATTCAAACAAAAAAAAGTGAAAGTATGATTGTATACACCCGACAGCCACAATATCAGGTACCCCAAAACTGTGGCAAACACTTTTCCCTTATAAGCACATTAATATTTACGTGTAAATTGCAGTGGTGTAAAATGTACCCGTGTCTCACCGGGAGCCGTTTCTAATATTTTCACTTGTATGAGGTGACCAAAATATTAGAAACATACTGTTGTGGTGGTGAACTGCATCATACCGAGAGCTGTTTCTAATATTTCGGCTACCTTCTCCATCCATCCATTGCCGGTCAAAATATTAGGAACAGCTCTCGGCGTCAGTATTGTGGATGCGGAGGTGTACTGTATCATACTGAGAGCAGTTTCCAATATTGTTATTCTCGTACAAGTGCAAATATTAGAAAGTACTTTTGATTACCATATATTCCAAATTTTAGAAACAGCTTTCTGTAGGATCCAGTAGACCATTTGGTACCCTCTTGGATTATCTTTGTAAAGATATGAATTGTTGTTTTTGTATCTCATTAGTCTGCCTAATGCTGTGGCTGGTCATTGTATAAAGCTCTTGCCTTCTTATGCCTGTGTAAAGTTGCATAAAAAAAGGGTGGTTGTTGCAGCAGCATCACACTTGGAACATCTCTGCCGTGTCCTCCTCCAAAAGAAGCATTCAATTGCGCAATGCATTGACTTCCCTCTCCGTGCTGCAGTGTAGCGAGATCCAGTCCGTGACGTGGACTTCGAATGTGCTAAATCGTACTGCTAAAGGCGAAAGGGTACACTCTGTTACCACTTGTATATATAAATATACTATGCAGTAGGGATGTTTCTGAATCTCATGGTTTGATCGTTATCACATTAACGCACACCGGACGTGAACTCCCACTCACGATGGACCAAGTGACTAAATCGGGATGTTGCACAAGTTTTAATGCAGTTGGTATTGTGAGGCTTTATGACAATCGTAAAGTGCTTACTTTCAGAAATAGCCCCGAATATTCATTTACTTTTCCATCTTTGTTCATTAAAACTTGCCGCCTCAGTCACTTTTCCCCCCCTCAACTTTATCAGTCATTACAAGGGTAGCTATTGTTTTGGTTATATGGGTAGAGCTGCTGTCAGCCACAGTTCACGCCCAGACACTCACATGCAGATTTGCCGATGTCACACATCACCCCAAAAGGCCCCGCCTCTTAAAGGCACACGCATGCATTTTACACACAGACCATATTTTCTTTATCAGTGGTTTTGGTGTGTGGGGTAAAAATTTTTTTTTTTTGTTTTTTTTTTTTTTTTAAATAACCTATATGGTCTTTATCATGGGAATAAACAGGAATTCATTCTATCTTTCATACTATTAACACCAACAATAAACACTATTACAATTACTTTCAACCCAAGTGTGCTACTATGTTACATCAACCCCTTCTTACATGGCCTCCGTGGGTCATTGACTTGAATTTCCAGTACACTTTGTGGAAATATTTGTGGGTCGTGCAAGTGGTGAAATTGCTCAGAGGCGAGTATTTTAAAGCATTGAAGTGTACCGCTGGATGATGCCCCTGCGTTATTGTTGCAAATCCGCCAATGGGCTTTTATCAACATTGTGAAATACACTCAAGAGAGTTGATTCATGAAGAAAACTTTCCATTCGCATCAATTGGTAACAGTTTAATATTGTGCCCATTGTTTGCAGTGGATTGGCTGGTGACCAGTTCAGGGTGTACCCCGCCTCTCGCCCGAAAATTGCTGGCATAGGCTCCAGCACGCCCGCGACCCTAGTGACGATAAGCGGAGCGGAAGATGAATGAATGAATGAATGAATGTTTGCAGTGGTGGTACAACTGCACTGCGCCATTGTTTTGGTTGATATGTCAGAATTAAATATTTTTAGAACAGTCTATCGGTTATCCGAGCGATTAATCGAGCAATTGGATAAACATTCAAAGCATGTGAGGAGCAGTTATAATTTTTTTGGGGTTGCAAAAACAAAATACATTAGTATTACCCGATTGTGTTTCATTATAGGAGTGTCAATGCAAAGTGAGCATCTTTTTGCCATTTCTGATGCAACTCTTGTATTACATTGTGCCGGCGTACGTCATGTTTTGGTCAGTGATTTGGAGATTCAGTGAGTGTTTTTTGGATTAAAATTCATGCTCTTGCTGCCTTTTTACCTACTAACCTCAAGGACATTTCCATAAAACATGATCAAACAGATCTGCTTTTATTCTTACTGCGCTTGTATGTTGCATAATGTTTTGTGTTTAGATGTCTCTCCCCGTGCCGATCTCTCTCTCCCTCTGGCCTGTCTCACTCTCACACTAGAGCTGTGAAACTTAATTAGGGTTATTTTCCGTCTGCCCTAAGCTGCAAGCCTGTGTTCTGCCACACATATTGTACATGCATAGCCATGCACACAGGAGCAATAAACCAACTCATTACTATCTATCTTTTTTTTTTTTTTTTTGAACTAATGGTGATAGGCAACTTTTTGGGATGTGCTCTCTGTACAGTATGTGTGCATTAAAGTGAAAGAGTGAAGTAACCTGCACTGTATCACACCCCCACAGTGAGCCACAATACAAACGCACGCAGCCTGCTGCCTTCCTCGTTCTGCGCTGTACTCTCACAAAGATACAAACCCTTCAAATCATTTGGAGTGCATCCACACTGGTCTGAATGGTTTCCACAGCGACGGTGCCACTGCTATTTGAACACCAATGTGTTACTTGTGTGCGTATTTGGCTTTGTACGCATACCAAAGTGCACCATCCTCCTGGCATGGTGTATTGATCGCGCAGCTCACCGGGTGACGTTTTGTGTTGGTAGATGACTCCCAAGTAATTATGATTATTATTTTTTTTA
Source organism: Phycodurus eques (assembly GCF_024500275.1). Taxonomy (NCBI): domain Eukaryota; kingdom Metazoa; phylum Chordata; class Actinopteri; order Syngnathiformes; family Syngnathidae; genus Phycodurus; species Phycodurus eques. The sequence continues at coordinate 10,912,724 of NC_084527.1, read as the reverse complement.
ATGAAGCATTTTCTGAAATGCCATGCAGTGGAGAAGGCGGGCTGACACACCCAAATTGTAATGTCAATGCTGTAGGTGCGAGCTGTGTCGGAAAAGTTCGAGGACTGCTTTCACAGAAGATATATTTAAAACCCAAACTACAAACAATGAAGTTTCACTTCCAATGTGGGCCAGACTGACCAACCAGCACATCTACAAAGAGATCCTGCAGCATTTAGCCAACTTTCGCCTCGTTTTACTCGTGAGAGTTAGATCGCGGGAGTTGTCTACACACCGATGGGAATGGGTACCTTTTCGCATTTGAACCAGTACGGTACTGATTCCCGATATATACACAAAAAAGGCAAAAAAGATTGGAGAAAAAAAATCAATCAATGATCGATTAATTGACTTTGACTTGACTTTCATCACATTACAGTCGTCAACAAAAAACATTGTTCAGCCTCCACCACGTACTGTATGGCATATATCATTATATTTTGCAACACTATGGACGAATCATTGCCTGGCAGCCATATAGAATGCAGTAACAATAAGAGTTGTGCATGCAATCTTCAAAAACAGACTCACACAGCAGGTGATAATGCTCTGGGGCATTGAGCCTCTATAGTGTGGAGTGATGTTATTGTTATTGCTCGCATCTGTGATAGCCACACATGGAAGAGGTGGCACACCCCACGAGGTCTTCATGTCGTATATTGTAGTGTCAGCTATTAGGATCGTCAAGCGTCTGTGCTGAGCTAATAAGCCCACACAAAGGCAAAACAAACATAGTAAAGATTTACAGTGTATTTAGGCACTTCTGTTGTTACACTGTAAGAGAAAAATCTTCTATGTGAAATTTATGGCCGGCAGACTGTATGCCTACAATCCACCTGTAAGTGATAGACAAACATCGCAAGATTAAAACATGTTTCAGATGTGGGAAAATGCTTCATGAAAACATTTAATGAGCATAAACACAGGGGCTTCATTACCAGATACATACAAGGTGCTCAAATATGCTATGTTTACTTTATGTGGTTGCCTTGTGTAGAATGTGCAGGTGGACAACGTCATACTGAACGCCCTTTCTCATATTTAGGTTTGATTATTTAGTTAGCTACATGCGAGGCTCAACATATTAGAAACAGCTCTCAGATAGATAGATAGATAGATAGATAGATAGTGTGGTGACCCACAAGAGGGAGACATTCACCAGGGGTGTGTATCTTCAAGGGAGGGGCAGGAGGGAAAAGGTAGTGGTTGGCTTCAAAGGGAGTGGTTGGCTGTTGGAAGTGAAAACACTCAGTTTGTATGTGGAGGGTAAAGTGACATGACTGGTTCTCGTCTGCTCATCTTATTTACCTAATCTCCATGATAGGTAGGTAGGTAGATATGTACATTGATTGATACGATAGGATGTTATTGTCAGATCTCAAATATGCGAGAAATTTGCTTCACAAGAGGCCACTTTTACGAAATCAATTCACAAGAACACAAATCAAACAGACAAAACAGCTTCTTTGATGTATGAAGCGGTTGTAGTTGAAAGAGGAGGTTTGCAGTATTCCACTAGCAAAGTTCAAAGTAAACCAGCCCGATTCTGTCCCATGGAACACATATACACAATACACATACAGAAAGAATGTCTCCAACCCCCAGTCCAATCTAGCGCTGCATCACACCTCAAGCCTTCAAGCCCGATTTGCCAACGCTTCTCGCTCAGCTCAGCTTTCCCCACGCCATTCATCCAGCCGTGATTCATTGAGAACTCTCAACAGGTACTTAGGTCCATAGGCGTGAATGTGAGTGTGAGTGGTTGTTTTCACACAGGGCGAGGTAGCTTTGAAGATGATCGTAAATATTAAGGTGGAGAAACTAGGCAAAAAAAAATAATTATTCATCTGTACGTTTCCTCCCACATCCCAAAGACATGCTTGGTAGGTTAATTGACGACTCTAAATTGTCCGTAGGTGTGAATGTGAGTGCGAATGGTTGTTTGTTAATATGTGCCCTGCGATTGGCTGGCAACCAGTTCAGGGTTTGCCCCGCCTCCTGCCCAATGATAGCTGGGATAGGCTCCAGCGCTCCTGCGACCCTTGTGAGGATAAACGGCTCAGAAAATGGACGGATGGATGGACGTCTACATATGTATATAAAAAAGTTGGAATTTGTTGGCCCTGTGGGAGCCCAGCAGGGATTGAGACAAGAAAAGCGGATAATGAGAATGAGAAGGGCAGATTGGGAGTGGGATCCAGAAGACTGGTGGGTGGGGAAAACAACAGTGAACAGTCACTCAGTGAGTCCTAACATCTTTACAAATGACTTGAATTGTGCCTCTAATTTGTGGAACACTGTTAATGGTCGGCGGGTGCTGTGTTGGAAATGAGATGTATGGAAGTGAGATGAGAACAGGGTAGTATTTGTGTGGAAGAACATCAATGTAACATGTATGGAAATTCATGAGACTCAATCAGCTTTCTAACTGCCATTTGATTTTTATTTATGCTTTTAGCGCATAAATCTGTAACGCAACAACATATTTTTCAATTTAATTAAGGCAATATATCTCAATGTTTTTTTTTTAATAGTACATTTAAGCAATATCACACTGGAGGGAATGATGACGTTGACGGCCGAATCACACCTGAGATGATGTGCAGTACGACATCACGACCTCCAAACTTTCTGCAACAGTTTTACAAACGCCATTTATGAGTTACCAGTCATAAGCGACAACAAATTATGACTTGTTTACTGTATTTTAACAGTTTTGCGGCTTTACCAACACATATTGGCCAAGGAGTTAGCAGTTAGCAGTAGATGCTAACTAGCAAAGTGTCAGCGCTAACATTCCAGTCCCAGTGTTTTTTTTTAAAATTTTTTTTTACTGTATGTCATCACTCATGCACTGACTCTTGTCCAGTCAAATTGCTTTGTGGGCACTAACTGTTGTTTAACATTAGTTAAAATATTATGATGGTTTCAAAAAGTCACTGATGGTGTAGTTGTACACTTGCCTGACTTCCGTGCAGACCACTCAGCGACGGTGTGAATGAAAATCCGGGGCGGAGTCTTCCTTTCGCCCGACCCTCAACAGGGTAGTTTACAGTGATGTGGAAGTGCATTGCAACATACTGAAAAACTAGTTCGAAATATTTGATGCTCATATTTGACTGTGCAATTGGAATTCAGGTAACAGGAAGTCAATTGTGATGCACACGATCCATACGAAAGCATCAGACATTGCTTTTACTCTACCTGCTGCAAGAGATTTTTGTCAAATTCAATAACGCCACGTCACCTGGAGGCACGCATGGCTTTCCTCCTCTGTACAAAACCAATTTCACACTTGTAATATATTCATGCATTGTGTTATTTGAATATTCCAAGTTCAAAGTCTGGTTAAACATGAAACAACACATATAATGCTGTTATGGAAAATGCAGTGTCATGAGATCTGTTTCCAGACAGGCATATCATGTATGCATGGTGTTTATTGTGGCTTTGATATATGTTGTGTCTTTTTTCTAGGGTCAGAGCAACAGGCAGTGTAGAGGCCCACTTTGGACAAACGTGTTGCCTGAAAACTCATCATTTTTTGCAAGCACATGTAGCCTGGTGAACATGTATATTCATTTAGGGGCTCCAAACACGAACCCCCAAAACTCATTCAGTAGCGTTCCTTGAAAAAAAAAAAAAAAATTGGTCCCCTTCACCAGTGTCACCAATCAACACTAAATTTGGTGAACATGCTTATGATAACCAGACGCACACAAAAAATCACAGAGGTCCGTGGCTGAAATTGAATTGAATGAAATACGAATCTGCTTTCTCTTTCCAGGAAGTTGTAGGCTCTTCTTCTTCTGTCTCATCATTTGGCTTTTCCCCCTTTGTTGAAGAAGTTCTCCAAAGATATTTGTTTTGCTATCCTGTGTCCTTACTTTTTTACTACCTTATCAAATGATGATATGTACAGAGGCACAGCTGGATGTACCTGATTTTCTTTGAGTCCACAAATTCAGTCATTTTCTATTATTGTGCTCATTCTCTGCCTTTCCTTTTTCATTTCAGTTCAATACCAGCAGCCAGTGACCCTCTCTTTCTAAATTTGACACGCCACAGTATTTACAACCCTGCCAAATTTGAATGATTTAAAAAAAAAATAATAATAATTACCAAGTTTCTTAAAATGAGGTTTCACAATCATGAAAAATCAATCTGTTGTCTCTGCTCTCAAACACTCTGAGCACGTCCGCTGAATGTGTGAAAAAACGCCCGGCTAAAAAATGGTGTTAATTTCTCTAGCGAATTTCTTAAGCCTACATCATAATTTTGTTCAGTATATACTGTATACTTAAAAGATCCACTGTGACTGAATCCAAAAAATCAGAAAGTAAATTTCTCGAACAAAATGGGAACAAGTGGTGGAACTGTCCATGTATAGTACGACACACAAATCATGTGTCCTCCACTTATTACAGATAGCAAAGCAGACGGCATGTTCGCGTCATTGGTGTGTATTCCAGTCGCCCGATGTCACAGGAGCGATCCTGTCATGTCTGCTTCTACATATTCATAACAGATAAATACTTCTGGACCCCCCCCCCACCCTAATGAATGCATCATCACAGTTCCATCGCTCATTCTTTAACCTTTAATTACAAAAATAGGTGTTTCCTCCAAAACTTGGAAATGCTTTCCAGTTGCTTCCTATTCAATCCTTGTGCACAATCATTTGGGAATATTACAATTAGCCGCCCCTCATTGTGCAGGACTCATTTCCCTCGTGTTCTTTGAGAGCGGCTCCTCGGGATTTGGATTCAGGTGAGCGAGCTTTGAATACTTCCTAGTGCTTCTTTGTTTCTCCAAGCCCCGTGTCTGTATTTGTCTACATGGAATTTCTTACAGTACAGTGGAAGCCTTGAGGGATTAGGAGGGTACATTGGAGCCGATATGATGGGAGAGTGAGCATGTGAGTGATTCCGAAATGACTGCTGAGAATATGAGTGTGTATGTGGGAGAAAGAGAGCGTGTGGGAACGCTGTTAAGGAGCAGTACCTGTCTCATATTTAAATGATATGGAGTGTTAATGAGATTCAAAATATCAGCAACTGCTGTCAGTGTGACGCAGTGGCAAACAAATTATTGTACAAACACAATAGTAAACATTTTGTTAAACATGCTGGTTCACCTACAGTGTCAATCAAAACAGCATTCTTATATTAATGGATCTCATTAGGTCAGGGGTCACCAACCTTTTTGAAACTGAGAGCTACTTCTTTTGGTACTAACGGGGAGAGCTACCAGTTTGATATACATTTGAAACTACCCTTATAATTAATGATCCACCTTTATTCAAAGTCACTGATCATGTTAATGATTTCTCACAGTAATGATCAACAATCATATAAAAAGCTAGGAAACAGATCAATATTAGTACTTCATTTCTATAAATCTCTACAAGTGTTTACATTTTCAAATGATCACTTCTACAACATTCCTAGGAAATCACAATGTCCCATCACGAGTGAGCTATTTTTAGAACTGGCTCATGGGCTACTCATATGATCTTTGGGAGCTACACCCTGTTGGTAACCCCTGCGGTAGATTGTGTACCTAATGATGATAATAATAATAATAATAATCCATTTACATTACTGATGTACATGTTACTGTATGTAAATACATTGGAATAGAAGTTCTTTAGTAGCCCTCTTCTGGCTGATACCTTTAAAAGTTTGATCCGATTGATGCCTTTTGTAAACTAAAATTTTAATTCCAGTAATTTATGTTTTACCATAATCATGCTAATAATAATAATAAAATCATGAGAAAAAAATAACCCTAGTAAATTAAGTAAATTCCGGACTACCAAGATGAGCATTTGGAATTTTTATTTTACGTCATTTTATTTCTGGGCAGGTAATTACTCAGGACAATTTTTTTTAAATTTGATTTTCATGAGTAAATTATTTTATTACAGGTTATTAAGAATTATAATTTATTTAATAAAATATTATTATTAGCATCACTGTTATTGTTTTTTTTAATTTCAGTATCTTCATTTTTTTTATGTTACCATTTTTTCCTGGCATTTTATAGGGAGTTGTCAACTTCCATCCATCCATTTTCTATACCTTATCTTATCCTCATTGGGCTCCTGGGTGTACTGGAGCCTAATCCCAGCTGACTTTGAGCGAGACGCAGCGTACGCCCTGAACTGGTCGCAAGCCAATCGCAGGGGAGTCGTCAACTTTCTACATCCCTATGTGTCATGTTCTACTGACGGTTTGTGTGTTTACATAATTCTATTTGCTGTAAACACAAACTTCTTGTAAACACAAACTTCTTGTTTCTGAACTTGTGAGATGGATCAATTAAAAAAAAAAAAAAGAAAGTTCAAAAGCCAAAGAGGCATCACGGCCGACAGCGGGAACGCAAAACCCGGGCAGAAGAGTCCGATATGGCGTTGCCATGGAAACACTACCCTGTTAGACACAATTGAGAAACATGCACACGCTAAAGAAATATTACGTAACAGCTCTTTCTTCACTCCATCTCTGGATCCCTCGGTGCCTCTCTGTCAAAGGCTGTTACAGCACGGATTAGCGTTGATGTAATAATGTCCCGACAGCCAGTGACTCAAAGTGCCAGGTGCTTTTAAAATAATACAAACAGATAAAGCTTGGATATGAGGAAGGAGATGGTGATGTTTTTATTTGTTTTGAATTTTTTATTTTTTGGTCCCGATAACCTCGGTGACTCCAGCCCTTCTCTAGCGCTGGAGCCTGTCCATCCTCCTGGGGGGCAAATGTGTGTGCCTCCTCTGGACTCCGTGTGCTTCACTGAATCCTCACTGAGACACAAAGCGATGAAAACATGAGGGGATGCCGAGATGGGGGAGGAGGAGGAGGAGGAGGAGGAGTGGGTTTGGAGAGGAGGCAGAGTGGGATGAGAGGTGAAGTGCAAAGAGAGAGGAAGGGAAGAGAAGAGAACGACCCCATGAGTCCACTCAGTGCTCTCAGTCTTGTGTGTGTTTTTGCCCAGCTGAAAATAGCAGCTCTTGTGCTAACCCAGTGCCCCAGGACATGGCTATTTGAATAAAAGCTTCTATCACTTCACACAATGCTTGTGCTGTTCTCAAGGTGAGTGCATGTGTTGGCGTGTGTCTGTGCATCTAGTTTACACTTTAAAGACTAGGAACACGAGGGAGAGGGGGCTAATTAATTTTAAAGGAAACATACAGTGTCCAGTCTCTCAATTGATTCTCCAAAAAACTGTTGAACTGGTAAGAGAGTATGCTAGGACATTTGGACTGACGCGTTCTAGCTGCTTTTCCTTTTTAGGTTAAAATGGCTTACATAAACCAGGATCCCTCGCTGTACCTTGGCCAACGGGCGAATCCCGTGCCTGTTTTGTGGACGTCTGTGCCATAAATCCTCGCGGACCGGACTAAACTACTGCCTTTCCAGCTAGCCTGCTGCTACTTAGCTTGCTGGCTACCTAGCCGCTCTAGCTTCACGCTGTGTTGGATCAACTTTCTCCCATTAAATCTGCGCTGTGATGCGGTCGCCTTTTCCAGCAATGGCTCCTTTTTGGCTTCCATTGTGGCGCTTCGTTATCGGTTAAACGCAAGCCTCCTTCAGCCAATTGATTAGATATAGAATTATTTGTTCAGTAGAATCAGTGGCGCTTAATGTTTTTAATCTAACGGTGAACCTTCCCAATTCACCGCAGATTATATGCTCCAGACCCACCTGCTATAGGTGATATAGAGAGGCCATTGAAAAAAGTATTAATCAAATACATTGTAGATATATTTGAACACACAAAAAAAACAACAACAAAAAAATGCAAGCACAATAAGAATACATTTTTTATTGCGTCCGAGTCGAGTCACTTGATTTTGAGTATCTGTCAATATCAAGTCGGATCCAATACCTTGACCATGCATTAAGGCTATACTGTAGATTTCAATTTTAACATACTGTAGTATGCAAGATTCCTACATTTGATTTCTTCCCTAGTAAATGATACATTTACCGTAAATTGTTATGTAAAAGCGTGTGTGGTGGCAGGTGGTTGAGTGCTCGACTCAGCTCATCTACAAACAACACAACTGATTAATTGCCTCGACAAATGCAACCAGTAGGGCAGAAGTTTGTCCCAAAATAATTCGCTTTTTTTTTTTTCCCCAGTTCCAGTCAGAACTCATGCTTCTGATTGCTGAAACCTACCATAATTCTGAATATATGTTATTGTCGTTTTATATCTGTTGAAGCCGTCTTCACCCCATAAGGCCTCTCGTTTTTGTTTTTGTTTTTTTTTTGAATGAATCTCAGCTGTGAAAGAGTGAATAGCGAATCCAGTGAAAGGCAATGACTCATTATGTCTGTAGCTTATGCGCCGATTATTGCTAAAATCGAGGAGAGCATTTTCGAGTGTCGTGTGTTTGACAAGCCCCTCTTGCTCCTTCATTTGCACCTGCAGCACTACTTCCTCGTGGTGTTCGGCCATGATGGGCAGAAGCCTCTGGAGCTGCGGACGGAGGAGGAAGTCGAGTGCGACCAATGGGTGGAGGCAATTCAGCAGGCCAGGTACACAATGACACGGCAGCTGAATCTCTAAATACATTTAATGGATCTTACAAGTCTATCCCGCCAAGGTTCACATTGATCTAATTGTTGGTAGTACAAAAAAAAACAGCATCAATCAGGACCATTTGAGGAAAAACTATGTCACCTCGAGTTGTGGTTTAGATGATGAAAGTGATGTGTTAAAAAATGCTCTGAAGTCTGAAATATCCGACAATGTCACACCTTGAAATGTTGTGATACAATAACAAAATGTCAGATGATCACAATACGATAGTATTAGTTTTGTATTGCGATATTGCTGTGTGATATCAGATTACTTCATCTCAGTGAAGTCTGAATAGCGTCTGTCTTCTCAGTTTTCTGGAATGCAGCCTTGTATACAATGTAGCCCCCACTGGTGAGATTAGCATGGAGTGTGTCATAGCAGCAGTTTTACCAGAGCAGGACAACATGTTTTCATTAAAAGAAGAGCAAAGAACAGTACAAAGGACTTTTAGACTATTGATGAAGTTGATTTAACTCTTCTGACTGACCTCAGCAGGAAAAAGTGACTGCTTGTCAAGCAACCACAAATGATACTTTACCCCTCCTTTACCCAGTCACCTTCCACATTGTTTGCAGATTTACTAGGGTTGAACAACATCATTTCAGAGTTTCACAGCATCTACTTAACCAGACTTTGGTGCTTAGGTGCCACTGTGGAAATATACCTCGAGTTCTTGGATTTTGGGGGGTGTTGAGGCGTAAGCAAGAAAACGGTAATGATAGCTTTCGGCCATGTCGCTCGGTGTGCGGTGGGCCTAAATAGCTTGCATTTGCGCCGGTTCACCGCTGATGCGAGTGAAGGGCATCCAAGTTTTTATATAGTGGAGGAAGACTCATGCTGGACACCCAAGTGCGCCACTGGCCATTTTAACAATGCCCCAAACACTGAAGTGGTGCAAAACAGTTTGTTGCTATATCTGCACAATTGAGTACTACATAGTTCTCAGACCTTGCACATATTTTCAGCAATTACCTTCTAATATGTACTGAACAATGTATTCAGAAACAAATATCCAACTTCATGTTTCGCTAGAGACCTTTGAGCTAGGACTGGCTGACTCCAAAGAAGAAGACTTGTAAGATTCAAATAGATATACAGTGTGAGAATGATAAATAGCAGCAAAGAGCGGTATGCGTCAGACTATGCGAACGGAATTACGGCAAACATATCAAGGCCGAGTACTTCACAGGGGGTCTGTGAGTGGTGTCCCCCTTAAGAACGCCATTCATTAACTCAAGAACATTTAACATCCACCTGTCTGGTGAACTATAAATTCAATACTGACATTTTTTTAAATTAGAAACCACATGGTGCAAAACCATTAGAGTGATGAAATATGTTTGAGAGAAAAAAAAGAAATTTTTGTATCGTTCAGAAGAAAGTTCAGTTCTTTCGACAAAACAAACTTAGTTAGCTAATTGTGTTTGAAAAACAAATACTGCATAGGGAAATAAAGCTAAGCAAAACATCCGATGTTAAGATGTTGCCGTGACCGCAATTGAAGTACGGCGAACTTCAATTTATTTCATATCATCCGTATTAGAGGTGCAACAATGGATCGATTAATCGTCAACTGACCTGCAGCCTCTCAACATTAATTATTCTCAGTTTTCTGTAGATCTCCATGAAAGAACACTGATTATCATAATCAAAATTTGCAAGACATTTGCAAACCTCTGCTTTTACTTTGGAAAACAATTATGAACATTTTTGCCGATTTTCTGACATTACGATTAGCCAAACCAGTAACTGAATCATATAATCAATATACATTTTTGCATTTTCTGGATTGTCAATTTGTTTTTGACTAAATGGATTTAAAAAAAATCTGATTAATCAATTAATAGAAAAAAATAATCGACAGATTAATCAATTATTAAAATAATTGTTTGCAGCACTAATCTGTATGTTTTGGGACATTATTGCTTGTACAGTATACCACTCAGTCACAGTTTGCCGCTCATGCTGACATTTCTTCAACATCATTTATTAAAAGGACAACTGCTCCCCTTTCAGTTATTCTGACATCATTATCGAGCGAGAGGTGCTGATGCAGAAGTACATCCACCTGGTGCAGATAGTGGAGACTGAGAAGGTGGCAGCCAATCAGCTACGCACACAACTGGAGGACCAGGACACCGAGATCGAGAGACTAAAAGCGGAGGTATCTGGCAACACACGAGAGACACTTTATTAGGTACACCTGTGGAATTTGTTCAGATCTAATACAAGAGTTGCATCACTCATAATTCCTTTACAAAGGGAATAATATTCAGTTTAGATTGACACTGTCAGAGAGACATTCGTTTTTGTAGTATTTTGTTTGTAGATTACAGTACAAGTGACCCGATTTCCAAGATATGAGCAGCCATTCTGCTGACTTGTTGTTTTGACTTGCGAGCGTAAACTTGAGATATGAGGTCCGTATGGTGGAAGTGAACTTACCGTAATTTCTCGTGTATAATGCACACCCATGTATAGTACGCACCCCCAAAGTTGACCTCAAAATTCTGGAAAACCCTTCTACCAATGTATGATGCATTTTTACAATGCATGATTTTGCTTCTACCCATATGATCAAAACATGAAGTATTATCTGTATTTTGTTAGTTTTTTCAAATAATTATTTTGAAGTTAAGCACTTTATTTGAACACATAATAGTTTATTTTGATTTAATTGCTCTTATTTTGAAATCCACAGCTCTACTTTTATTTAGTAAATGAGAAAACACACAGGCATGCTCATACATTTGATTACCCAGGCAGAATTTGTAAGATGGGTACAATTCTTTAAAGAAATCTTGAAAGGCCTGGCGAAACACATTTAATTTTATTTTAATGGGATTCAAATTAAATTGTGAAGCATTTCAGAAAAGCATTATCATTAAACAAAACATATCCATAAAGAAATTAATGATGGTTGTTGAGCAGTCATCAATCGTATTTAAAAAACAATAAAAATTAACAAATTCTGCCAAGGTATGTAAACTTGTAAGTACAACTGTACATATATATGCAGTTACACTACCCGTCATATTGGAATGAAAGTGTAGGCTACACTTTTTTCATAACCTCTAGGTGGCGTTGGCATAGTAGAATGAAAGTGTACACCTTTCTCATAACCACTAGGTGACGGTGGCATATTGGAAAGAAAGTGTACACCTTTCTCATAACCTCTAGATGGCGGCATAGATTTATAAAACGTGTGTTATTGTTTTTTTTCCAATTTTCCCCTATACTTATGTATAATGTGCACTATTGACTTTTAACAATTTTTTTGGGGGGGGAAATGCGCATTATACACAAGAAATTACGGGAACTCACTTCACAATAAGCAGCACTTTGGTAAATAGTGAACGATTCTTTTAAAAAAAAGTATAACAACCACAAAGAGCACATTAAATACAATTATAATCCCTTCTGATAGTGAACAGTATTATCTTTGTAAATGTACAATTATTACAAAGACACACACACACGCACACACACGCGCACGCACACACACACACGCACACACACACACACACACGCACACACACACAAACTCATGCAGGCTTTAGTGAACTTTGCTACGTTGTTAATCTTGATTGACTCCTGTCACATAATCACCCAACCACAGGTAATTATTGGTTTAAAGAATAATCCATAGTGATGATTTCTCCTCAAGTAAAGAGTAAATAAGCATATGGTGGCATTGTCATGAATGGTCAGTTCTGATAAAACTGCTGCTGTTGCTATGCAGAATTTGTGGGTTACGGTCATTTGTTTCCACAAGCTCAATGGTTAAAAACAAGTTACTTGGCACCAATATGCCACAAAGCAATACATTTATATTATACAGGGCTTCAGTCTGAGCACAAAAGCTGAATAACAGGGGATAGAATAAACAAAGATATGTTTGTAGTTAATAAATAATAATTTTCAAACAAATTAATTGAAATTGGACAATTTCCCGCAGCATGTTCTCTCATGGCACACGCGTCTCGATTAAATCGTCTCGATTCTAAATTGTCCATCAGTGTGAATTTGCCTCACTTGCCCCCAATGGAACGTCACCGCTGATTCTTGCTTATCCAGCTGGCTCAGGTTGTACAATATTCTTGTCCAAGTGAAAGATTATACCATAATGTGCGTTATAATGTAATGCTGTGAAGAATTGCTGTCAACATGCTGGAGGTTTTGGGCGAAGCAGCAATTGGCCCCAAAGGGAACCGGCAGTTATCATCTCCATAATTCACACCTCCACCGCAATGTGGTATTGTGCCTTGATAATTTGGTGTTATCTCGCCATGATCCTTTGCATGATCATCAAAATGCTAACGAAATACTTTTTTTTGTTTTTTTCTAAGGGAACATCTGCTCGTGTAATGGGGCCTCACATGAAAAAACATAATTTGTGTACAGCCGGCAATCCATCTCATTAAAAACACATTCTTGCTTGCGTGTGTGTGTGTGCGTGTGTTTGTATGTGTGTGTGTGTGTGTGTGTGTGAGGTGCTATGTGTTTATGAATAATTAAACCAGCTAGCCTCTGTAACTGTCAACAGTTGGCAGCTTCCTCTTTGCACCCATTTGCATGCTGCCACTGCGAGTGTGTCAGGTTGTTAGCTTATGAAGTTTAGTTTCATGCAAAAAGGCTGTAAGGCAAAACAACCAATGTTACACACAGAAGCAGGTGCTGAGAAAAAACAACAACAAAAGCTTTTAGCTGCTCTGAAAAAAATGGAATAATTTACAATTACCACACGAAATCGGTTGTTCTCAGTTCTTTGTAAGCGTTTGGATTTCAAATCTGGAAAGATAGGCATCAATTTGCTTGGCCTCTGCTTGGAAATGTCCCGTTTTTAAAATACTACAGACAGAAGAGGTGTCAACACAAGTCTTTAAAAAGCCTTTGACACTTTGCTAACAGACAAAGACCAATTACTGAGACTGATGATGATTTCCTTCACTTTGCTTGGTCCCCCAAAAGAAATTCAATAAAATAACATCCATCCATCCATGCATTTTCTACACCGCTTTCCCAGCTGACTCTGGGCGAGAGGCGGACTTCACCCTGAACTGGTCGCCAGCCAATCGCAGGGCACATATAGAAAAACAATCAGTCACACTCACATTCACACTTGCAGACAATTTAGAGTCTTCAATTTATCTACCATGCATGTTTTGAGAGGTGGGAGGAAACTGGAGTACCCGGAGAATTTATTTATTAATTTATTTATTTTTACCTTGTATGTGCCCTTCTAATTGTATTTGTATAGCCAGAATTTTGGTAACAGCCTTAGTGTGTGCAATTCAGGCACACACAATCAAGGGAGGCAGAGAAGGCAGAGCCTCACCTGCACCATGAAGAGTTAAAAAACAAAACAAACAAAAAAACAGATGATCAGAAACTGTTAACATGCACCCCTTCTTTCCATAGGCAAATGTACTGTATTTCAAATTTGTATGTTTCATATTTAGTTTTTCTGATCACATAGTGCCAGAGACACAAAAGCACAAAGTAAGGCAGACAGTATTCTGCCCCACAAAGGTGACCTTACAATTAGGCAGATACAGGCAATTGGTGCCAAACCACGAGTATGCTGGGGTCCATTGTATTTATGTGTGTTTTTATTCCTATTATATGATTTGTGTTTGCAGATCATTGCTCTTAACAAAACCAAGGAGCGAATGAGGCCTTACCACGTCAACCATGAAACAGAAGATCCGGACATCAAAAAGATCAAGAAGGTAAGTGTTTTCCTTTATACGTAGTTTTACGTCTTCATCATTCAAGCTGCTCCAAGTTAACTTCTATGTGTGATTGTATTATTTCAGGTGCAGAGTTTCATGCGGGGCTGGCTCTGTCGCAGGAAGTGGAAGATCATCGTGCAGGACTACATCTGCTCTCCTCACGCCGAGAGCATGAGAAAGAGGAACCAGATTGTCTTTAACATGGTGGAAGCAGAGACAGAGTATGCATGGGGATGTTGAAAAGCTTTGTGGTGCAACATTCACTTGCGAGACTCTCTGCTAATTAAGAAAAATGTTATCGTGCACTGTATTTCCTAGAATTATGTATTCCGGTGTCCAACAGACGCCGTGCCTCAATTAATTGTCCGTGGTACACAATTGAATAATTAAACAACACTGCTCACATGGATACCTCGTTTCTTCATTCAAGAAAGTACTAAAAATCTAAATATATTATATTGTTCAATAATAGTGACAATGTGTTTTCAAGTCTGCTATCTTAATGCTAACATCCAATGTGAAACGCCATAGACAGGCTGTGGGAACAGCTAACATTTAAATGGAAAAAATATGCTACTGTTCTACACTGAACGGATGTCCTCTTACTCTAACTTGCATGAGTCTAAATTCATACTTGCCTGTACATACTGTACAAACTCAGCAAAAACGATTGCTAAAAATTCCACCATGTAATGGGGGCATGAACAATAAACCGCGATATAGGAGGGCAACACTATACAGAACATTGCGCAGATGTGTGCAGATACATTTTTCCCTAATAAGCTTGTTTTTGTGTACCTTCACTGGATGGCAGGTATGTCCACCAGCTCTACATCCTGGTCAACTGCTTCCTCAGGCCTCTGAGGATGGCTGCCAGTTCCAAGAAGCCCCCCATCAGCCACGACGACGTCAGCAGCATATTCCTGAACAGGTGCCCGCTGACAAACGGACAGATTTGGCTTTTAATCAAACGGCAGACGTGTTACTTATGCAAACCAAACTGACAAAAGCGGCGTGAACACTGTGTTGCGTTACAGTGAGACCATCATGTTCCTACATGAGATTTTCCACCAAGGTTTGAAGGCCAGGATCGCCAACTGGCCCACTCTGGTGCTGGGTAAACTGTGGATTGACCTCACACACACACACACACACACACACACACACACGCACGCACACACACACACACATTGCGCTGACAGACAATAAGCAGCAAGGCCACAAGGCGTCTCCGTGTTTTCACCTGTGAAAACAGAAGGCCGTGATCAGATTAGCATCGCCAAGGCAACACTCCACCGATATGCAGTACACGGCAGCAAATTACTTGTGACAAATCAATCAAAAGAAGTGAAGGCTCCATTGTTTAAATATTTAACGTTATGCCCCACATCTATTGTAGCATCATGATTAGGAATTAGATTAATTTTGTCAGCGTTATTGCGTTAAATCAGAGGTGCAGCCATTTGATTTAAATACATGTGTCCAGTGCCTTAAGTGTATTAGGAAAGTAAGTGCACATGTGATATTCAAGTGTTTTATTATTTTTTTTTTAAATAAATCAGAAAATATTGTGATATATTTACCCTCATTTTGTTGTTACTGGGCATTGGGTGTACACTGCGTAAAAAAATAAAATAAAATAAAAAAAGAATGTTCGGGCTTGCATGGGTTTTCTCCGAGTACTTCCTCCGACACTGCAAAAACATGCATGTTAGGTTCACTGAAGATCGGATTATCCACGTGTGACTGTAGTAAGTGTGAGTGTGAATGCTCGTTCTATGTGTTTTGACTTAGCGACCAGTCCAGGGTGTACCCCGCCTCTCACTTAAAGTCAGCTGGGATAGGCTCCAGCTCATCTGCTAGTAAAAAAAAAACATCGATGAATTCAGAAGAACATCCATTTTATTTAAAGACCCTGTAAAGCGAATTACAGGGATTTGTTACATTATACATTATAAATGTTTGAAACTAATTGGTGAAAATGTGCAAAGACTGAGTACTATGTTATACTCAGTTGTGGAGATACAGCTTTAAACAGTTTTTTACCATTTCAGTTTTTCAGATTTTTTTAGAGGTGCATGGCACGGCTAAAACGGCATGAGTGTCCCCTCTACAATATAAGAACTTGAGTGCCTCTGTTCGCAATAGTACATTGTGACGTGCGGTTAGCGAGCTAGCTATGCCTCCACCCTGAAAATAAATTTTTGGATAGTCTGGTGACGTGGCCGCTTTAGAATGCCTCATTGTCAGCCGGGAGTGCGCACGTCACACAGAGGCAGGATAGCTTTTTTTTTTTTTTCCAAGTCAGACTTGACAGCCAGTTTGTAGACCGGGACTTCATGCTAACGTGGTCGCTTTAGAGTGCCTCGTTGTTGGCCATAATTGCATGCACATCATGGAGAGATGGTGGAAGACATTGCTTTCACATTACAAGGACCTAAAGACTTGTATGGGCTGTCTACAGTACATTTGGAAAGTAACTGCATGTGATATTTAAGTGTTTTATTTTTAATGCATTTGCGCAAAACATCATAGACTTAAGTCACTGACTGTTGTAGTGGTACACTCGCCTGACATGGGTGCAGGCACCATGGGTTCAGTTCCCACTTAGTGACGGTGTCACCATGGCAAAGCCTGACGGTGGAGTCAATGCTTAAACACTTGTCGGGTCCAGTGACTCACTGATCTTGATACAAGTGCTTCACCACTTTCGAAATGATGTAACTGACACGATAACTTTGGTTCACACCTACCACTGTGATCCACAACATAAAATCATACACTCTGCTGTACAGTAGTGCCGCAGCTAGGTAGGTCGAGGTATACATTATATTGATACCTGTAGATGGATGGATGGATGGATAATGGATAGCGACAGAGCAAATAAGCATTCACAAACTAGTGAAATAAATCATTTTATAGTAGACAAATAGTGTGTCTTGTTTCCAGCCGACCTCTTTGACATTCTGCTGCCCATGCTGAACATCTATCAGGAGTTTGTGAGGAACCATCAGTACAGCCTGCAGGTTCTGGCCAACTGTAAGCAGAACAGAGACTTCGACAAGCTGCTCAAACAGTACGAGTCCAACGCCGCCTGCGAGGGGAGGATGCTCGAGACCTTCCTCACGTACCCAATGTTCCAGGTCGGTTCACAGACAGACAGGTTGTTGGCGTGACAAGTTAGTAGTCGGATTTTGTATTAAAAATCCTGCAAAAAGAAAACAAAACATGCATATCTGGGTATTTTAGTATAGAATAGCAACATTTGGTGTTGTTTACTTTACTCTAAAACTACATGACTCCTTTCTTCCATTTGCACTGCAAAATTTAGAGTGAAATAACTTTAAAAAAAAAAAAATTTAAATTTCGATGATTACAGTTTACAGCCAATGAAAACCCACAATTCACAATCTCAATAGATGGATAGATAGATAGATAGATAAAAAGATAGACAAATAATAGATTAAATAGATTAAGAAGAAAAAGACTACTGAAGTAAGTGAACTTTTCTACAATATTATAATTTATTGAGATGCACCTGTAGGCTCGCCCTGTAGCAAAGCACATTTTCTTCTAAATGATTGTATGTTTCTTTTACGTACAAGATTCCTCGCTACATCATCACCCTGCATGAGTTATTGGCCCACACACCTCATGAGCATGTGGAACGCAAGAGTCTCGAGTTTGCAAAGTCCAAACTGGAGGAACTGTCCAGGTAAAGATTGGGTTTTTTTTTTTGTCTCTGTCTCTGTATCCTTTGTTTTGAACACCGACGACACTTTTGTGTGTTTGTGTGTGTCTGCGCGGTCAGAGTCATGCACGATGAGGTGAGCGACACTGAGAATATTCGTAAGAATCTGGCCATCGAGCGGATGATCGTGGAGGGTTGTGACATCCTGCTGGACACCAGCCAAACCTTCGTCAGGCAGGGTGAGTCTTCAGCACTTCAGCGGCATGTCCACATTTTCAGTAACTCGCCAGAAAATGCGATAAATTGATCAAATGCGTAGATTCCAAGTAAGGATTCGGGCTGACTCTTCCCCACATTGATTTGAATCAGGTTAACCTCCACATTACTCCAGTGGCTGCCTTGAGCAATTATTTAGCTAACTCAATGATGGATACGCATCTGATGTAGCATATTTAGACAATTTTTATTTGTCTATGCTTTTGCTGTACAGTATTAATTAATTAATTGTTTAAACTGTAAATATACCGAAACTTCGATGCCAAAACAGTCCAAGATCATTCAAAACTAATTTTACAACATTACCCTTAAAAACAAATGGTTTACAGATAATCTTATTTCGAAAAAAAAGACACCGGAAGTGTGCATGTACTGTACATGCACATGAAGACTCTGTAATTTCCACTAACAACCCAGGGTAAATTTAGCTCCTCCCCGACAAAGCTTGTCTCTCACGACAACGTACTTCATTGACACCAATTACAACTTTCCTATTGAGCCATGGCCTTGGGGTGACTTTTTAAAATTTTATTTTATTAGTTTATTAGTAGGCGACACGGTGGACGACTGGTTAGAGCGTCAGCCTCACAGTTCTGAGGACCCGGGTTCAATCCCCGGCCCCGCCTGTGTGGAGTTTGCATGTTCTCCCGTGCCTGCGTGGGTTTTTTCCGGGCACTCCGGTTTCCTCCCACATCCCAAAAACATGCACGTTAATTGAAGACTCTAAATTGCACGTAGGCATAAATGTGAGTGTGAATGGTTGTTTGTTTGTATATGCCCTGCGATTGGCTGGCAACCAGTGCAGGGTGTACCCCGCCTCCTGCCCAATGATAGCTGGGATAGGCTCCAGCACGCCCGCGACCCTAGTGAGGAGAAGCGGCTCAGAAAATGGATGGATGGATGGATGGATAGTTTATTAGTGCTTTTTGGGTGTATGTCAGCAATCGGTGTATTTTGATGATGTCATGCTATCATTAACAGGGTATATCCAATATCTGATATGTATCAGATTTGATCCACATTGGGGTCTTTCCAATCTGGAAATCTGGGGATATCCAATTTGATGTTGTTTTTACACTGCCGCAACGCATATCCCACATGTGCAACTTGAGAGCAAAATCTTTTAAAATTATTTATTAAAAAATTCTTCTTTCTTCAGGCTCTCTTATCCAGCTGCCATCGGTCGAGCGAGGCAAGCTCAGCAAGGTGCGACTTGGCTCGCTCTCCCTGAAGAAGGAAGGGGAGAGGCAGTGCTTCCTGTTCACAAAACACTTCTTGGTGTGCACGCGCAGCTCCGGCGGGAAACTTCACCTCCTCAAGGTGACCTCAGCAGCGCTTTCCTCGAGTAGTTTTAAAATGTTTCTCGCAACCTTTGACCGCAGTTTTTTCTCGCAGCAAGGCGGCGTCTTATCCCTCATCGACTGCACCCTCATCGAAGAGCCGGACGCCGGAGATGAAGAGGGTAAGCCTACCTCACTTGCACGCAGGCATTTATGGCCTCACAGTACTAGTGGAGGTTAATTGGCTGTCAGCTGATAAGTGAATGCTAATGAGTTCCCTTTTAATATCAGCAGCTCTCCCTTTTAAAGGCCAGGTTAGGATCCTTTGACATTAACAGTCCATTAATTTGATCGGTTGTGAGGATGCAGAAATACACTTAAGACTGGTAGACATACTGTATACTGATTTTAACAGCCTAACGGATTTGTGACAGGGAAAAAAATAGTGTGCTTACTATTCTTATAGTTTGTGGAGATCACCAACACAGCACACCCAACACATAATGATCACGCTAACGATAATTGCCCGATTTTGCTAAAACGAAATGCTCAGATTCTGCCTGATTATCGGTATGTGTGTACCATATGAGACTTGATTCCCATATTTTGCACTGGTTTATAAGCTGCATCATATTACACGTACAAATATGAGAGTGCGCTAAACTCCAGCAGTTTTCATTGTTTCCAGAGAGCTCAGAGCAGACATTATAGGAAGGTGCAAAGAAAAAAAAGGACAAAAAAGGCTCAAATTCGGCCTGATTACCAGCATGTGTGTACTCTGGGGCTGCAGCATCGATTAATTTTTAGAACTGATTATTCTACTGATTATCCCATCGATTAATCAAGTAATTGGATAAAAATTATTCAACAAAAAAACATGCATGTGAGGTGCAGATGTTATTGTTGTCCACTTAGGGTCGTGATCCTCATGTTACACCCTTTACTGTAATATCTTTGAATATCTGGCTTTAAAAAGGTGGGCCCTGCCTGGTGAGTGACGTGGGAGTCAGCAAATGAGAGTGTAAGGTTGGCTGTTGTGAGCTCAGGTTAGCGGTTGGCTGTGATCTGGCTAATCATTCAGTCTGTATGTCAAATGCCTTGGCATTAGTTTTGACCGTAGAAGATTGTGTGTGAATGTGTTTATTATGTGTTTATTTTGTAACTGTTAGTTCCATAAAGTGATTGAGAATGCACCGGCAGCTCTGTCTATTTGTACTGAATGTAGCACATGTACTCCGTCGTTTGCAATAGACAATCCATTTAATTAATACCCCTTGCATGCTTCTTCATGCTTCAGCTAAAGCTGGAGGTCAGGTGTTTGGTCAGCTGGACTTCAAACTGGTGGTGGAGCCCGCCGACTCATCTTCCTCCACCGTGGTATTGCTGGCGCCCTCGCGGCAGGAGAAGGCTGCGTGGACCAGCGATATTAGCCAGGTGATACACACACACACACACACACACACACACACACACACACACAGAATAACAAGAACCTCCAAAGAGCGGGAGCGTGTCTCCGCTGGGCTTTGTTGAGGCTTGGTGATATGTAAACACAGACATGGGTGCAGCTCCCTAGTGGTGAGTCCAGCTTAGCGCCTTCAAAAACACGCACAAGCTCCATGCAGGGATGTCACCATTCATTCTCAAAAGACAAAAAAAAGTGGTTTTCACTCTCATTTGTCCTCTTTTTTTTGCCCCCCCGCATTCTTTCTTTTCTGTCTCTTCAGTGTATAGATAACATCCGCTGCAATGGCCTAATGACCAGCGTCTTTGAGGAGAGCTCCAAAGTTACCGTGCCGCACATGATCAAGTAAGTGTGTGAAAAGGAGGCGGCCATGTCTTCATGCGCATGCTGCAAAAACATCAAGCACATGTTGGTGGTGATGTTTTAAATGTGTTGATTCTGACCCAAAAAATTACACTTTTAAATTTTTTTTTTTAAATTAATTTTCCTTTTATTGATTATTTTGGTGTTGGAAATCCGATCTTGTTTGATATCCATTCTTTCTTTACAATGCAGTGGAACCTCCAAGGTCGACCGTTCCAGGACAATTTGTATGTTTCGCAATATTATTTTTTATTATGTAGGACATATTGGAAAGAGAGTAAATCTCTTTGACTGTCAAATGGTCACCATCATAAAATCTTTTTTTTAACAGCATACGCAAAGTTTTAAGTAACAAGTAATTTAAGTATAAAAATAAATTAACAACAATGACTATTAAAACAAAATAAATATTTAAATTTTGATGATAATAACTATTTGTATAGCACCTTTTGAAACAAAGTGGCAAGACAAAATAATTTTATTTTTACTTTTTCTTGTCAATTGTAATTCTCGTGTAAAAATAAGCAAACCAATTTTGATAAGACAAAATAATCATATTTTAAAGGTATTAATTGTCATAAAAATGTAAAAATAAGTAAGCCACTGTCAATTTTAAGAAATTATACGATTGCATATGAATTTCAATGCTGTTAAGTGTAAACATAAGTTAACCAGTATTTGTATGAAGACAAATCCCTGTAAAGTGAAACAAGATTCTTCTAAATTTGACACACCACAGAGAAGACTGATGTTAGCAAGCCTGCCAAATTTAAATGTTTAAGAAACTCACCAAATATATAAAATTAAGCTTTAAAATCATTCTCCACTCTCAGACGCTGTTTCTGCTGAATGCTCTGCAACCACAGCCCATTCAACTGTCAAATATAGACCACTACTAGTCCTGGAAAAATGGATGCTACCACATCAAGCATCTTTCTTATGCTTACACATAACTACAAGTTACATGACATCGGGTTGTCACCGCGCGTATCCACGCAGCAACAACGAGGCACTCTAAAGTGGCCATGCCAGCACGAAGCCCTTGTCCTCATGCTGGCTGTCATGTCTTTATTTCCCCCTTGCTCTTTCGCCTTTCTCTCTGTGACGTGCGCGCATTCACGGCCGACAACGAGGCACTCTAAAAGGGCTAGCCAATGGACTATCCAAAGGGAAGATGTATTTTTAGAGTGTAGGCATAGGCGTCTTGCTAACTTCACGTCGCAATTGCACCAGCTAACCGCTGATACAAACGAAAGGGCTGAAGTTCTTCGAAAGTTAGGGAGGGGCGACTCATGCCTGAGTCCAAAGTGTGTCGTGTAAAAAAAAAAATCACGAAAACTGAAATGTTTAAACATTTAAACACAGTTAAACACATTTAACATTTAACATTTAAACACATTTAAACAGTGCAACATACATTTATACAGAACTGCAAACAGACCTCTACCGGCGGATGATGTAAAGTTGATTTAGTAAGAGATGAGGCAAAGTGAGCCTTGTGCTTGCACGATAATCAGGATATGCCAGCATTTGCGCCTCAACGCAGATGTGCGGTAGATGAAATTAGAGCTCTGTATCTCCACAATTGAGTGTTACATGCAGTAGTTCTCAGTCTTTGCAGTCTTTTATTTTACTTTACAGGGTCTTTAAAATAATTGTATTTAAACTTGAATGTTAAGTATGCGTAAGTGTTCAAATAAATAAAATACTGTTAATAGTTAGACAAAGAAAAATGTGTTTTCATTGTAATGTGAAATGTCATCCAAATTTAAAAATGAGTTAACCATTGTGAAAATGAAAATAAGTATTAAAAAAAAATCATTGTTTTGAAGTTCTCATATATATATATATATATATATATATATTATGCATATATAATATATATATATTATATACATACATATATTATATACAACTGCAAAACCTAAATGCAAACAACACACTCAAACTTTAATAAGTTCATCAATAAAGCTCTCTCTCAAGCTGTAATATGCGATGCGGTTCCTTCAAATGTTGGTGAAATTCTGAAGTGTATGTTAACTTTCGAGGTTTCATTGTATATGATTTTAAGAAGAAATCCATTTTTAATTCAGCTCTTCTCATGCCTTGCAGCAGCAGTCACCCATGCTTGTGTGTTGTGTGTGTTTGTGTGTACGCATGTGTACCTCGTCAGATCCGATGTGCGTCTCCATAAAGATGATGTTGACATTTGCTTCAGCAAGACCCTCAACTCCTGCAAGGTCCCGCAGATCCGTTACGCCAGCGTGGAGCGTCTGCTGGAGAGGCTGACCGACCTGCGCTTCCTCTCCATCGACTTCCTCAACACTTTCCTGCATACGTACAGGATCTTCACCGCGGCCAGCGTGGTCATGGACAAACTGGCGGACATCTACAAGAAGCCGTTCTCTTCCATTCCCATCAGGTCACCCGCTGCACACGCGCATAAACAGAAGCACTGATGGGTTATGTTACAGAAAATAATACTTAGTGGACCTGGTTGACCAAAAAATGTTCATTAAAGTAGGGCTGCAACTAACGATTATTTTAATAATTGATGAATCCATCGATTATTATTTTTTTTAGCTTAATCGATGAATCGATATAAGCATTTCGTACCTTTCATCCCTCTATTGAAAAACAGAACATTATTTCAAATTGACAGTGGAGAAAATGCACAAACATAAATTGATTATGATTCAGTTACTGCTTTGGTCTGTAACATCCGTCAGAAAATGGAAAACGAAAAAGCAGATGTTTGCCAATGTTTTATTTTGATTAAACACAAAGATAATTAGTCAGCTTTCATGAAGAACTTCAGAAATCTGAGAATATGTACTGTTGAGAGGCTGAAATTGCCAGGATTTGGACAATTTTAAATTAAACAAGGTCTCTAAACAATTAATTGATTATCTATCGTGTTTATATTGTAAGTTATCGAGTGTGATACTCGATTAACCAAGATTAAAGTCTGTTTTTTGTTTGATTATCATCAACATTTAGCCAAGTTTTAGTCAAAAAGTATGTACAGAAGCGGTTGACAATAATCCCCAACTACATAAACATTAACGCTTTTTTTTTTTTTTTTTTTTGGTTTCCATGGCAAAATGTAGCACTTTACAAAAGTCACCATTAGCAGCGTACACCATGCTCGCTTATTTCAAATCGCTGTAGCAGTTGGTTCTGAAGTGGTTATTTAAAGATGAACCGTGAAATTATGACAGAGTGCTCCTTTTTGAAACACGTATGTCTTCTGTTTGTAAGTGCATCTCAAAAGTAAGAGTGCTTTGGCATGTTCTGTGGGAAGATAATGTGGACAGCGCGAAGGGTTTCTGTCAAGGTCCAGTTGCGCTCATCGGATTCTGGCCGCATCGCATCTCCTTGTTTGTATTCCCTTCTCTGATTAACTCTGCTTTTCAATATAAAAGTCTTTTCATGTGTGCACACCCTGGTTTAAAAGTCTAGTTCACTGCGTCTACTTACTGGAAACTTAACTTCACTAATTTGAAACATTATATGACAGTTTGGTGGCCTAAGAAGGATTTTGGTTGAGTTTAAATAAGGATAAGTTTATTATGTGCTAATTAAATGACTTTCTTTACCCCCATCATGAGCAACTCAAATTATATTAACAGTTTAGGATATGTACAAGATTAGATGTGTGACAAGATATTCATACGTCGCGGTGTCAGTATCTGCTGATGCAGCATTGACACACTTTGGGTAAAATATAGATTCTTGTATTAAATATGCGTGGTATGAAAAGGATTTTAGCACTGCTAGATTTTTTTTTTTTTAGGTCAAGACTTAATTTGATACATTGAGGTGAATTTAACTTACAAATATTTAACTATTTTTGTGTTTGACAACTCTTGTGTTTGACAACTCATTTTGGTAATACAGTAGCTTAATGTAAATGTATTTATATTGCTTTGAGCACAAAAGACTTTGAGCACAAAAGACTTCTTAGGATGTTTATTTCATTGTGGTTACATTTAGTTTAGAAGTTATATCCACGTTTAAATGGTTAGATTGATATTTTTCCTTCTATTTTAACTCCAGTTACACAAATATGTTGACGCATCTTTTTGTTGTTGTTGTGATTGATACTCTCATTATCGTTGCCTACATATCGTATCATACACCTCCCATGGGATGAATACAATTATGTGACTGCTGGACAGTAGAATGATATAATAAAAAAATAATAATAACAAAAAACACCAGTGTTTCAAGGGTTGAAACTGTGACATGGAAGTAGTGCGGCTTTTGAGGGGGGTGGGGTCGTCAGGGACAAACCATTTCTCTTACGCACACATCTGCAATGCTCTCAAACACACTACTGATCGCTCTTATACACAGGTGGAACACTTTCACACATCATGCTGGAATGCGCTTATCTAATATATACGAATAGATGTTTTGGTAGTGTGAATGGGAGCATTTCAGTCGGGTGTAGGGGAGCATTTCAATCGTGTGTGAGAGTGTTTCAGTTTTGTGTATGATTACATTTCAATAGTGTGTGAGAGAGGTAACCCCGAATTTTGTCCCTGGCGGCCCCACATAGTTTGTCTCCACATCTTTCCCTCCTTATTGGCAAGTTGAACTCATTTGATCGTATATTTTTCTGTGCTTCCACGCGGTTGCGTTGTGTCGTCCTCCACCTGAAACGCAGCGACGCTTCTCATTTTCCCACCGCCGTCTTCCATTGATCTGACGTTTCCTTGTCCTCCGTGGCCGTGTGTCCGCCATGCTCCGTCCAAACTGCAGGGCACGGTACCACTCATTTGACCGTCTGTCCATCTCATCCGTCTGTCCCGACTACAGTCTGAAGATCAAGAAGATGGCCGTGGATCAGTCCAAGTAACCAGCTCCTCTTCTTTGTCTTTTTGCCCTTCTCATTAGTCTCCTTCCGACATTCTCTGACTTGTCCCCCTCCTTTTAGTCAATATCTAATGTAGTTTTAGAATAAATGAACATCCACCTATCTGAAATATCATAAGTGGATTTATGTTTAGTGCAGCATGTTCTGTTCTTACTTTTAAAACATCCTTGCATCCGTAGTGACTCACTTCTGTCTCCTCTGCCGCCTGCAATAACCTTCTCCTTTCGTTTCCCCGCTTTTAATCTTGCAATGCAATTTCGGCTTGTTTTTCTTGATGGCTGTGTTTATCTTTGATTATGGCTACATCGAGTGCAATAGTTTTGATTTATTATCAAGTTTTTCGGAAGACAGTCTGGTCGAAAGAAAATAGTGGTTGTTAAGGTTTTTTGAGGATGTGAAGAAAATGAAGACCGTAACAAAAAAAACCAAGATGTGGTTAAGAAAAGGACAAGTGTTGCACTTGCTGTAAACCAAAGGCAAAAATCATCTGAACTACAGAATATTAAAATGGATTGTCTACTGTAAAAGCAGAATATGGACAAAAGTATGGTGATACACCTAATACAAACCTATTGTTATAATGCAAAAATGAATTTAATTAAAATAAAAAAAAATTCAATTGGAAGTTAACGATGTAATGAAAAATTATACAAAGCTGCAATCACTGTAAAGATGATTTCATGCTTGTTTCATTTTACATAGTTCTGTATAACAAAAATATTCTCACAGGCTTAAATTTGATGGGTCTTAAAAGGTCTTTAAAAGTTTTAAATATGGATTTGTTAAACCTGCCGATGCCCCTCAGGGATCTCGTTTGATGTGCGTCCCGCGTCTGAGGAAGAAGGCGGCAGTCCACCTCCGCAATAAGTGATAATCGTGAAATTTAAATACCCTATTTAAAAATACACTCCAGGCATGTCTTTTTTGCATTTACGGCACTTACATTTTTTGAAAAGCCTGTAAACAAACTTAAAACAATATAAGCACATTTAAACACATAAACTGAGAGAGAGCAAGCGCAGTGGATAACACAATAATATTGTGCAAACAGTATAAAAGATAGAGTAACATCTGCAATAAAAATCTGCAATATAGCGGGATCGCGAAGCAAGAACCGTGATATAACGGAGGATTACTGTATCTGTATTCCGTGATGATAAATTGCAGGGACTCATTGTTCCAGGGCTGGGACTCATTTTTTCCATGACATGTGCATCCCGGGACTCACATAGTCTCAAGTGTAAAATGATCTAAGCCCCTGAAGACATGCTTGTATGACGTTGATCTACAAACGTAAAACTGGGGTGAACAAACATTTGGGCCACGATTGATTTTTTTTTTTTATACAAATGTGTACCGGTATGTAAATGATACGTATACAGTAGTATTTAATTTAATTGTAATTATTACTAAATTAATGCAAAAACTGTTCATGAACTCATGATAATGTAAATTCTCAGCATCTGGGCTGCTCTGCTCGAACCCAAATCAATCAAACACTTTTAGGATGAACTGAGACCACCATCAGTAACCTCACAAATGTTCTTCTCTGGGTGAAAGGAAAACAATTTCCACTAACATTCACTTAAAAAAAACGGCAAAGCTACGACTCCAAAATATTCTGTATTCTGTAGCTGCAGCGGCCATGTGTCCCAATACGTTTGTCCATGTTGTTTGGCATTATAAAACATTGATTACATGCACATTATCTACTAATATTGAAAAACTGTATGTTCAGATTACTGAGCCTCGGGTGCATAAAATAATCACTGCACCATTGTTCCTCAGTCCACTTTATTACTTTGCTTCTGTTCCAGTGTTTTTCTAAGATATGACTTCATGTTCCTCCTTCAGGTCCTTGGAGCTGTTCTTCGCCACGAACCCGAACAACCGAGGCGGCGAGCACATGAACGACAAATCTCCTCGTCTCTGCCGCAAGTTCTCCTCGCCCCCTCCTCTCTCCATCTCCTCCCGCACCTCCTCGCCCGTGCACGCCCGGAAGCTCTCCCTGCACTCGCCCATCAGCGGCAGAGTGGGCGGCCTGGACCTCACCGGTGCTCTCTCCGGCGCTAACCACAACACGTCCCAGTCGGCCGCCGGCAGCCCCACGTCGTCCCAGGCCCCCCAGACCCCGACTTCGCAGACCCCGACGCCGACCACCTCCTCGCCCCCTCTTCCTCCTTCCTCCACCTCTCCACCGCAAGAACAAGTGCCTCCGATTCCCTCGTCTCCTGACCAGAGTCCAAGCCAGAGCACGGAGGGGGACGACGTGCCCAAGATTGACCCTTTTTGTGGTAAACTGAGAAAGAGCATACGCAGAGGTCAGCAGTCATTTAATGTATGTCTTATTCAATTTAATACGTTTTGCACTTAAAATGCCTGATTTACTAAAAGGGCACAAACATTATTGTTCGCACTAACAGACGTGGACGCTGATCTCCTGTGCGGGCGCACCCAGGATTCCTTCTGCCACATTGCCGCTCAGTTCATTTTGTGTGTTCTGGGATGAGAGTGGATGAATTTAGCACATGCGTTGTGATTCAGCAAACAAGACAAATTACAGTCTGAAAGGCAGTTGCAAACAAGCACTGCGTTACTGTGGCGAGGAGAAGGTAGAGGCAAAAAGAGGTGATGTGGAGAACAGACCTTTTTAGCTCATGTGAATATTTTTGGAACACTTGAATAAAAAATTATCACGACTTATGCTGTATATAGCATTGCAATTTTGGAGCTTTTGAATGATCGAAGGGCTGACTTGGAACCAGTCATGCCATCTCGCCGATGGCAAAACTCCTTTCAACTCTGCTTTTCCGTGCGTCTGGGTCACCTCAACAAACTGCGACAAGTGCTGGCTTCTCCCAGAGCAGTTTTTCGGCTATGCTGTCCAGAGTCTTGTGTTCTGCACGACGTGCAGATTCATACAGTTCCCACACACTCAGGACGAGTTAAATCAAACAAAACATGGCTTGGCTTCCAGTATTTCCAGTGTACATTTCTCTTCTGTAACACAATAATATGTTTGTTTGCTTATTCCACTTCCAATTCCATCACTTTAACTTAATGTTGTGCCTGTGGTGCTCTCACAATCCGAATCAGAATCATCTTTACTGGCCAAATATGTCAAAAACACACAAGGAATTAGTCTCTGGTAGTTCTAGTACTCTCCGCTCTAGTACGACAATAGACAGCCATTTTGACAAGAATAATTTTAAGACATAAAAACATAAAAACACACTACAGAGAGTCACTTAGCAATACAAGGTTACTTGTAATGTGGTAATGCTGACAGTTGTGCAAATGATGCAGAGTCATCTAGCAATTTAATGGCAAGAGGGAAGAAGCTATTGGAATGTCTGCTTGTTTTAGTTTGCATTGATCGATAGCGCCAACCTGAGGGGAGGAGCTGGAAGAGGTGGTGACCAGGATGTGGAGGGTCCCAGAGGATTTTGCATGCACATGTGTTATTTCTGGCAGCATGCAAGTCCTCAAGGGTGGGTACGGGAGTACTGACGATTTTTCCGACAGTCCTGCTTGTCTGTTGCAGTCAGAGTTTGTCCATTTTTGTGGCAGCACCAAACCAGACTGTGATGGATGAACACAGGACTGATTCGATGACCGAAGTGTAGAACTGCCTCAACAGCTCCTGTGGCAGGCCGCGCTTCCTCAGAAGCCGCAGGAAGTACATCCTCTGCTGGGCCTTTTTGAGGATGGATTTGATGTTGGTCTTCCACTTCAGGTCCTGAGAGACTGTAATTCCCAGGAACTTGAAGGTCTCGACGGTTGTCACAAGGCAGTTGGACAGCTTGAAGGGCAGCTGTGGCGAAAGAAGCCTCCTGAAGTCCACTATCATCTCAACAGTCTTGAACGTGTTCAGCTCCAGGTTGAATGCAGAGCTGAAGTACACGAACAGGATCCTCGTGTAGGTCCCCGTGCCTTCTAGGATCAACTGCAGTCCCATGTTGACTACGTCATCCAGAGACCTGTTCACTCGGTAGGCAAACTGCAGGGGATCCAGCAGGGGACCTGTGACGCTTTTGAGGTGGTCCAGCACGAGGCGTTCAAAGGATTTCATGACCACAGATGTCAGCGCGACAGGCCTGTAGTCATTCAGACCGAGATTGCAGGTTTCTTGGGGACTGGGATGATGGTGGAGCGTTTGAAATAGGATGGTACTTCAAACAGTTCCAGAGAACTATTGAAGATCTGTGTGAAGACTGGAGCGAGCTGGTACGCGCAGACTTTGAGGCAGGATGGATACACAAGATCCATAATTGCTCTTTGCGATGTTAATTTCTTTTGTCAGCTGATTTCTTGCACGATTGTACAGGGCTCTATCCCCACTTCGATAGGCGTCCTCTTTAGCCTGGCAAAGTTGCTGAAGTTAGGCAGTGACCCACGACTTGTTGTTATTGAATGTGCCAAATGTCTTTGTTGGTACACACACATCTTCACAGAAACTGATATAGGATGTGATACTGTCCCTATATTCTTCCAGGCTGCCAGCTGAAGTTTCAAAGACACTCCAGTCTGTGCAGTCTCCTTGAGGATCTATCTTTGCCTCATTGGTCGACTTCTTCAGTGTTTTCACCATCGGCTTCGCACATTTAAGTTTGTGCCTGCATGTTGGTATGACGTGAATTAAGCAGTGATCAAACGAGCTCAGAGCTGCACGGGGCATACCGCGGTATATTTCATTTAACCTCAAATGTTCCATGTTGATAACCATCAGAGCTACCTAAAATGCAAAAAAACCCTTTTAAATATAGCGGTCTCTACCACTTTTCCACCTGTTGCCAAGAGTGCACAGAATCAATTTAGCACCCACTATTTGGGATCTCAGTAAATCAGGCCCCATCCCAGAATCAAAAATAGTTCTGTCTTGCCGTCTTTTGTCGGTGACATCCTAACCGACAGACAGGCAAACAAACACCAATCAACACCCTCTGATTTTTTTTCTTTGCTGTTCTAGTTATGATGGAACTGAATTAAATCAAATTTAAAAAGGATCTTGATTCAAAAGGATTCAGTCCTATCGTCTTAGATCTGTCGCATGCTAACGTACGAATAGCAACAAATACATTGCACAATTAAAATAAAATGTGAGCAAGATTACACCAAATGTTCTCAGTCATTTTCCCAAAATGATTGTAGAGCAGCGGAGCATGGGTCAAAACAAAGAGCGCATTAAGTCTTCTTTTAGGATCTTTCACGTTTTAGTCATTTTCCTTGATGTCATTGTCCGTGAAAAATGCACATACTGTATTTTAGTGACAAAATTCAGGCACGTGCTGGAGTTGCGTATCTGTGGAAGTGTACAATGCAAATTACAGTAGGATTGGTCTATACCAAGGGCCCACTCCAGAGTCCACATTGTCAAGCTTCATCGGCGTGTTGATCAAAAAGGGGAAAGGCAGACGGTGTGACATCATGATCTCCTTTCAAGTCAGCTAAAGAAGACCTCTGAGCATCACACGCTCTCCGCCTCTAATTGCAGCGCTTCAACGTCGCAGTGGAACTGAGGAGGCAACATCGTGCGTGTGACGTGCGCGCGCCACATGCGCATGGGTGACACACATTAGCGAGCGAGCGTCACCTCCTCTGCGTATTTGCCTTATCACTACTCTTGACTATTCATCTCCGTCTGTGCAAGTGTTTCCCAACATTTATTGAGACGAGGCACATATTTTGCATTGGAGAAAACATCCGACACCACACCGGCAAACAGAAATGTCACAAAAATATATTATATCCTGAAATAATGATGATCTTGACTCAATTTACTTATAAATGTACTTCGTGTGAAATATGGGCATGTACAGTAATTGAAATAGTTATGCAAAAAAACATTTAGACACATCCAATTCGTCATCATTCCTGTTTTGTCTTCCAGCTGTGTTGGAGTCAGTGTCACTGGAGAAAATCATTCCCGAGTCTCCTCAAGGCAGCGACGCAGGAGACATGTCCCCGTGTCGCTCGCCGTCCACACCGCGACACCTGCGCTTCAGGCCACCGGGAGGTGAGATTTGACATGCTTCGTGCTGCTTTCAAACAGACAAACAAATAAAAACAAACAAAAAATAATTTGTGAAGTTGGAAACATTACATGGGAATTAATGTGAATTTGGCAATAAAACAGTTTTTTCTAAGTTAGGGAACTTAAATGTTTTTGATTAAAAACTGTCTTGGAAAGAGAAAACCAAATTTTATGCACGTAGAAGGGTAATTATAAGTTTAATGGTCAGAAAAGTACATTTCACTGGTCATTATTAAAAAATATATATATATTTTAAAAATACTTATAAATACTAGTTTAATACTAGTGTACCTAACTCCCTGCTGCATTAATCCTGCTGTTGTTGTTATTTTTTATATGCTGCCGAGTTAGATTTTTTTTTAAACACTTATTTGTTTTATTTTGGCATTGTTTTAATATTTTGGCATTGTTTTAGCACTCATTTCATAATAGGACGACCCATATATCTATTTATTGTCGGCGTTCACTGCTAGACAGGATGAAAAATTTTATTTCATGTGAAGGACGTTTAATCAGTTGAATGACAATAAAGCAAGTTGATTGAAGTAACGTTCTCCAAAAAACAAACAAAAATTCAGCAAAATTAATTTCCAAAATCCCCTAATTAAACCAACAACTACAATTTTGGGCCTGTTAAATTATACAATATGTACATTAAGATCATAAGCCATACTTGACTAATGGTACTGCAGTGTTTTCTTAGCCTATTGTCATCATTTTAATGGTCATCATGTGTGTTTCTGCAGTCCAGTCGGGGGAGAACTCGCGCTGCGCAGTTTCTCCTGCCTCAGCTTTTGCCATTGCCACGGCAGCAGCGGGGCATGGCACACCACCAGGTACAGACACACACACACACACACACACACAATCACACACAAACAGATGGACAAAGCACTGGAAAAACATTTGTCTCCGCTGTGCTTTGTTTGCAATTGATATGATATATACAACCCTACTATTTGGGGCATTTTATTTTATTTTATTTTTATATTATTATTATTTATTTTATATAATTTATTTATTTATTTATTATTACTTTTTTATTTTTTTCCCTGAAAATGATTGAATAAGTGGGTATATACCGCCAATAAGCATTTTGAGGGTTGGTTAAAAAAAATTTTTTTTAAAAAAGAAGAAAAATAATGAAAAACAAATCCACGGATAGTTCAGCGGGTGCTGAACCGCGAGTATGCGCGGGTCCATAGTCCTAGAAAGAATGCAGTACATTCATCCTCCTATGTAAAGATTGAAAATTCCCTGTTCCAATAACAAAAATAACTCTTAAGACTACATGATGATGATGATGATGAATGGTGATGATGATGATAATGTGGATGTTGATGTTTTTCTTTTTTTTTCCTCTCCTCTCTTCCTCTCCCTCAGTGTTCAACAACTCTGAAAGAACTTGTGATAAAGAGTTCATCATCCGACGTGCCGCAACCAACAGAGTTCTAAACGTGCTGCGGCACTGGGTCTCGAAACACTCACAGGTGTGTGTGTGTGTCTGTGTGTGTGTGTGTGTGTGTGTGTGCGTGTTTAGGTCGCAAATGTCCCTTACTTGATAAAAGCTGTGGTATATTTAGAGCGGCTGCCCACATCCTCGCACAATCACTACTCACACCAACCTCACACACTTTGTTGTACAATCTATCGGGTCAGTGGTTGAATACCGCAGTTCTCTTTGCAGACATGCTCGCAGCTCAACTGCATTGATCCGCTCTGTGGCTTTTCCTCAATCATATAAAGCGCTTTGTTAGGCCTCCTATTACCGAAAATTGCACGTACTCAGACGCGCACAGTGAAAGGGCAAAGGAGCTTGTTAGAGGTGACCTTTGGGAAGGTGAGATAGAGGAGAAGAAAGACGGGAACGGATTTGGGAAGAGTGATGGTCACAGGACAGCAACAATTCAACGCTGGTGACTGATAATCAATCACAAGGGGAGATATAAAAAAAATTGGTCATGATGAAAAGCTTCAAAAAATTAAGAGCGACACTAAATAAATTGAAAATAATGCTAAATAAATGTAGAAAATTGGAAGTAATGCTAAGTATTGAAATATAAAAGCGAAGAATGCATGTCAATAAATGTCTGTAGATGTGTGAAATGGATGGAAGCCCGATGAAAGGTTTCTCATGATCCCCTAACTATTAGTTAGTTACTATCTCGTAATTATCACTTAGTGGAGGGGTGTCAAACTCATGTTTGTCGTGGGCCTCGGTTTTCCTTAAAGGGCCGTTTTGACTGCGGGACCATATATGTGTTTCATTGCCTCATCATCGTATTCAGTGGCGGCTGGCCAATAGAGGACGCTAGGGTGTCAGCCCCACCACTCTTGAGTCACCTTGAAAAGGACAAAAGGAAAATAATGAAAATAAAATATTATCATGACAATATTCCAAATGATGTGTACCGTATATCTATTTTTAGTCTAGGAGTAGGATAAATAGTATACAGTTAATGATGAGTCCAATTTATTCGTTGATCTCTGGTCTCATTTTATGACGCAACTTCCGGTTTAGGGCGCATCGACATTTTACCATTGAGTCTCGTTAAATGTTTGGCATGCACAGTCGGTCCTCATGAAATACAAAAGATATTGCCGAAGTAGGGCATTGGATTCCAGCATCCTTTAACATTAAACAAAAGATGATTCTGATTCTGATTCTGATTCTAAACAGGTGTTATTGTTAATCCCTCCCACACAAATCAAGATACTATAAAAAAAATGGGGGTTGGTAACTAAATAAACACTTATAAAAATACAATATGCAAAATATTGTCAAATGTACATATATATATATATATATATATATATATATATATATATATATACACATATAAAATAAAATGAATTAAAAAAAACGTTACCCTCGCTAAAGAAATATTAAAGCACTCAAATGAAGAGACAATCAACTGTTATTGTTTTGCTAAAAAAGAAACATTAGGTGTGATGGATTTCTACTATATTTCACTTGCAAGACTAAAAATGTTGAAAAGCTGTTATTGCAGTGGATATTGCAAATGTTATAGACACACAATACTGGTATTTGTTTTTAAAATTTTTGAACCTAGGTAAATATGATTGAACCCTGATTGAACAATTTCAGATAAATATATACAAATTCTGTTACCTTTTACACTTTAAAACAATAGAGATTTGAATAGTTTGAGTTCACCTCTTTCGTCGTTGTGTTTTTGTGCAATGAGGACTTTGAAATGAACGGAGAATTGAAGATGACAGTCGTCTGCCTCCTGGAGGAAGTCCTCCGAGACCCGGACCTTCTGCCTCAGGAGAGGAAAGCCACTGTCAACATACTCAGGTAAACACACACACACACACACACACACACACACAGCCTGTTCTTTTATTTATAAATATGAGAAGTTAACATATTCCGTGTGATGCGGTACACTACATGCCACGAATTGTAAAATGTATGTCTTGCTGACAGTGTCAACCACAACTGAGCATTGTTCATGTTCATGTGTGGATGTGAATGTCAATTAAATGTTATTTTTTTAAATAATTATTCCTTGCAAACCTTCAACATGTTTGTTTGTTTGTTTGTTTGTTTCCCTTAGTGCCCTCTCTCAAGACGAGCAGGATGACGCCCAGCTGAGGATAGAAGACATCTTACAGATGGTAAGAAAACACACACACACACACACATACACGGTGTGAACACTCTTTGGCCCAAACATTAGGAACCCCCAGGCACAATCTAATAAGATTCTACAGTAATTTGATTGTTCCCCTACTTGAGTCACAGTTGATGGCAAACTTTTCAGTTCCTCAAACCCTTGTGGAACCAAACAACTCCTGAATTTTGTTTAGAAAATGAGTGTTTATGAGGGCTGCTTCTTTTGTGAAAAGGGCTTCCCCGATGTACTTAAATATTGATGCTCAATGTGCACAAGTACACATTTAATTTCCCTGGTTACTCACCTAGCACAGTTCCCAGAACGACAGGACCTTCACCTCATTGAATAAGGGCTGAGAAACGCACACACAAATTCCAAGGACCTTAAACTCTATGGGCACACATTGCCACGTCCATAAAAACTATTCTTCATCACTAAGTGTGTTATTAGATGCACTACAGTGAACCCTCGCATATTCGCATTTGCCGTCCGTTCGTTCCGTGACCACACTCGGATGTCAAATCATCTTCCATCCATCCATCCATTTTCTGAGCCGCTTCTCCTCACTAGGGTCGCGGGGGTGCTGGAGCCTATCCCAGCTGTCATCGGGCAGGAGGCGGGGTACACCCTGAACTGGTTGCCAGCCAATCGCAGGGCACATAGGAACAAACAACCATTCGCACTCACAGTCATGCCTACGGGCAATTTAGAGTCTCCAATTCATGCATGTTTTTGGGATGTTGGAAGAAACCGGAGTGCCCGGAGAAAACCCATGCAGGCACGGGGAGAACACGCAAACTCCACACAGGCGGGGCCGGGGATTGAACCCGGGTCCTCAGAACTGTGAGGCTGACGCTCTAACCAGTCGTCCACCGTGCCGCGTCAAATCATCTTTTCCCTCTGAAATGAATGGTAAAGCCATTAATATGTTCTCGCCTCCCACCAAAAAAACGGAAAAAAATATTTGTAAAATAAAATGCATTCTATAATAGTGTACTGTATGAAAACATGCAGTAGTTACATCATTTAGTAGGATGTCAAGAATTAAACAGTTTTTGCCACATTTGTTTTTTTGCTTCAACTCAATGAACATTGTATGGCTGCTTATGGTGTGTAGACCACATTATTTTTTATTCATTTATTCTATATTGGGGGGAGCCAACCTTAAAGACACTTACAGTCCCCTCCAAAAGTATTGGAACGGCAAGGTCAATTCGTTTGTTTCTGTTCTATACTGAAGAGATTTGGATTTCAGATCAAAAAATGAATATGAGACAAAAGTTTCATATTCCAGCTTTTATTTCATGGTATTTACATCTAGATGTGTTAAACAAATCAGGACAGAGCAACTTTTCTTTTATTTGTAATTTATTTATCTAGTTTAGTTTGACAGTAAATTTCAACTGGGAGTGGCAATATAGCTTCACATCTCTTTTTTTGCACGCTAGTCAAAGGAAAAAAAATCAGCCGAAAGACGGTATCTCAAGGCACCACTATATCTACTTTTTATTTGTTTCTTCCTGCTATGTCCCCCTGCTTGTTCATTGACTGTTTTTGCAAATTAGCGTGTGTGTGTGTCTGTGTTCAGGCAGACTGTCCCAAGGCGGAGTGTTTCGAGTCTCTGTCTGCGATGGAGTTGGCTGAGCAGATCACTCTGCTGGATCACATCGTCTTCAGGAGCATCCCTTACGAGTCAGTCATCTTCCCGTCGCACCAACACTGTGCACGCTGGTCGAGGCGTATTGAAGTATCGAAGAATTGGATGTGTTGTACAGTTTTCCGCCGCTATGTCATGGTCCATCATTCGCGGCTCCGCTGTATCACGTTTTGTAGCGCGATCATTACGATATTTATTCCTTTGTGGTCTCTTCTTCCTCCCTCTCTTAGAGAGTTCCTGGGGCAAGGCTGGATGAAGTTTGACAAGACAGAGAGGACCCCATACATCATGAAAACAAGTCAACACTTCAACGATGTGAGTGTCGTTCACAACTTTTTTACCCAACGATAACTGTGGCCAAAACATTAGGTACAATTATATGCTGTACCCATTTTTTTTTTTCCTCGTGTTCTCAGATGAGTAACCTGGTGGCCTCGCAGATCATGACCCACACAGACGTGGGCTCCAGGGCCAGCTCCATAGAGAAGTGGGTGGCCGTGGCCGACATCTGCCGCTGCCTCAACAACTACAACGGCGTCCTGGAGATTACGTCGGCGCTCAATCGCAGCGCCATCTATCGCCTGAAAAAGACCTGGGCTAAAATCAGCAAGCAGGTAGACGTCGCTGTTGACAGATGTAGGAGATGAGCCCAGAGGGTGTTTGATAAAAATGTACCTAGGAAGGGATTATTGGAATATGGTTATTTAAAGACAGAGAAAATATACAAAACAATTAGCTACAAGGTTTAACATCTGATCCTAGCGTAATTCTGATCAACACTAAAGTGGGGTACACACATACAGATTTTCATCTGAACCAATTTTTTATTTTTTTTTTTAAATGTGAGACACTCCCCATGATGAGTGTTTTTGGAAATTAAATCAGGAAACAAGCTTGTCTTTTGTAGTTTTAATAATAAACAGAGAAAACGGGAGGGGAATGAGAAAAGTGGGAAGAAAGACCTATTCATACAGTTATCTTATCTTGTCCTTGAGACAAAAGGGAGCTTGAAGACGGGAAGTGCGCTCATCAGTGAAATGACAAATAGTTTTGGAACAGGTTATTTATGTCGTTGCATTGCTGTCGCATGCTGTCCTAGTTACCACGTTACATTAAACAATTACGCTACTAAGTACATTTGAAAAGGCCACACAAGAACAAAAGAATAATGCACAAATGACTATTGGACTAAGTAAATAAACTATTGTAAAATACAATAAAAGAGTATATAGAATATATTTTGTCATTTTGCCATAACATGAGGAAGAATAACCACTGTGTTTGCTTCCTGTTCTTTTTTGTGTGGCGTACTCGAGATAACCAACACAACACAACACAACACATCGGGCTTGAACGATTCAGGTTTAATTCTGGTAAAGTCGACTCATTAAGTAAATCGGTTCAACCCCTAGCACAACAGTTTCTGTCGTAGCAACAAAACTGATAAAATACTAGTCGAAGAAGAAATATAAGACGCTAGGCTAACGTTTAGCTTGTGTGGTAAGTAACTACATTGCAGTTGCAAACTCTGTCATTTTTGTTGTGGTGAACGAGTCGTGACCCACAACATACAAACACTCAACGCAACCAGTTGCTCCCCTATTTGTGGATCGTGGAAGGAAAATCGCGCTTAACACGCCTCGCACCGCAGGATGATATATGTAAATAATATGTGTGTGCCCCCGCTTTAATCAATCAAAGCCAATTAGCACATACAGTACAGTCTCTCGAGAGCTGCTTTTCCCAAACTTACAGTTCCAAACAGTTTCGGTTTTATTGGTTCACTGTCTGTAAATGTATTGATCGTCAAGCAGTTCCAACCTTTTCTGAGCAAATGAATTCATGTCAGTTGTTATGATTAATTCATATGCGCATGTGTGTTGTGAGTGACGTAATGTTCTGCTGCTGCGCAGAGTAAAGCGCTGATGGATAAACTGCAGAAAACGGTGTCCTCGGAGGGAAGGTTTAAAAATCTGAGGGAGACTTTGAAAAAGTGAGCCTACATCTTGAGACCTCACTGCACAAGATTTGAGTCTTTAAGTACACCTCATACAGCTGACCTGACCCACTTCACGTTTGTCGCCTCAGCTGCAACCCTCCCTGCGTGCCCTACTTGGGAATGTACCTGACGGACTTGGCCTTCATTGAGGAGGGAACGCCCAACTTCACGGAGGAGGGACTCGTCAACTTCTCCAAAATGCGAATGGTACAGCACTTTTACACAGGTGCGAAGGTCCGTTCGCCCATTTGCCCGATAATAGCTTGACGTTTCATTATAGATTTCACACATCATCAGAGAGATCCGGCAGTTCCAGCAGACGCCCTACAGGATAGAACATCAAGTTAAGGTAACATATGACTCTCAGCACACATAATTGACATCATCAGTGACGGGCTGTGCATTTGGTACCTGGGCCTTCCCTGGGGACTTAATAGCACCCCTATCACGTTGCAATTATATAAAAACATCACTTTTGAATGAAAACGTCAAGATAACTTGACATAAACAACATGGAAATATAATACATCATAATCACCGGAGATGATGAATATTAAATATATTCAGGTGTGTAGATCGCTACTAATCTGTGCTACTAATTGTGAAGGTCCTGGGCAGAGTACATTGATCTGGCAGCACAGAAAATAT
Source organism: Phycodurus eques (assembly GCF_024500275.1). Classification (NCBI taxonomy): domain Eukaryota; kingdom Metazoa; phylum Chordata; class Actinopteri; order Syngnathiformes; family Syngnathidae; genus Phycodurus; species Phycodurus eques. The sequence continues at coordinate 10,872,422 of NC_084527.1, read as the reverse complement.
GAAATTCTTATTAGACAAACAATCAAACATACAGTAAATGTATTGGAAGCAGTCCAGCCAAGAAAAACGCTATGAAATGAAGAGAACACCCTGTTGGGAATAAATGAGTACAATTTCATGGAACAATTATTATAATTTAGGTTGTAAATGTACTGCAGGTCCGTGCGTCTGATAGCGTTTAGGTCAGCAGAGAACAGGAGAATTGTAGAAAATTCGGTGAGTGACCTTGAATTTAATAAAACATTTTTTAGGATCAAACTTCATATGCACTTATTAGACACTTCTTAAAGTACTAAATACTACTCCTACTTCATTGAGAAAGTAGCCCGTGTGTACCAGGTATACCTATTGTTGTGGGCATTAATCATATATAATTAGACAGGCAGTGAGCAGGCCCTCTTGGAATGGCTGTCTATTATAATACTATTAATATATACATAGTATATACAGTATATACTGTACAAAGCTCAGGAAAGAGGCCAGTGCAAAATTACCAGTTGCTTTTTATAGGTACAGCATATGTTGGAGTACAAGTATTTTTTTATGTGTTATTCTATGTATAAACTACTTACAATTTAACACCCAAATTCCAAATACAGTACAAAATATAGTGGAACCTTCAGCTATGAGTTTAATCCGTTCTGTATCCACACTCGTATGTCAAATCATCTTTCACCACTGAAATGAATAGAAATGCCATTAATCTGTTCCAGCGTCCCCCTCCAAAAAAAAAAAAAAAACGTATATTTTTTTGTAATGTGCTTTTAAACAGGAAAAATAGCAATCTATATTTTAATGCTGATTGAAATTTCCAGTCCTGAAAAGGATACTGTGACCGAGCAAAGGGCAGATCACGCACATAGGGGCACATAGGGGTAAAAAAGTGGGTGCCCAGTGCCCCCCTGGTTCCGCTGCCTCTGCATAGAGACAGTCTCAGCTTTTCAGTACAGTAGTAATATTAGTTGTTCTTCCCAGAGGATGAAGAATACATGCCTGTGAGTATTGTTATATTGTCTGTCTACATGCGTTGCTCCACCTTTCGTGCTGAAACATCCGTTGCTTAAAGCGTTGTAACGCCGCAATATAGATGCTATTCATTAGCACTTCAATGCCGCTTGCTAGCATTAAGCTAAGCGGACTTTCCCCTAAAGCTCCTGAATGTGTAGCCTGTATTCCTCCTCCATCCTTGCATTATTGTTGCCTTGCAGGTGACACAGTACCTCCTGGATAAGACTCTGATCATGGATGAAGACACGCTCTATGACCTCTCGCTGAAGATTGAGCCCAGGCTTCCTGCCTGATCGATAGCGGCATTTGGACAAGCGGGAGCCTGCCAAACTTGGACCCCCCGACGAGGTCCAGGCTACCATGTGATCTCAAGCAATCAAATGAAGAAGAAGCCTGGGAAAGTTTTTGGTGACTGGAAAAGGAATGCTGGGAACACTTTGATCGGAGCGGCCGGACCGATGGTCCTCAAGGGCGGCGTGAGGGAAATTAGGTTGAAGGCTTTGAGGAAATGGCGTGCCGTGCCGCCGCCTGCACTCGCCGTTCCTCAGTGTGGTGCCGCTCGGCGGAAGGAGTGGATCTATAGAAATGTAGCATATAGAGAGGGCGCGACAGATAGCGAGATACCTGAGCTAGTGTCTCCGTGTTGTCGTCCGTGTTGTGTTGCGCCTCGTCCTTGTGCAAGAGCCGCCCTCCCCCAACCCCCAAAGTGCTTTGTCTTGACTTTGCATGATCTCAGCTTAGGGTGTAAATGTCTATATGGCCTTCAGCTTGATCTCTGACTCCTACCACTTAGCACTATGCATCCTCAGTGGGTTGGGTATAGCATAAATACCTTATCCCCTTCAAATATCATGTAGAACAAGATGTCTGGCTTTTTTTTTTTTCATCACAGGCCACAACGTAGTTATGGTAGTGGTACGGTTAGATGTACAGGGGTTTCACAATTCGGTGCACGCTCGGTACAGAAAGGGGGGGGGGGAGGGAATGCTAAACAAATTGCTTACCTCTCGTGCAGACGGGGACAGATTTAAGGAGATTTAAAATGTAACTTCAGCGTAAATCATTTCTTTTTAGGAAAGTGCAACATCATTAGTTTGTCTTCTCTTTAAGAAATGAACAATGCAGAAAAGCGGTTTATTTTTTTATGAACGAGGCGTGTGGCTATAGAGCAGCAGGCAGTTACACTTCCTCTTACCGAATACGTTCTGTGTGGGAACCCTAATAATAGCCCCGTCTTTTTACATAATTGCCCCTGCATTTCTTTATTATATATATTTTCTGATGATAACTAGTTTTGAGCAGATGTCAAGAAATAAATGAGGCAAGCTTTCACGGGTCACATAAAATGACGTGGAGGGCTGGATCTGGGTTTGACACCTGCTGCTGTAAAATCACCCTAATGCAAAGTTCATCTTTAAAGTCCCTATAAAGTGAAAATAAATGTGAATTTGGCACGCCACAGAGAAGTGTTGTTAACAAACCTGGTGAATTTGAATAATGAACAACAACAAAAAAAACCAAGTATACAAAATGGTGAAAAATGTCTTTGCTCTAAAACGCTGTGGATGTGTCAGCTGAATTCGTGAAAACACGCCACACTGAAAAATACATGCTTCTTCATCTAGCAACTTTCTTATGCCTTCGTTTGAGCCACGGAAAATAGAATATATCCCAGCGGGTCGTCGTGGGGCTGTCCACGCAGCGACGAGAGGCGCTTGTCACCAGTTAGCTTGTGAGATAGCAGGCTTTCAGGGCTCCTCTAGACTCACCCGCGACATCACCTCATCGCTTAAAAATTTAAATCATGACACCGAACTGTTCTGTAAATTGCGGCATCAAGGGAAGATGCATTTTTGGGGTGGAGGCATAGCTAGCTAGCGAGCTAACTACATGCTGTAATGACAGAAATGGGCCTAATATCTTAGCAACTTGCAAATGTGCCAGATAACCACTGATTCGAACCAAGTCGCAAAAAAGGTTTTTATATAGTACACCGAAGTGTGTCACTGGGCACCGATTTTAGCCAAACCCAAACAATCAGGAACAAAAAACAAAACAACAACAACAAAAAAACCTGTTTAACGCTTATAGCTGCACAACTCAGAACTACATAGTTCGGTCTCTGCACATTTTCAGCAATTATCTTCAAACATGTACAGTATAATGTGTTTAGAAACATCTAAAAATATTTGAGTTTCCCCCTTTTAAGTAAACTAGCTATCTACCTTGCTAGCTGGATGATAGATAGATAGATAGATAGATAGATAGATAGATAGATAGATAGATAGATAGATAGATAGATAGATAGATAGATAGATAGATAGATAGATAGATAGATAGATAGATAGATAGATAGATAATGGTCAACAATGAGAATGACACCCCCACTATTTTTGAAAAAAAAAAAAAAAGTGGCCTTCTTATTCATCCCTCATGTTAATCCACAACTGAAAAGCAAATAGCTCCCTCTAGTGTTGTAATGAGCTCTGCTGTCCTAAAACTTGTGCAGTTGTGCGTTTTGCTTCCATGTTCTGACTGGGACAGCCTGCCACATTGTGACATGTGTAAGACTGGGCAGGTTTTTGCACTCTCGGAGATGTAGCTTTGCTTGAGTGATGCTATGATGCCATCATCATCCTCAATTGTTACGCCGTGAATGTTAATTTGAGTGTCTCACGTCGCCATCGCTCCTCTGTGCTGCAGGGCCAGGCTCTTGAGTGGCAAGAAATCTGTTTGTTTTAGAGACAAAAACAAAACAAAAAAAAAGTTGTTTGAATGTTTAAAAAAAAAAAAGATGTAGCATTTGAATAATCAAAATTTGTTTTCTGTATTGCTCATGATGAACATAGTTGTCCTGCATGTACATAACAACTGCATGTTGTGCATGTCTGATTCTGCTTTTTGCACTGCACTTTGCCATTCGAAGTGCCAGTTGTACATGCTGGCTGGGGGCCAATGGATGCTGTGTTTGTAATGTAAAAGTCCTATTTTCACGTTTGTGCGTTTGTTACTCCTGTATCAGTCTGCATTTTTCACTCGCCGATGCAGGGGAAAATAAATCAACATGCCTTATGTGTTGGACTTTTTCAAACATTCAATGACTTCTTGCAGACCTCCGGTGGAAGACAGTTTTAACTTGCAGTTGAGCTTCCATGAGAAATACTTCTTGCTGCCTTTTGTCATAGTCTTCATGTCACCTTTAAGCCATTTTTTTTCACGGCAACAATGTAAACACAGCTACATTGAAAAGCTCCAACTAGCAACAAACAACACCCTTCACAACATGTCATGCCAAATCTATCAAAATGATGATCATGACTTGATTTTTCCTGAGTAAGTAAAGGCAACCCCCGTCTGCCCATTTTCTAAACTACTTGTCCGCATTATTATTGCGTGTACGATGGCGCCTATTCCAGCTGACTTTGGGCAAGACACCTTCCACTGGTTGCCAGCCAATCGCAGGGGCACATACTGTACAGTCACGCTCAAAAACAGTGCCAGTGTTGTAAGCCATGACTATAAAAAAAGAAAACAAAACAGGCATTCGCAATTAGGATTACCAGTATTCTTTTATTGAGATTTATTGGCTAAATGCCAGAATAATGCGAGTTTTCTTTTTTTTATATAGATACACACACACACACACCTGCATCCCCAGTGACGGGCCTCTTCAGAACGTCAAATGTCCTAAACCTAACACCTAATACTAATCTTTGTTAAACCTTTGTGGGAAATTACATCAACTCAAGGCAAAATGAAAAGGTAACCAATGCTAATAGTTGACAATCAAGGCACCTTTCCTTAGCATTTTGTTTTAGTACGAACAAATACTTCTGCTCATCTCGCACAAATAAGAAAGGAAGGGAACATTCCTAAGTAAAAACCTGAATTCCAACAGGCCCGTGGACGCTTCACATCTCGCTTGTGCTGCTTGAAGATTCTTTCTGCACCCTCCTTTTCTGCATCCTCAATGCGTTTGAGGCCTCGTTCTTACACAACTTCTTTCGGCAGCTTTTTTATGAAAAAGCAGCAGGACAAACAACATATTTTGAGGGATTTATAAATACTTGGTGCGTATGAGTTCTTTTCAGGAGAGGATATGAAGTCCTCACTGTGAATCCTTCCACTTCTCTTTATCGAACCCAGGGATGGGCAAACCTTTGTGTCAAGGGCCTGTGTTGAGTTTGAAAACAGATAGATGAGCCAGATCTTTCAGAAATTAGGTTAAAAAAAAAGGTGCGATGGATGGATGGATGGATGGATGGATGGATTGTGAATGTCAAGAAAAGTGAACAGAAGAAAAATTGAAAATAAAGATTTTTGGTCCATATGAATGCTCCTTAGCATTCAAACGACACTCCCATAAGGACATCCTGGTTCTTTACAGAAGGTAAATGATGTCGTGCGAGTGGTTTCAGGCTTAACAATGACAATACATCTTGATGTGGATCGTATCTTATGAGCAAGAATGATAATGAAGAGAAGGTTTGAGAGGCTCTGCTGTCAGCTTAAATAGGTATTCACATACATTTGTAAAATACTGCACCATTGTTGTTAATTCTTCATGAAATAAGTGCATTTCATCATTTAGTTTGTGTGGTTGTTGCATGTTATGTTGTTGACCTCTAGGTGGAGCAACTGATCAATGAAAAAGGTTGCAGTTTATGAGGTGGAGCATGTGGGCTACATCCTCGGCTGACCTGAATGAACAGTGAGAAGGCAACAATCTAGCACTTTCCTTAGGCTACTGTATGTTTCTGGCCATTTTTCTATCCAGTCTTGCTAAAATCTTCAATGGTCCGGGGATGCCAGTAGGTTCCCTCCTGACCCGTCACGTTCTGACGGGCTCGCTTGTGATTCTTACGTATTCTCAAGGCTTTTAAAAATTAAAAAAAAATTTAAAATCTATAAAAAATATATATATATTTTTTATAGATTTTTAAAATTTTGTTATTTTTTTATTAATTATTTATGTATGGTTTTTTTTTTTTTTTTTTTTTTTACGAATGCCACATGGACACCATGCACCTGTATAGCATGTTTGTTGCCCTAGCAGAGTCAAAATAAAACTCCCCGGCATGACCCGGTCCCAGAGTCGGCGTCAGCACAGGGGGATCACATATAAATGTTACATACTGAATTAGTTTTCTGTCAGCAATTAATTCACTAATCCATATCTTGTACCAAACCATGCAAAAGAGCCCATTATTGACATAAACAAATGTATCAGATTCTCTTTACATTCTGTTTGAAAATCAACTGTTTTTTTGTTTTTGTTTTGTTTTGTTTTTATATGCAAATGATCCACTGCGGGTGTGTGTTATCGTTAATGGTTTTGTTTTACCATGAGACCAGGGACAGAGCTGCTTTGAGCTTCGAATCAGAATTTTACTATGGAAGCAAATTAACCTGAAACAGTGAAAGCATCTATTATATTTTCAGTTGTAACACGTCTGTTCCAGGTTTGAATCTCGGCTCAAGTCTTCCTGCTTTCCCTCATTCCAAAAACTTGCTCGTTAGGTTCATTGAAGACTCAAAATTGTCTTTAGATGTGAATTTGAGAAATCTCATCCAAAGTCAGAATGTGATAGGCTCCAGCTCAACCGCGACCCTTAATGAGGAGAAGCTGTATAAGAAAATTGATGGATGGATAATGTTTCATCATAGTAAGCCTTCAGATAAATCTCAGTTTTATCCTTGTATATTTTATCCAATAGCGGCAATTAATGAAAGAGGATTTGCGGCGGAGAGAAAAGGAAATAGACACGAATAAACCCTCAAAGGCAAAGAAGACGTTTTGGTCTCAGTTTAGGCATGTAAAAAGATCATCTGACCGGAATAATTAGTACTGAACCGAACAAAACACGCAACACGGATTTAGACGTACGACCTCCCAATGATCTTCTCTTTCCTAAACAGTGACGTCACTACTAAGGCTGACTTCCACATTTAATACGATAGTGCAGTTGTGAACAATTATGTCAAGAGCTTGACAATTTGTCTAAATATAAATACTTGTCTTATTCATTCAAGCTGCTGCTTGCTGTCTCATAATAACGATAAGCACTTACAGTATTTCACTGAGATAGAGTGGACCGTCGAAGGCAGTGTTTCCCAACCCTAATTGAGCCAAGGCATCCATTTTCTCAACGGAAAATCTCAAGGGAAAAGCAACGGATATTCAAACACAAAGGGTGAAACAACACATGTAGACTGATGACAAAAATACTCCTAGGCACATATTCTTTACCCTCTGTGAAGAGACTAATATTACTGCATCTTACTGAGGACCTTGAAGACTGTCTCCATGTATGTAGATAAATATGATAACCATGAATAACACAAACCTTAAATGGTATGTATTCATATTACTTTGACAAATTAACAATGTATTTATTTATTTTTGCCGAAATGGCCAGACAATTTGAGTAATGCCACCGTGTAATCAACGTAATGTTCTATGCGATGAGATCACCATCCAATGGCAAAGTCGTTCAACGACTTTTAGCAACAAAAAGAGCCGACTTTAGCAAAATGCCGGGCAAATGAGTTGGCAACACTGATTACCACTGATGGTAGCCCTCGCACAGCACAGGAGGTGTCCAGGCTGGTCCACTAAATTAATGAATTAGATCTCAGCTGGTGGTTAACCTGGCATCCACCTTGTCCTTTACAAGCCTTTAATCCAGGTTTAAATGTCCAAAGCATATAACTGATAAGCAATAGGCAGGATAAACAGATCTGGGCTCACCATAACAAACTGCAGCTGTGTTCATCTTGTTGACACTCGTATAGGAGAAGTGAGGATTAGACTTAATAAATAAAGGCATCCTGCCATTTGAAATTACTGTTTTAATTATTTGGCTGAACACTCCTTTAAAATCCCGCTGTTTAGCATTCGCTCTTCTCTCTTCTGGCAGCCGATTCATGAGATATTAATGCTATTAGCGCAGAAAGTGTGCGTACTGGTCATGAATTATACAGGATGAGGGTAGGATATCATTGAAGGACACGAAAATTGGATGTTATGTGGAGGAATTGCACAGTTGCATCAGAATTCACAGTGACGGTGTTTTTAAATGCCGTCAGTCTGACGGTGAAAAATCTACAAATGATTGGAACTAATGATAATATGTGCTTAGATGCAATAGGATAAGCAAGTCAGGGATGTTTATTTAACACCAGAACAGTTTGTGTTTACTATTTATTATGTGGAAGGCTTGACATGAACCTTTTTGCTCAGCAGCCACTGTGGCTGGGTGTTTCCCAGAGCTACTAGCCACTCAGCATTTTCACTAGTCACAATTTTGTGTTGGATAATAGGGGCGCTAACCAAAGATGTTCTTGATGAAAATGCATTTGTCATCGTGGGGGAGGTGGGGGGGGGGGGGGGGGGGGGGGGGCTTCATGAATTGAGCAAACACTGTGTGAAGGCAGTGCTCATGGAAGTTGTAGTGTCATAGTCTCACATTGGTTTGCTACACAGATGCTGTTTGGGTAAACAATGTAATTTATATGTATAAAGTGGCGAGTGGGTGTGGTGGCGTTACCCTGCCACTGCTGAAATTCACCCATATTTGGTGTGTTGGCAGGTGTTAACGTCAAGCCCTGATTAGGTGGAATATTATGCAATTATTCCAAAAAGATGTATTCCAAATAGGCGTCTGCGTGAAATGTCAGTCCTAAAATATATATAATCTTATTATGATGTGTCAGTGTGTCATTTGAAGCGCACGTGAGAAATGGTGAGTGTATTGTGTGGTTTCACATTTTTATGTATGTTTATGATCTTCTCTTTTTAGTACAACTTGCCAACTTGCCATTGTTCATTTCAGCCTTATGTTGCTATTTGCGTAGTTAATTTATTATCTTTTTCCAGGGGACGTGTACCATCCATTTTCTGTTAGGGGCTCACTACGTTTCAAACCGAGCATGACGACAACTACTTCAATTTGTGGACTCGCCGATACTGAGTAATGATACTTGATGGCATTCTGATTTGCATGTGATGTAATTGATTGTTGTGAAAATGTTCTAATGTAATCAAATATTCTTCAAAAGCACAGAACGTGAATGTAGGTCAGTGCTTCTTATACAGGTAGTGAAGGCCTTGCTGGCCTTGATCCCTTCCTACTGCTGGTGTCTAAACTCTTCAATGCTCAGTGCTGAAGACACAAAAAAAGAAAGCGCATTTGCAAGAAGAGTCCCAACCCTCCCCCCCACTGGCTTCCAAAGTGCAGTTCATCCTCTAATAATGAAAAGTGAAAATTGCAGCACGTCGAGTGAAAACGACATCCGGCGGGTAATTGAATCATCACCGTTGAGCAGGTTTGAGATGAATCCCCCCGTAAGGAGAAGATCAAACGGTTAGCAAGAATGTCGAGGGGAATAACGCGCATGTGCCGTAATCCCATTAAGAGCAGCACATTCATGCGCACTCTGACGCAGGTCACAAACAAACACTCAACAGTATTAAACATGCATGTTAATGCTCATCATAAGCCCTTTTAATCATGGCTCTGAGCAGCGACTGTGAAAGCTATTTGTGTGCCTGTGGAACGCATTGGATTAGGGCAAATTAAAAATAAAATGCTGACTGCCACAGTCATGTTTTTAATAGGGAGACAAACATACAAACATTGACAATGACTCTCTGGCTCATCTTTGTTTGTCCTAAAATTTGACTTATGAAGATTAGCATTAGTGCGCACGTGTGACTATTTTAGTAGCTGTTATAATATAGAATATTGCTGTATGATCTTAGAAAAAGAAAAAAAAAACACACAGACAACATAATGTAGTCAGTTTGCAACATAATGTAGTCAGTTTGTAGTCCGTTTCAACAAATCTCAAATGTTCTTGCAATTCAAGCATGCAAGTAAAAAAGAACATGCAGTTCTTCCAACGCAATGGAAGGCGTTACTTCATTTTAAAAAAAGACCATAAAAAAAATCTGCTTTGTCATGCATTATGTTTTTGTTTTATTCTTTAATTTTCAAAACGTTCAAGGCATTACAAACAAGAGCGACATGTAAGGAAGATTACACGCAATTTTAAAACAATAAAACATCACAATTGTCTATGCATTTAACATCCAGTAAATTAATTTGTTAACAAGAAATAATCAGCAGAGTTAATTAACTCATTCACTGCCAGGCATTTTCAAAGCAGTTTTCCCATATTGGCAGCTGTTTTAGAGTATTTTGACTGATCTTTCAAGACCTACAGAATATTGGGTTTTGTGACAATATAAGCGCAGTACCAAACAAAACAACTTTCTTTCTTCCACAAGAAAAAAATTCTGATCTTTAGTTATCAGTGGTAGAACATGGTTGGTTTCTGACCAGAAAGTGGAGAAAATTAGCTTTTTGTGAAAACAAAATGTCAAGCAGAACAGTTACTTTGACACGAATACTTTTTTTTTTTCTTTTTTGACACCTCAAACTAGAAAACAACAAAAATAAGACTAGGAAAGGGCGTTTGATAACAAAATAATTTATTTACAAATGTACAACTAAGAAAGATGCCGTGAGTGAGGCTGACTCACTGCGTGGCTCGAGTTGAACGTCAGTGGGTTCTTACATTACTAGTGTGAGTCCCGATTGTACTCTGCTTGAATCATACATATACATACTCCGAGTGTGAGGTGCCTAAACTTCCAGCAATTGGCAATTCTCTCCCTCATAATCGACGTGAAAAGCTGAGATTCACTGCATAATCTTTATCTTCTACTCAAAAGCTGTGCTGGTCTCAAAACCAAAGCGATGCAAGGTCGCCATCTACAGGGATTTGTTAGTCATTAAAACCACTGGGTTTACAAACCTGAAAAACAGAGTTGACGAATATATACGTGGGTGGCAGTAAACGGTTGAGATTTCAGTTTACCATTATAAACGTCCACGGCAGTGAATGAGTTGACAATAAAATACTATTTCATAATGTAAACAAAAGTATTGACACAATTTGTGTGACTTGTGCAGTTTCATTCCACATTGCACAAGCTGTCCACGCTGTTCTCCTGGGCCTCGGGCAGCTGGTTGCGTTGAAGTAGTCGGTAGCGGAAAGACACTCGGTTGATGTAGTTGCCACTGGACACCAGCCTCACCACCGAGTTATCACAGCCGATCTTCATCTGGGCTGAGGAACCACACGGACAAGCACAGTGGGAACTCGAACATGTTCCATCCACAAGCGTTGTATCAAAAGGAGCAATTTGAATGACACTTCCAAAGACCAATTAATTCCAGACCTCTCTGTATGATGCAGTGAGGTTCTACGCCACTAAAAAAATATATAATCACAATTTAAGCATATTGTTAAATCAGATTATATTCGTAGGAGTACCGAATGTTGTGTCTGTTAAATCATTCCTTACAATCCAGACAAGTAGCAATTCATCACTTTACAGGATAATTTGTACCCGACAGGTGTTAAGATTAATGAGTTTGAGCGTTTGTGGTAGCCATTTTCGGACAAAATGTGGGATTGGCCAAGCTAGCGAGTGGACTCATTTGCATTCAACAAATGCACACACGCAAACTACTTTGACAAGCAGAAAATGCAAACGCATTAAGCTATAAATCTGTGTGACACTTTGAAATAAAGCAATGCATAAAACAGAAGCAACATTGCTTCAAAAAAAGTTACATTTACATTTTGGGGGCTTTTTACTTATGTTTTTGGACACATGAGGTGATATTGTAAAACTTGTGGTTTGGCTTTGAAATACCGTATATCGCTTGTGTCACCAGGCCTGGAGCTCTTCGGACAATTGTGGTGTAATAAAAGGAACTAGAAATGCATGGTTGTTGACCACCAGTACATTTAGCCACACGATTAAATACACAAGAGGCTGAAAGCACAACTAGCGTGCAGCTGCTCTTCGCCACTGGGGGAGCCATTCAAGGCGGGGTACAGCCTGGGCTGGTCGCCAGCCAATCGCAGGGCATTATAGACAAACACCCAATTGAATCCGAAGTATGCGGAACATCACATGACCTAACCTGGAAAGCAGGTTAGCGGACTTCCTGTGTATGTTACGCTAAGAGGCATGACTACGGTTTGATCACATGATTGTTTGAAGCCGAACTTGGAAAGAAAAGGGGGGGGGGGGGGATTCTTGATGCCTCTTTCATTGGACCAAACTTGATTTAAAGTTTAAAAGTTCATTTATTTATACATATAACATATGATATATGTAAAGACACGAACAAAGCCTAAATGTTGAATATTGTCATCTTTATTTTTACATTATTTTACCACAAATGAATCATGTTATATCTGCAGAAATTTGTAATCCTAGTTAAAACTATGTATAATACAATAGAAGGATGGAAAAGCGTTATGATTAAAAAACGAAAAACTTTGGAGCGATATTCACAGCGGAGGATACGGTCGACTCACCGAGCCCACTGAGAGGAAAACACAGATCGGCAATGGGGAACATGTGCGACGTGTCCACCCCGTTTCCACCCAGCAGCTGCACGTAGTCACCGGAACCCCGACATCCAGACGACAGCCTCACCTTCGCAAAAACAAATAACCAATAAAGTGCGCAAGCTTGCACAAGCACCTAAATGTGACATACGTTTATATATTTTTACAGTTGATTTGGATTGCAAAAATAGTGGTCGTAACAATTTTGCTCTCGGGCAGGTGGGGCAGTGCCATGTAAGTTCCAGCAGATGGTGCTGTGGTGAAAAAAGCACTTTTTGTTCTAAAAAGTATTTCCATTTAATACAGAGCAGGGATTTAAATGCCGAGTATGAATACGAATAAGTGTGTCTCATAAAAAATCTATTAGTGGGCCAGGTGGCTAAATTTTCCATATGCCTTTTTTATATATAAAATCTCACTGGGCTGTAATCATTGTGCTGTTAGACAAATAGCAATAACAGAAATAAATGTTGGTTTCGTACAAATATTTTAGGGACAATATTATAAGGCCAGAACCTTTTTGAAACCTCAATCATAAAGAAAATCGAAATCATCGTATACAGTGCAGAACAGAGGAGTGTCTGACCTTGGGCCTGAGCTCGTTGCTTTTGGCCTGCCCCAGGCTGAGCTGCGTCAGCTGGATCTCCACCGGGTAGATGATGGAGAAGCTGCAGTTCCTGTGCTGATGGGGCATCACCATGGTGAAGCTGCCCTCTGGGCTCTGAGACATTATGTTACACGCTACAACACACACACACACACACACACACACACACAACACGTACAGGAGATGCCACAAATTGGACATAATCAACAGTATTGTATACCACTAACATTATCTCTGTATTGGAATGTAAAAACACACACTGTCAACACAACGAACACCTGCCATCTTTGCGTTTTGTTCGTACTATTATATCAAGCTCGGATGCTTGAAAAAAGTTTTTGGGACGATGATGTTCCACATGCGGTTGATTTTGTGACATATTAAAGGCTTTTTAGATATCATAGGGCTCGACTGACCGTGACCTCGATGTGCACGAATTGGGGACTTTTATGCACGGATGGTTATCACGACGTGCCTAAACAATTTTAATTATTCATTCATGCATTCATTTTCCGAACCGCTTATCCTCTCACTACGTTTCGCGGGCGTGCTGGAGCCTATCCTAGAAAATCCTGAAAGGATTGTCGGTACCCCCCTACCCACCCTTGAGGACTTGCACGCTGCCAGAACTAAGACAAGGGCGTGCAAAATCCTCTCGGACCCTCCGCACTAGCTCTTCCAGCTCCTACCCTCAGGTAGGCGCTACCGATCAACCCAAACTAGAACTAGTAGACATTCCAACAGCTTCTTCCCTCTTGCGATCAACTTCTTAAACACCTAACCTATAATTCCATTACAACAAGCTGGCAATTTTTTGACTTGAGTTCGTTGTCACATTTCTGTGGGGCCAATTATGTATTACTCGTGCACTCACTGTGTTTGTCTCGCCATGCTGCGCTATTTGCATATACTGGCCACTCATGCCAGAGTAGCATCTGCTCCATTTGCACACTGATTGAGGAGTATCTGTAACATTTGCACAACCGACATTGTCCCAGATGATCGCACTACTCGTCACATTAAACCGCATACACTCCTTGAAGTCTCGGCGCCCTTTGCACAATGGTCATTGCACCGGACTATTGCAATATTAGTCGTTCGAACTGCTCTAAGTGCTAGAGGACTCTGCATCTTTTTGCACAATTGTTTTTTGTCAATGTCTTTATGTCCCCAAAGTGTTCTGTAAATTGACTGTCTGTTATAATAGAGCGGCTCCAACTACCGGAGACAAATTCCTTGTGTGTTTTGGACATACTTGGCAAATAAAGAGGATTCTGATTCTGATTCTGATTAATGACATTATATTTTCCATCATATTAAATTAGCGATTAACATAATTTTGGGGTGGTAGCTGTAGCTGTTGTGCAAAAGTATATGACAACAATAAGGTATAATCCCAACTTGAACAAAGCAGTGTTTGAAAACTAAAGCAAGCTGTCGATTTTTTTATTTTATTTATTCCCTGAGAAGTTGTCATCTCGGAGCTGGGGCCATTCCTCCCGACAGCGACGATATATAAAATGTGACTGAGTACTGCCACTTTATGGTATACTACATTCCTTTTCCCACAGCAGTAAATTTGGTCTCCGCTTCTGCTACTGATGTCACACCAAGACATGGTGGGGAGGTCAATTTTGGCGATGGGAAAAGGGGCGTTCCAAAGGCAATTCGTTATTTACCAATTGCTCCAAAATAGATTGATATTATTGGAAATGACTGACAGTTTCATTCTGTTGTGCAAAAACATCCATCCATCCATTTTCTGAGGCGCTTCTCCTCACTAGGGTCGCGGGCGTGCTGGAGCCTATCCCAGCTGTCATCGGGCAGGAGGCGGGGTAAACCCTGAACTGGTTGCCAGCCAATCGCAGGGCACATAGGAACAAACAACTATTCGCACTCACATTCACACCTACGGGCAATTTAGAGTCTTCAATTAACCTGCCATGCGTGTTTTTTGGGGGGGATGTGCATAAAATGTCCAACAAGTGCACCACCGGTCTGAGACCTCGCTTTGAAACACCCCCTCATGTATGTTGTTTAATATTTAGCTTTGTTATTCCAGATTATTCTTCTCTTGTGTGCACTTACGGAAAGGGTTGCGCAGCTTCTTCACGACGAGGGTGAAGCCGCTGTCGGTGTTGTGGATGCGGAAGAAGACCATGGCGACGTTCTGAGACGAGCGCGTGGCGGGGCCCGGCGCCTGGGACGAGCAGATGTCTGTGTAGCGCTGTTGCAGAGGCAGCGGGTGGTCCTCGCTACTGGGGAACTTCTCCCCCTTCAAAACCCAGCCGTCAAATATCTGGTAACACACATACGCAACTGTAATTTGTATCTCTCTTCAATTTCTCGGCATCGGTTGATACGATACATTCATCCATGCTAAAATGTTTGCTTGTCCATCCATCCATCCATTTTCTATACCGCTTATTGTCATTGGTCATGGAATAACGCTCAGTACGATAGAGTGCAGTTTTACGCTCTCCAGCACGCGCGAGTGAGGTCAACCTTGATGAAGTCGCCGCCGTCGCAGTCGACGTTGACGTCGGACAGCTCCAGGCCGATGACCTCGCTGGGCTCGCCGATGACGAAGGCGGCGCAGGCCGAGTGCTGCGGCGACGACGCCGCGAAGGTGAAGTGACCCTCGGTGGCCAACATGTCCAAACATCCTGACAAAGTGGAGAGAAACAAAAATGGCCGTTTGTTTTCAATCCCAAGCAAAGCATTGAGAGTATTAGATTCTCAATGAAATTGATCCTGCGTTCTCAACCGAAATATTCAAAACATCTCTCAGATTCATGCAGTACAGTTCTACACCAACCACAATCATAAACCTGTCATATTTTTGGATTGAATGAGTGATAGAGCTTTGTATTTCACAGTACCAAAAAAAAGAAAAGAAAACAAATCTACGGTATAAATATCCCATACTGAAACACCATGTATTAAAAAGGAGTAGCATAAAGTTTCCACAAATGGTGAACGGCAGTCTGAATTCATTTTTTTTTTTTTGAATTAGATAGGGGACATATCTATTCATGGAAAACATATTGGATACCCTTATACCCTTATATTTACAGACATATTCTTTTGGAACAATATTATGCAATAATTACTTTCATTACAACTTTTCTTTTTTTTTTTTTTACTTTTTTATGCGCTCCTTTTACCGTTTTATGGAGAAATGCAGTGAAATGACAAGAAATGAGGCAGACTAACTTTCTGGAACATAAACACACAACATTGTGGAGTGATCACTCAGTCGACGAGAATGTTCATCTTTAAAAAGCCTCTTGAATACTGTGCAGGGAACTCAATTCATTACAACATGTAGAAAGTTTCCAACCCTCAATAGGTGCTGTTGTTTTGGTTAGCAATGGGCTTAATAGGGTTTAGGATCTGTGGTTATTACAGTTCCTAACTGTATAAGAAAGTAGGTCACATTCACAGCTCTTGCACTGGATCACATTTGATTGTGCAAGTGTACCTAATATCGTGGACTGCGCATGTACACAAATAGAGCAGCTGACTTGATCGTGGAAAGTTTAGTCTGGAAAAAAATGTGTTCAATCTGAAGAAGTGAGCCGAGTTGAAGTTCCGAATACTGCAAAGTCACTTACTGAGCGGTCGTTTGAAAATGAAGTCCTCCGATTCTCTCTTCTGCTCCAAACCGAGAAGAGAATATAATCCGTCTGAAGCGTCGTCCTCCTGAAAAGTACATATTTGAGGATCGGGCATCATGCCGAGCAAATGGACGCTTTAGGTTTTGCAAAGGGAAACTTACCTCGATGTAGCGGGTGAGCATCATGCGGGACGAGAGAGAGAGGAGGAGGAAGAGAAGTTGTGAGCGCACAGACGGAGACATGCTGATGATGTATGTGTATGAGTGTGCGTGTGTGTGTGTGTGTGTGCACGCGCGTCTCGCCTTCCTACTCAATCTTGCTGAGGAGAAGAACAGCTCACGATGCACCGTGGCTGCTTTTATATAGCAGCCGCACAGGCTCAATCAAGCATCCCGCCAGGGCTTTACGCTGATGGATGCGAGTCACTCATTGCACCGTAGACAAATTGAAGGTTGCATTGCTTGTCAAATGCCTACCTGTAAATATATGTTTGTGAGTATTGGTGGGATTACTGTTATATATCACGTCTACGTGGGTTGCTCTACCGTTTGTGTTCAAATATTAGTTGCTTAAAGCAGGGGGGGAAAGGTGTCAAATATACGGCCTGCGGGCCAGAAGCGGCCCCCTAGGGGTTACAATCCGGCCCGCAGGATGAATTTGAAACTGAAAAAAACATGCTGGTAGAATGTTCTGCAATAAGTACCATGAAATAATTGTATGAATAATTTTATATGGGCATTAAAAAAAATACCCACAGTTTTTTAATAAAATAAATTAAAATTATTTTTTGTTAATAAAAAAAAATAAAAAAATTTTAAATTCCATCTTTACCAGCAAGTAAGACATTTTTCAAAAATGAAATATGCACAAATATATTTTTAGAGAACAATTTACACATTTAAACCCATCCAAAATTTGGAACCTGACAAATCGCCCTGGTATGCCATGTACTGCAGTGTTTCCCAACATTTTGTGAGCCAAGCCATATATTTCATGAGTAAAATCTTACAGCACTCCACAAAACAAAAAGACAAAAAGTACATATAAGGTATTGTAATAATGATGATCTCGTCTTAATTTACTCAAAATGTTCTTAATGTCATGTAGTGGTTATTACACCTGCCTCACAGTCCACAGGTTCTGGGTTTGAATCTTGGCTGAGGCCTGAGGGGAATTTGAATGTTTTCCAAGCACACTTGTGACCAGATGAAGTCATTCATTGACTTTTTGGGCTTTCTTGGGGACAATCCATCAATGACTCAACAACTCATTGATAAATTGTTGAGTTTTCCTTTCATTTCCATTTTTTTTTTTTTTTTTTTTTTTGGTGTGCCCTTCCTTACTTCCTACTAATTGCTTTATGTTGAGTAACAATCGCCCGAGACAGAAGCTATGCTCTAATCCAATTCACAAAATTCACTTAGATGAGGCTAATTGTAAGCATCCACGCGGCCGTTGTGAAAGGTCAGACTTGACAACAAGCTGAGTGTTTGGGACAGCGACTACACGCTCACTACCATTCATCTAACCCCCCCCCCCAAAAAAAAATATTGAGGGTGGCCTAAAATTACCCTCTACTAATGACTGCTGACATTTCCTGCGCACGGATGAAGGTCTGTGACGCCACACGCCCGGCTCCAAAAATAAGAAACACAATAAAGAGCAACAATGGCTTCTAGACAGCAGCTTTGTCCCCCTTGGAGTGCGGTGACCTATTCGAGGTGTATTACCTTCAATTCAAAGCCATGGGGGGCAACTACAATTAATTGGTGTTCTTTTGAAAAACTTTTGCGCGTAGAGGTTGTCTCTGCCTATCTATTACTGACATTGTTATGAAGGACAACAGTGGAAAGTCACATTCTAAGTGCAAGTATAACCCAAAAGGATACATCATGTACTGCAAGTGCTAGCTATTTGAGATACTTTAATGAACTTAACATGCATCATCACGGAATCTCAGAACTGTGAGGAGGACATGCTAACACCTTTTCCACCACCGTACTGTGTTAATTTGATACAACTGCTATGATCCCTGTGATGATTTTTTTTTTATGCCTATATGAATAAATAAATCACATATTTTAGGATAGTTTATCACATACACAGTACTAGTGTTTGCCAACTTTCCCATACTCACGGCACACTACCAAAAATACATATCACAAAAAAATAATATACAGTATGGAAGAGCATTTACTTGTTCTGCCTGTGACTTTATGTCACTGGCATAAATAAACAAAGACACATTGGTGGAATATTTATTTTTCATTGAAATCATGCACGAAGGCTGCATATAAATATAAAATCTGGAGCAAAAAAAAAAATGGTAAAACTGACAGAAATGATCAAACAGTAATATATACTGACATTAAGGATTTAGTCCAAGTCCATTAGACTAATATGGATTTTTGCAACAGTTTCTAAAAGGCAGCTTCCCCAGATTTACAGCTGAAACATAACACACATAATAAACGTTGAAGCAGAGAAATACATACAAAACAAATGCAAATAAATACATTTTCAATCAATTGGTTTTAAAAATCCCAGTCGAAGTGATAGCCTCTGCTCCCCTCTGGCGGCCAATATGAAGAACTACCCTTTCTTTGCAACATGATGTGATCGAGGAAGAACAAACAGTTGAGCAGCTATTGATTTTAGTAGAAGAAAAATCTCCTAAATATTTTCCATTAAAGATGCAGCTAGATAAGGATGGGGGGGGGGGGGGGGGGGGGTAGTTAGGAGGGTGTCTACTGCGTCAAATAATTGCTTACGGTGGTCCTATCCAATGTTCCCCACGTGGAGTCATGTGGTCAGAGGTCAATTGCAATGATTGTTGACTTGGCACACAAGCCCGTCTGGCTTTTGTATCCCAGCATGCACCCTGTCTGAGCACACCGACTACCTGGCAGAAAGAGAACATTTAGTAGGTCTCTCTCTTGATTGGTGCATGCTGTTGAGTCACTCTCACCCGCTTGGTCAAAAGATGCAACTTGACCCATTCATCTCCTGTGTGTGTGTGTGTGTGTGTGTGTGTGTGTGTGTGTGTGTGCGGAGGGGGGTGGGTCCTAATAAGCCGACCCCCGCCCGCATTCGGACTTGCTGGACAGAGAGAGATGAGCGCAAAGCCCCGCATGGATTTTCTTCCTCATCAGCTCCCCTCCCAAACGTGGTTAGTTCAAAGTGTGTTCATGAAGAGCGATGGATAACACCGTCTTCTTTTAATTACCTCCCAGCACACAACTTCAGGGGAGGCCTCCTGGTGCCAGTCTTTGGATTTTTATTTGTAATTAATTATTTTTTTTTTTTTGCTGCTGCCGAGTCGAGTCGCTAATTTGTTAGTCGATAGCAAAGAATCTGAATTCAGGTTCTGTCAATCAGTTAAATTCTAAAGCAGAGTGGTGAGCTAGTGGTTAGCCCGTCTGCCTCGCAGTTCCAAGGTTCAGAGTTTGAATCTTAGGTCCGGCCTTCCTGTGTGGAGTTTGCATTGATTTGGGGTACAATGAGAAAATTCACAGACAGACAAAAAGCTGAGATTTCAACTCCAAATGTCAGAACTGTGAGGCAGACATACGAACCAATCGTCCACCGTGCTGCCCTAGTGCCAAAACAAAAATAAATATAAATATAAATGAAAACAGATAATAATAAAAAAATAAAAATGTAGCTTTTGGATTGTGCGCCGTATACTTGTAGATTAGAAATGAAGCAAAACTTCATCTCACAGTAAGAGACTTTGCTGTCTGCCTCGATCAATTGGATTTAACAGGCACGTGCACAGAAACTATCGCACCTATCACCAAAATGATTCATACAATTAAGGAAGAAACAGTAGTATAAATTTAACTCGTGCTTTTTCCTGTTAAAACAAGCAACAGTCAATAATACAACTATTAACAAAGGAGGTGACAGGAGGCGAGGTGGATATAAAAAGTCAACACAACCCTGTTCAAATGAGGAAGAGGAGTGCTGGGGGCAAGACGGGAGTAAACTGCGTGTACAATTCTTCTACCAAGGACTCAAATAAATGTCCGTCAGATTTCAAAACACTCTGGGTAAAATTGATGATGGAGAGGGTATTTTTTTAAATTTCTTTTTAAAATATTGATGAATAAAGGGCAAAAAAATGGGCTGGAGCAAAAAGGGCATGTTTTTTATTCAGAGCAAAAGGACAGGTGCTTGAGCACTAACTAGAGGCTATGTGTGCAAGTGCCTGGGATTCATTCCCCCCCCCTCCCACATTCTAAAATGCATAACTAAAAGCCTAAATTGTCTACAGGAAGTGTTGTGGAGTAACAAATTACATGTATGTAACTTAATTACAAATGTACTTAATAATAATCTGCGACATTACTGGAAGAAAATGTGTAATTAAATTACAGTTGCTTTTGGAAATTATGTTGTGTTGCAGTCTATTCGTTTATCTGAGATTTTGAAAGGGTTAGACCAGGTTAGACTCATCATGTATCATTCAACTTTTGAATGCATAAGGGAATATTGATTTTTGAACAGTTTCTTCTCTATCATTTTTTAAAAACTTTTTTTATGGAACATTCCCTTCTCAATATTGTCTTCATGGTGCACATTTGTCATTAGGTCAACATGCCATCATGTCTTCCACATGATGTACGCATATAACTCAACAAGTATTTTGTATTGTTAATTCACGAGTCGCCCGCGACCCTAGTGAGGAGAAGCGGCTCAGAAAATGGATGGATGGATGGATGGATAATTTACGAGTACATTTCATCGTGTTTTGTTACCAGTATATTATTGTGTCTATGGTTTAAATACACTCTTTTTAGAGGAAACATTCAAATCTCCTATTGATGCATTTTTTCACAAATTGGGAAAAGTAATCAAAACGTAATTAGTTATATTACTTGGAGAAGGTAATTGGAATAGATACACTACGAGCGCTATACAAAATGAATGAATGGACAAGGTAGACAACTTTATAACAAATTCAGGAATATGGAGGGTTATCACCTAAATGTGGATTGTCAAGCTTTGGCAGAGATTCCTATTGTCAACTCTGTTTATTATTGAAGTTTGTATTACAACATGAAAGATTTTGCAGGTGTACCTAATGTTATGGTGGTGTACCAGGTGGTCCTTTGACTCTCTGTAAACGGGTCCCTCCATCATTCTGACTCTTCTCAACCCTAACTCATCTTATCCGAGTTAATAATCATTGATTAGAGCATGTAATCAATGCACTCAATGACAATGATTCAGAGCTCTGCATAAATGTTATTGACTGCAATCAGCTTGAAATCGCAGCGCCTCATTTGTCCATGCCTAAAAAGAAAAACAAGAAGAAAAAAAGAAAGATGGACAAAAATTCTCTTATCTTCGGATATTTTATTTTTTCATAACGGGATTCCATCAAGGGTATTGATCACATTTGTGTGTAAAGAAATAGATTTTTACATATTGCAAAGTCACCTCCAGATGTCGACATTGAGCCACAGCTGCCATTAAAAGGAGCCACAGGTCTTCAAGCTGCAAAATAATAACAGCACATTATTTTTCTATTATTGCTGAGATTTGAATGTACTCTTGTGATTATTGTTATAGGACAGATACGGTATGTATTCTTCTATAATAATAATAATAATAATAATGAGTAAAGCAATTACTCCCCTACATTAGCTTTAGCTTTAGCTTTAGGCCAATTAAAAGCGCTGATATGATTGTAACATATCCTCACTTTTTTTTCCTTCAAATTATTATCTAGACAATTTTTTTTTTTTAGAAAATACAGGCATATTTTCCAGGATTAAAGGTGTAATATTAGGAAAATAAAGTCGTATTTTTAAAATTTGACGCATTAAAATGACTTCCTTCCCTTATTTTGACTTTAACTTAATAAAATTACGCCATTATCTTGGAAAAAACATTATTAATGTAAAATGATGATAATTTATCCCCCAAAATATGACTTTGTTCTTGCAAAGATGACATAAAGTTTTTTATTGAAAATATATGACTTTTATATGGTTTTATTTTTTGAGACAAAAATACAATAAAAATGGAATTTGTAATTTTTTTTCCTCAAACTTTTTAGTCCTATGGTATTTAGGGGTAAACATTTAGTTACGTTTGATTGGCAGTAAGATTATGAGTAAAGGTTTGGGAACCCCATTGTGCAGGTGAAAGGTCAGTCATCCTTTTAAGGGCCGACGCCAGTGATTCTCAAAGTGTGCTAGGAGAACCTAGCGGTACTCGAGAATCACTGAATGACATCAAATTATTATACTACATGTTATAATATGTGGCCTAGAGATTTTGTAAGTACAGCTCAGTTGCAGTTTATCTTTTAGAACAGTTTGTTTCCAAACATTTAGGACCAATTTTTGACTTTTATGTGCAATGTAAGTACAGTACATTGAAGTGCAGTATTACTGGAGGACCATGTTACAGTGGCTAACAATAATTTTGAATGTACTGTTTAGGAAAAAAAAAACCTGCTTTGTTTTTTTTATTAACACTTGGGCTTACTACGCTACTGTATTTTAATGTTCGTCATTATGGTGGTACTTAGAGAGCTCCGTATTTTTTTGTATTTATTTAGGTGGGACTTGGCGTAAAAAGTTAAAGAACGATGAATTGACGTGACAGGAAAGTTTTAGGGGAATACCAGCACACATGCTGACGCAGTTCGGAAAGTAGCATCTAACGACGACGACAACAATGTGACATATCGCCTTTCAGCAAAAGTACAGTAGGGCGAGCATGTAAGTTTACTGCGGGCCCGCGTGGTCATGCATGGCTGGGTCACATAATGAATGTTGATGAAGTAGAAAAGCCGCTTTAATCAGGACGGATCACTGTGCAGAGGTGGAGAATGTCAGCGAGAGCAGGCACAGCTGCTTGCTGAGAAATTCAATATTGACTGTCGGGATAAATGTCCTGCATATTCTCTCATGTGTCCCAAGGGCCGCGGTATTATGCCTCTCACGTTAGAGGGCCCTAATTGGATTAAAAATGACTTGTTATTGGGAGAAAAATGGCTGAGAATATGCCATCATAATTATTGCCTCTGCTTTTCCAAGTGCTCGGCGAAATGTCAAAATCAGGTGTTCGCGGGCAAAGGCCTGATTTGATGGATTGTGTTTCATTTGGGAATCAATGAGAGGTTGTGCAGTAAAAAAAATGTCACATCAAAGTCTTGTTTTCGTTTTGTTTGTTGGCTCAGGCTTTGATATTGTGTTTTTCAGAACAGACGGCCTGAGGCACAGGCGAGCTAAGCGGCTACTTGGGATCCCCTGTACACTAGCAGCCCCCCAAAATGGTGAGACTTTTTTTTTTTTTTTTTTTTAACACGTTAAACATTTAAAAAAAACAAACAAAAAAAAGGAAAGTGGGGCCTCCATGGGCCCCGAAGCAAAATTTTATTTGGGTACCTCTATTTCTGCCAATAATATTATTTTTTGATCATTTATTGTTGAATTTCCCCATTAGCCATTATAATAACATAAAAGAAATATCACCCCAAAAAAGGATATCGTAAAAGTACATTTTGGTTGATTGACGCGACATTCCAAGTGATTCTGAATAGCTTCGGAGCCTAAAAAATGACAACAGCAACAACAACATTAAAGTGTAAGAACAAATATCACACGTACAGTATGTTATCTGTATAAAATTCATAAAACAGAGTGTTAAATAAAATAAACAAAATGCCAAGCAAATACTTAGATAATGATGTTAACAGAGGTACCTGAAACAAGGTGACAAAAATGGTTTGAAAAACAAATAGAAAGTTGATTCAATATGTCTAGTTTTAAGACATATATATATATATTTACATACTTCCAACATGTTGGCATTTCTTCCCTTCGTAATCGACTTGACAAGCCGATATTCACCCCCTAATCTTGATCTTCTACATAACAGCTGTGCTGATGTCAAATTCAAAGTGATGCGACGTCGCCATCTACAGGGAGTGGTGGGAGGGGCACCCCGAGTCAAATTCTGCGCCTGTACGTGCGGCATGCACATCCATGTGTACCAAGCGACACACAAAAATTCCATCAGACGTCCACCGGGTTTTGCGTTTGTGCTCACCACCAGGCGTCAGCCATTAACACAAAATAAATGCTGCACGCCATAAAACTGACAGCGTCTCATTCATACTGACACGAGCTAAATAGAACATAAAACCACTGATAACATCATCATTAAATATTGATTCTTAGGAAGGTGGAGACACAGACACGCAGACACGCTGTACGTTGCAAAGCCCTTGATGCAGATTCAGCAGAGGGCCGGGGAGGGAGTTGCGAGAGGTGACGAGAGGTGAAGAGGAAATGGAGAGGATGAAGGGGGTGGGGGGGTGGGGAAAGAGAAAGGTAGAGACTTGGAGGAGGGGGGGCTGGGGAGGGGCTGGGGAAGGGGGGGGGGGCAGTGAGATTTAAGTCTGAGGCTATGAGCAGATGTGAGCATTGATGATGATGGATGTGGCTTGTTGAGATGCAGACTTGTTAGCACGAGAGGCCCTCGCAGCCTCCTCACCGTCCCCCATGTGCCACTCGGCGTGTGCGAACGTGCATGCGCGGCTGTGCGTTAAGCAAAACACATTTTCTGTTGTTTTTTTTTCTTTTTTGTGCTCGAAAATAGTTACATGTAACAATTCCACCTGCCCCAGTCCAAGATTTAGATCGACTACATGCAAATGAGCAGAAGCGCTGAGACACAACAAAGAGGGGTTTCACACAAAAAAAGACAACTCAGTAAAATAGTTTGGGTTCTAGCTGGCTAGCTAGCTAGATAGATAGATATCTATATCTATCTATAGATCGTTATCTTTATTTAGCCAAGGCACACATTTTAGATGAGAAAATGTCACGACAAAACACCAAACAAAAATGTCACACACAAAAAAAAGAAAGAAAAAGCATAAATAGTGGAATAATAATCATGTCTCAGTTTACTCACAAATTTACAGAGTAAAATGTGGGCCTGTTTAGTTGAATACAAAGCTATAATTCTGTTGTAATGCGTGGCAGCAGGTGAACAGGCAAATTGTACCTTCTGCCATGTAATGGAAGAGCATTTTATTGTTCGGTCTGTCACGACACGTCACTCGCATAGATGGATAGATGAGCATAGATACATTATTTGTCGTAAATAACTACGCATTTTGGAACCGATTAAGTAAAATTAGATCATTTCCTGCAGGCACACTAATGTGTGGCGGCCCAGTGGTTGGAAAGCACTTCCCTAAACCATAAACCAGTAGCGTTCCTTATACAATTCATAGCTATCCAGTTAGTAACATTATTATGATGGCAAAAAATGGCACGACAATATTCACAATGTACGGTATATATCGCATTGTAGCTGTGAGATTTGTTTTATAATGGAGTGCTTTACAATTATGATTTTTGTTCCCTTAAATGGGACATATTATGGGAAATTGACGTCTTAATTGCTTGTATACAAATACTGTCGTTTGCTCTCTGGAGTGCCTGCACACACATCAAGTGTGAAATTAAACACCGAAATAAATTGATCTGCATATATCTAAAAAATGATTTTGTGAGCAAGCTGCACTTCTGCCGCACCGTTCCATAACAGTGGAGCTAATTATCATAATTACCATTCCCCCACACCGGGTTTCTCCCCCCCATACAAGTGTGGGAGAACATCCAGAGCCATTTTCAAGCAACGGCCAAAATCAGGCTAATGATGCATCCACGTCGCATGCACAGTAAGCTGCTGTCTCCAGTCGTTAAAATGCTTTTGTTCTTTTTATCTTGAGCTTCTTTTGAAATTTGGCACCGACCCCCACCACACACGACCCCACTAGAATAGCAGAGATGAGTCCATATATTTTAAGCTGTGGAATAGAAATGTAAAAAATATGCTTCTCTCAAAAGTCCGGTTAATATTCAATTGAAGATATTTGTTTTCCTCCTTTCAGCAGGAAATTGTCCTGAATCACAGCCTGTGTCACCCAGTTACAGCATTCTGAGTACATCCCTGAACATACACAGACAGCAGGTGGTGTGCAAGTGTATGTGCGTGAATGGCCCACGCTTAGTGTTAACCTGCTGTCCACTCTAAACATATAAAAGGTCCAGGACAGAAACATGCGGGTAATTGATTGCTAATTAGTCCTTTTGTTGTCGTGATGCATTGTCCTGACACAGGTTTGCCCCGGGCTGTCTATTCACTCTCGCTGAACCTCTCTGCCATCACGCTCACACACGAAAAATAAGCACAGCAAATTCCTAATGAGACACAGCGAGGAGACCCCGTGTGGCTGGCGATTAGGGTTCAGCATGCTTTACACAGACAATATTTCACACTCGCACTCAATGGCCACAAATTTAGGTACAGCTCCATAATCTCCAAAAAAAAAACAAAAAAAAGTCACATTTTTGCACCCTCTAACACAGGGGTGGGCACATTTTTGCGTGTAAAGGACACATTAGATTTTTAAAACAGACATATGTGCTAGGTCTTTTTTTTTTTTTTTTTTTTTTAAAGGTAACATTTGTATTTAAAATGTGAAATCCTTTTATTTGTAATTAATTGTATTCATCATCATTATTATTATTTTTCAGTGTAAATGTAAAAACTTTTATTTGACTGATTCTGTTTCTTACAATAAATCAATTTGCAAATTATTCAGGGAGATAAATGAAGACAAATGAATAGATACATTTGAACCAGTACGGTTCAAGTATTGAACCGAGCGAGACTTTTGAGCCACCAAAATGCAAAATCTGAGAAAAGTCAATCTGAGTTGTCATATACAGTAGGTAAAAAGCCACATCTGTTTGTTTGTTTGTTTGTTTAACTGCACATAAATGCGTCCATTTTACATCCACAAATAATGCCTGTTTGAGAAAGAAATTACTGTGGTCTGGACCTCAGAGACATAATAGTTGGCAGCAGCCATGGCGGACGAAGACTCTTAAATGTGTGACCCCTATGACATGACATTCATTTGCAACTACAACCCTGCTCTGTATTAAATATAAAACGTGACAGAAAAGTACAGTGGGTCACCAGAGTCTCCACTGCTCCTCTACATTTTGTAGATGTCTTGTAAAAACACTTGAATTGTCTATGCTGTACGAACACCTGCAGAGGTGGCAAAAGTACTCACAGTGCTAATGCTAGCTTGGTGCTGCTAGCGCTGCTATTTTGTTTAAACTGAATATGCATATGCCTTTATCACCACTGCGCACTTCCATAATCGCATGCTATTATGAGCGGTCATGTTTGAGAATTGCCTTATGCTAGTGAGGGGCATGGCTTTGGTTAGGGACTGGGGAGGTTATTAAAATGAGGCTACATTCAAATCTTGTTAGCAGTTTTAACACTGCAAAATCCTTCTTTAAGTAAAATATTTGCACTTGGTTACTTCCCACCAATGCGCTTTAGTTACACATGACATAGCACGCAACCTGAGCGTTTGTAATATCTGACCATTCTGGTGCAGCTGTGATCAGGTGTGCACATCCAGGTGCTTCCCAGGCATGTCATGATAGGATCGCGCACAACAATGGCTGAACAAATGCAATAAATAGAGCAACATCGTATGAGCGTGATGTTATGCTAAATCTCCCCGCAGTGTGCTCTTCACGGGCACGGCCCGCCACTTCCAGCCGGGCCGTGCAGATGACCTGCGCGGGTCCTGCCTGCTTGCCTGCCTGGGCTGCACACCAACAGATGCGGAATCGCATTAACCAAACGCCGCAATTAGTCTCACTCGTTCGCGGGTTAATGAGTTCGTGGAAATGGGCGACCCATTCCTCATTAGGTGATTTCTCATGCACTGATGAGTGTGTGTGTCTGTATGTGTGTGTGTGTGTGTGTGTGAGAGAGAGAGAGAGAGAGAGAGAGAGAGAGAGAGAGAGAGAGAGAGAGGTAGAGCTACAGGAGATATTGATATGTATTGATCCATATATATATATATATATATATATATATATATATATATATATATATATGTATATATATATATATATATATATATATGTGTATATATATATATATATCTATATATGTACACATATATATATATATATATATATATATATATATATATATATGTGTCTATATACATATATATATATATATGTACATATATATATATATATATATATATATATATATATATATATATATATGTATATATATATATATATATATATATATGTATATATACATACATACATATATATATCATTTTACACTTGAAACTATGTGAGTCCCGGGATGAACATGTCATGAAAACATCGAGTCCCAGTCCTGGAACAATGAGTCCCTGCAAATTATCATCACGGAATACAGATACAGTAGTCCTCCGCTATATCATGGTTCTCGCTTCACGGTTCCGCTATAGTGCAGATTTTTATTACAGCTGTTAGCCTATTTTTTATACCGTTTGTACAATATTTTTGTATTATCCGTTGCTCTCTCGCTCTCAATATATGACATATTTTGTTTTTTAATTTTTATTTTTTAGGACGATATATTTTCCCAAAAAGTATGACGACAAGCGATAGTATCGTTGATCAATTTAAAGAAAAATGCACTCCAAATTAATCGGGAGAAGCTCCATCATGCAACAAGACAATGACCCAAAACAGACTGCCAAGACAACAAAGGGGAAAAAGTGGAAGGTCTTAGACTGGCCAAGTCAATCACCGGGCCTTAACCCAATAGAGCATGCATTTTACCTCCTGAGGAGGAGACTGAAGGGAGAAACGCCAAGAAACAAACAACAACTGAAAGAGGCTGCAGTAAAGGCCTGGAAAAGCATTTCAAATGAAGAATGCAAAAGTCTGGTGAAGGCAATGGGTCACAGGCTTTTGATGCACTTATTACAAATCAGGGTTAAGCCAAATCTTAAATGTTATTCACTTTACGTTAATTTAATCACGTCTGTTCCAATACTTTTGCTCACCTGAAAAGTGGGTGGCTTCTGTCCGGACTTGTTTAACACACCCAGGTGTAAATACCATGAAATGAAAGCTGCTATTCCGAACGTTTGTCTCATATTCATCTTTTGATCTAAAACCCAAATGTCTTCAGTATACTACAAAAACAAAGGAATTGACCTTGCCATTCCAATATTTGAGGAGGGGACTATATATATATATAAATATATATATATATATATATGTATATATATATTGAACACAAATATGAAACACAGCTCTGAGTGTGATGCAGTCCACCTCTCAACCCACAACAATATACCACTGATTCCCAACCATTAGTGTCATCAGGTGTGAAATCATCCAATTTCACTTCATTGGTTGGTAAATTAGCATTATTTTACTCCAAATAATGTATCTTTAACTATCTGTGCCAGCAACATATAATGACAGGGATAGACCACTAAACCATGAACTACTACAACGTTTTGTAACTTTTTTAAGTGGAGTGTCGCAAGATGTTTCCAATGTAAAATGTGTGCCTTGGCGCAGTGAAATTGGGGAACGCTACTCCAAACAGGGCGTTAATATCTTTGCAGTTGATGTTTTTGATGCAACTCTTGCATTGTGTGTTGTTTGATTGATTGCTGTTCATCACCTCGACCCACATTACAAAAATAAATTGACGTTCAGGATGTGGCCGCAGTGTGATATTTGCAGCATACAAGAAAGTGCGGCGAAAACTGTTTTAGCTGAACTGCAATAAACTTTTTGTTAATTAGGATGAATCCTTAATCGCGCTGCTTTGATACCAAAAATGAAAAATCCAATTATAAGCTTGCAGGTGGGTGCCGCTTGTCATATCTAATCAATTAGCTCCCTGTGACCAGCAAATGGGTTGAGGTGGAAAAGACATTTCATCTGAGGGTACTCTCAAAATATTTTCCTTCACATGCAGTACGTCCTGATTATTTTAATAATTAATATTATCCGGAGAAGGGAATTGGACATTTAAATAAGGTCACATATTTTCTTGCTGTGGAGATGAGTTTTGGCTAAATTCCAAATACTGTTTTGTTGTACAGTCGGAGAAAATATTGATGAATACAAAATTGTTTCCTATGATCAGAAAAATAAACTGCATTGCCCTAGATTGTACTAGCATAAAAAGTGGCATTATTGTACATATTTAATTTGGAAATTTGTAAGACACTATTACAGGTCTAACGCACGCAAAAAAAATACAAATAAAAAATGAATAAAGGTACTGCACAGGTTCTATATTGCAATCCTGGTTCTATATAGCACCATTGTTCACCACAGTTTTTTTTTAGAGGTTCATTACTGGTTGTTTAGAAATGGGACAGTTCTATATATTAGCCATGACGAACCACAGCCATGTTGGTTCTGAAACGTTCTTTCATGATTCACTTTGAAGGAACCAAATGGTTCCTAATGGAGTTTACTATCTCAGAACTATTCGGTTCCTTTCTTGTGCTATGTGGAACCATTGGATAACGGTTGGTTCTCGAAGGCAGGGTTGCATGTGCTCTCTAGTGGTACATAAAGGAATCACTGCTTAAGTACACTTCAGTTGTATTTAACTTTTAAGTTCAAAACATGTACATTTAATGTCTAAGAGCTGTTTGTTTTATTTTGGTGAAGTATTTATTTCACGTTCATGTGCATTATAATTTAACCTTCGTGCCATAAATGGGGGTCATTGAGGAAAATCGCACTATAAAAATCAATAACAGTGAGCGCCAAATAATAATAAAGACATTTAGACATATTTTAAAAGTACTTTTATTTGTTGGTGGGTTGTTGTTTTTTTTTTTTCCAATTGGTACAAACCTGTCAATGTGATGCATTTCAATGTAAGATCAAACATTTAATAAGAAATGTGTCAAGTAATATAGCACATACAATAAGTTAAAACATGTCACACAAGAATGTTGGTGTTTTTTGTTTTTTTGTTTTTTTTTAAATCTACACAAAAACACCCTAAAACAGAGTTTAGGCCTAGACTGAAAGATCACCGTAGAGTATAAGTGTGTGCGTGTGTGTGTGTGTGCGCGTGTGTGTGTGTGCAGTGTCCCTTCGTGTAAAATCCCCACGCATGCACAGTGCAACGGGCCCACGCACAAGCTGTTACCACCCCCCTTCCAAAAAAATAAAAATAAATAAAAAATACAAAATTAACCCCAATGTATATTCAATAAATTACCGTTTGACATAACACAAGTTCACTTGAAGACAACATTACAAGTGCTGCGAGAGGCACGACAATTGTTTGGCCCTCTGGAGATCATTACAAGGGGATTCAACGTCAACTGCTTTCAAATGAACACAATGAACCCACGCGTGGCTGCGTGGGTGTTGTTCCTTGCGTCCCCGCTTCTCGCTTGTTTTTATTGTTTTCCTTCTAAATTGGGGCGAGGGTATGGAGAGTCTGCGTGGGGGGGCGGTACGCGCGTTTCTTTCTGTTTTGTACAAAGTCACTAAGTGAAACTCATGGACACTGTGTGCTCCAGCGCCTTGCGCCGGAGGGACGCGATGCTGGTCCCTCTCCACATGTCACTGTCCGGGGAGCTACACAGCTGCGGGGAGCCCGACACGTTCGTGGGGCCGGAGAGCGACGCCGACATGCCGGGGAAAGGCGACTGGTACAGGTGCGACTGCAGGCCGGAGCCGTTGGACGAGAGGCCGTTGGACAGCCCCATGGAGGTGGGCGGCGGGCCGTGGCCCAGGCTGCACTGCGACAGCGACTGCGCCATGCTCGGCGGCTGGCGGCCGTGCAGCGCCGGCGGCAGCTGCAGCTGGGACACGCCCGGCATGCCCGTCGCCCAGCGCGAGTCGTTGGCGTGGAACGAGCACAGGCTGTTCTCCATGGCGGCCGCCGAGAACTGCGGCAGGCCCGGCGTGGGCAGCAGTGTGCCCGGGGCGCGGAACACGTTGGTGGTCTTCTTCCTCTTCTTCCACTTGGCGCGGCGGTTCTGGAACCAGACCTGCGGGCCGACGGGGACGAGTCTTTAACACCATTTGGTGACTTGTATCAAAGCGCAACAGCTATTATAAGCTTAAATCTGCAGGGCCCACAATGTTTACATGATGACGACAATAGTTTCAACAATGCACCTCTTGGAGAGGGAAAACAAAAAAACACCGACAAATGGTCAGTCTGTCATATTTTGCTAGTTATATATGTTTGAGTAAAATGTTTTGAATGTGTCAAATTCAAAATACAAATATTGTCATTTAGAGCATTTATTTGCAGAAAAGTATAAAAGGTCTAAATAGACCCCCCCCCCCCCCCCCCCCCCCACACACACACAAAAGCTAAAATTGCTTTTTAGGGTCTTTTATTATTTATATTATTATTTATTAAACTGGATGCGTACATTCTATATCCTTTTTTAAGGTTTGAACTGTTTATTGTCACTATCTTTCAAAAGTAAAATATGCAGCAGTCTAAGTGTAGAGGTAAAATCACATACAGGGAATAAATGACCGTACCACACAAAAATTACACTGTCAGAATAAAATTATTATTGAAAGAAATACAATTCCGAGGGCAGCACTTTGAATATTTATCACAAGCAAGTTAGTGTATAATAGCTGGAATTAAAATATATTTCCCCTTCAACCATGTAGCTACTATATTTTAGTATGAATTGTAATGTTACACAATATAATAGGATTGTTATTGTTTTGTATTGTAATTAAATGAGTCATTTTAGCTGTGGGAAATTATATAGGCAGCCTATTTTCATGATAATTCTTATGTTACACTAAAGTTATAGTATCCGTATAATTGTATTTAGCGATTCATCATTCATTGGTGACAATGCATATTCATTTTAATACACCACAAAACCCCCCAATTTCTAGTTGCCTAGTCAGGTGACCTTGAGACGCCTATAAATAAAGTATCATTATTGTTTTTGTATTAATATATATATATTGGGGGGGGGGGTGTATTCCGCATTCTGAAAAAAAAATTGTCACTCTCATTTTAATATTTTTATTGGAAGAGTGTACTAGATTTCAGTGTTTGTTAAAGGGTGGCCTAAAATGTCTTTTTTTTTTTGCCTTCAGCTTTTCTAAAATAATAATAATAAAAAAGACTTAAAACATAAAACACGTGCTATTTCGTAAAGATTTCATCACACCAGGGTGTGATTAACTCGCTCTCATTCCACGCAGCCACGCGTGACGCGCCAGCCGAGGGGAGGTTATTACACGACGAGGAGAAAGAAAATGCAATCTCTCATCGCGTTCAGAAAAAAATAATAATAATAAAATAATATATATATATATATATATGTGTGTGTGTCTTGTTTGTATTGCCACTCAAAAGACAGAATATTATTATTATTATTATATTCTTTTTAAGTATTGCAATAGAGTTTATGCGAGGTTAACGTCTAAGTGGTGCAGAAAATCGCTTGTCTTCCTCAATTGGCTGCTCGTGGCACGTGTTGTGTTCATAAATGGACATACCGTGGCCTTATATATATGAAATATTGGCAATTTGGGGGGAAAGTATAACTGGTGACTGAACTGGGACGAGCTCAAATATTTTCTGAATTGGTCTTTTGTTTGCTGATGATTCTGAAATGCCATAGAGTTCAAATTGAATTCCATTAAACCTAAAAAATGGTGTTTTGCCTCATCACTCGTGGTACACATTCTAAAAATTCTACCAGGCTATACAAAATGATGAGCACAACTGCATATTAAATTGCAACTACATTCTTTTTTGGGTAGGGGGCAAATAGCGTAAGGGGAAGAAAAGAAATACACAAAATAATTGAACGTTGACGAGGTCAACACAAAATATGAAGTTGAATTTTGTTGAATCTTATGAAACGGTTGACAGTAAATTATTGATCAATTACATTTTTTGATGATCAACGATTTGGATTTAGAACAAAAACGACAGACTTGACAATTACAATGTTGCACTTTTTGTACCATATACCCCCACCCCCCCACCCCCCCCCCACCCCCCAATTTGACTTCCGCACACACGAACACAATGTTTTTCATCTTGGACTATTGTCAATATGACTTCAGCACAATGGACAGCGACTGAAAAAAAACAAAAAACGATTCTTTGTTTTGTTCCCCCACTCCCCACCCATTATTTTGTTCCACTAAAACAATTTGCTACATGAAACTGGCAACATGTTGAATTGAGTCTAATAATAAGATAATAAGTAGCCCGTCATATAATCTACATCGCAATAGCATCTATAAATAGAATGTATTTTATATGATCGCCAAATGGAGCGGGTGAGCTTCCGTGCGAGGTGAGGTCCGTTTCCAACAGGCTTACCTGAACTCTGGACTCGGTCAGGCCGATCCTGAGCGCCAGTTCCTCCCTCATGAAGATGTCCGGGTAGTGCGTCTTGGCGAAGCTGCGCTCCAGTTCGTTGAGCTGCGCCGGCGTGAAGCGGGTCCGGTGCCGCTTCTGTTTCTGCTGACTGGCCTGCCCGCCGGAGCTCTGCTGGGGCTGCTGTTGTTGCTGCTGCTGTTGCTGCTGCTGCTGCTGCTGCTGCTTCTCCGGTTCTTTCCCGTTCACCGTCATACCGGCCGAGTTGGATCCCACGGTGGTGATGTCCTCGCCGGGCAGGAGGGTGGCTCCCTCCACGGAGTCCGAACCGGGGGCCATGTCTCCCGGATGGCCCTGGTCCGGCACCCCGCCGCCCAGCCGACACTTGAGAGCCTCTCGGTGTCCCAGTAACTCTGCAGCATCTTTCATCCCTGAGAGGAATAAAGGAGAATGTTAGCACATCTCAAAACACAGCCCCCCCAAAAATACAACGAAATCATAAATTAACTTCATTTAGCTGAGGGTCTTAATCACATTTATGCTGTCAAATGATTCCTAATTCCACAGAAACACTTACAGGTCATTA
Source organism: Phycodurus eques (assembly GCF_024500275.1). Taxonomy (NCBI): domain Eukaryota; kingdom Metazoa; phylum Chordata; class Actinopteri; order Syngnathiformes; family Syngnathidae; genus Phycodurus; species Phycodurus eques. Next base: position 10,836,925 of record NC_084527.1, on the reverse strand, counting down.
AATACACACGCCATTGATCACCACGCACGCATGCACGCATCCACACACGCGCACGCACACACACACACACACACACACACAAAAGGTGAAATAAATAAGAAGTTAGTCTTACAGTGGAGTTTCGCTCCCGGGTTTAGAGCCGAGAACTCACCGAGCCGAGCATCCAGGAGGTCGGCGTGGGAGAGCATCGCGTAGCGCTCCAGGGCGAAAAGAGGTCCGGGCAAAACGCGCCGACAAACTTTGGGGGCAATTTAAGGGGCATAGATGTTCTAAATGAAGGAAAATTCGGTTTGTGCTTTAAAAAAAGGAGGTCTCTTGCATTATAATGGCCCTTAGAACGGCTGGGAGGCGCTTATTAGTGGAGAGAAGCCGTCAGCTTCCTCAAATAACAACCAATCAGAGGCCAGGATTGGAGCCGACCGACACCCTCCCACCCACCCCTCATGTCGCGTGTTGCTTTTAAAGCCGCGCACGCGCCCATGCGTGCACGCGTAAAAAAAAAAAAAAAAAAACACTACAATTCAATTCTGCCGGAGCATCCTCTGATTTATTAGCTTTTTCATGCTCAAATTATTCCGCGTTAAAACGTCTTAATGTGTTTGTTTAATCCGCACGTGGGATGCGGGACACCTGCTTGCGAGATGAACACACGCGTGAAATGCCCCCATTTAAAAAAAAAAAAAAAAAAAAAAAAAAAACCCAGGTGGAATTAATGACAAATACGGGGGGTGGGAACCCCCCCCCCCAAAAAAAACAAAAAACAAAAAAAAAACACGATTGCGCCATGACGGACGCGTGCGCAAACGTGCAGCATTAACAAACGCGGGATAAATAAATACATCCGCGATATGAATTTAAAGCTCCAAACGCATGCGATCGAGCGAGATTATTTCTTTTCAACGGTTGCACGAACAAACAAATAAGCGTCCCGCTTGGCAGGTGATTTGTGGAGACAAATGGAGGAAAGAAATAAATAAACGAGTGCAGATGGATTGCGGCTCCGCTTAGCGATCGGGCCGCTTTAAGTCCCATCGACTTTTCATCAAGGCGTCGGCAATTAGAGCAGTTTAGGCCCGCTTTGCTTGGGACTAAATCAGACGTGCAGGAGCCAAAACGCTTGCAGGAGTGGGTGTCCATAAGTAGGACTGTGCCACAATTAAAAACAGGGGACAAAGCATTGATCTGCAACTCGGCCGCGCGTCGTGCTACGCTGCACGGGGGCATGCAGAGGGGGACTTTTGCTTTTTTATTTGATTTTTGTTTTGGTAATTTCTTTTCTTTTTTTTTTTTTTCCGGGGGCAGATGTTCGGGAGCAGCGGCGGCAGCACACCTCGGGACCTTTGACAAAGGAGGCGTCCGAGCGAGGAATCCCCTTCGTTCGCTCGTGGTTCTCCTCTTTGTGCCCAATCTGTCACCGTGCAGAGAAGCAGCGCGATCAGCGTGGTGGAGAAAAAAAAGAACAAACCAAAAAAAAAAAAAAAAACAAACAAACAAACAGAAAGAAAACAACTGCAAGGAAATGGACCGGTACGTGCATGTGATGAGGAGGGATCTCGAACTTCATCATCATCATCATCATCATCATCATCATCATCATTCAGTGAGGGAAGACAAAGGAGATGGACTCTGAGGCCAAGTTGACCTGTTTTATTATTATTATCATTAACATTATGATTCTTATAGTGAGAGGTTTCTGGGAGGGGTTCGTTCGAAGAAAGCTTGTCGAGAGATCAGAACTGTCACGTGTGCGGCTAAAAGGAATTTTGCAAAAACGCGACCATGAAACGGTTTATTATATTGAATGCTAACTATATCTGATCTGGGTTTTTTTGTGGGGTGGTGGTACATTTGCAAAAAAAAAAAAAATGAAAAAAATAAACGTCTTATGAAAATGTATAATTTACTACGATGGAATTATTTTAGCCAAGGCTAATTGGTAAAACAAACAAACAAAAAAAGCTTTGTTTACATCTTATTTAATACAAATTCGACAATAATACTGAAAATGCAATATAATTCTAAAAATGCCAAATATTGCACAGTTACTTTGCATTATTATATTGGCTTTGTATTGAATATATATGTAATTATTCAACAATAAAATTAAACGTAACATTAATATTTAGGACACTCCTAAATAAACAACGCCAACAGTGTAAATTATTATGAATGCATGCCCAATAGCAAATGTGTAATATTTAAAAACGACATAAAGAACAACATTTGTTCCTTTCTACGTAAGACTGCAAAAAAATACAATTACAGGAAAATAATAAAAATACAATCGGAAAATGAGACACAATACAAGTCGTGCTTTTAACCCTTTATAGAGAACTCATTTTAATACTTAATCATTTCAAACCTCCCATCGTCATTTTTTACCTTAGTATTTCCCCCACATTTTAAAATCAACACCATTCGATTCATAATAACGTCAAATGAACATAATACAATTTTGTTTTAATTATATGGAATTATAACATTGCCTTCTGATTATAGCCTATGAAATTGTAAATATATATATATATATATATAAAATAAAATACATTGTTGTCAGTTTGGATTTGAAGTTACCAAATATTGTATCTTGCATCTAATGAGGGCATATTGGAAAGCAATTAATTGAAACCCAAATATGTAAGGATAATATTGAGTTTCATGGTGTAATACAAATAATAATAATAATAATAATAATAAAATGTTTGTTGCAGTTGGCGGAAAAACGGAAAGTAATCATTAGTCATCTCTGCTGCTGTTGGAAGTTTATTGGCGTAATAAGCGAGAGACACTTGTGCGGGCTCTATGTCTCACTCAGCCTCCCTAACTGGACCACATCAATCTTTCTCCCTTGCAGTTGGAAACACTCGCGGGTTAATGCGGCGCATCTGAGTGCACGCGGCGGCTGTTTACACGCCGAGAGACGCATTCGGAATGAAAATCCACGGAACAAAAAAAAAAACACAAATGCAATTTTGAAGAACAATCGCAAAGATCAAGATTGCCGCGTGCACCGCTTTTACTCATCAAATCCACTCCTTTGCAGAGCAAACAGAAAAAGAAAAAGACACCTTTTTTGGTGGTAATATAAATAGTGTTTAGATTATATTAGCTGTATTAGTTTTTTTAGGCTCGTGCGTTCACTCGCCGAAGGGGCGAAAATCGATGTTCCATCCACAGAAATGGTTCAAATGGCATTTGTGTGTGTGATGGCGGTCCAGTAAGTACATCCGCGATGTGCAACACACGAGCCCCCCTCCTCCTCCTCCTCCTCCTCTCTACTCCTCGTGACAGGCTTCCCTCTCCGCGGCCACACAGCTTGGCCGCAGCACTGCGTGCATCCCGAGCCCCAATTAGGCCCGCCGCCCTCCGCCTGCTCCCCGGTACTGCGTGATCTATGGCACATGGCGGTAATCACAGCTCCCAAATAAAATAATCAGCAAAGAAGAGCCATTTCCTTAATGATGAAGAGGAAGAGTGTGTCACGCGGAGAGGCTGGTGGTGCGCGTGCGCGCGGTGGTGGAGGTTGTTATTAAAAATAGCCACAAGGCTCTCAAAGGTTGTCGCGTGACTGAGCCACAACATTAGGGACACCTGCACAATTTACGGTGCCAATAATCCCCATTTATTGACAATTCAACGAGATGGTGGTTATTATGGTGGCTTGTGTTTACAGTCTATACAAAAAGTCAACACACCCCTGTTCAAATGCCAGGTTTTTATTTGATAGGAAAATGTTCCAACATTAACTACAACTCAATTGAAAAAAAAAAACGTTTTCATCTTGTCAAGAGGGGAAGTAAAAATAAACATCCTAAATATTATATATATATATATATATGTATATATATATATATATATATAAGTGTGCATATCCTCTATTAACTGCGATGCTGCTGTCTTCAGAATGAATCACATTCAAACTTTGTCAGGCCGAAACCTCCCATGTCCAGATTTGGTCAATTTCATATATATATATTTAAATGAATACTATTGGTTAGTCAAATTATTGACCAATCTAAAGTGTTGAAAACAAACATGTCGTTTCTTTTTTTCCTGAAAAGTGACGGCTTAGGAGATGTGAGGTTTCCACTGGACGTCACTGCTATGTTAGGCCTTTCCTGACATTATTTTTTTTGTTATTTGCTTAGAAGCCTGACGCCTTTTGTGCTAAAACTGACCTCACAATTCCCTCCACGCCAGTTCCAGCTGAAGAAAAACATGCCCAAATCATTGATGCTGCCACCAGCATGCTTCACTGTAGGAATGGTGTTCTTTTGGTGATGAGCAGTGTTTCGTTTGGACAAAAAGTTCAACCTTGGTTTCATCAGACCATTTTATTTCATATCCATCAAAAAAAAAAAAAAAGAAAAAAAAAAGTTTTTCAAAATGCATACTACTATGAATTTTAACCTATGTTACAGGAAATGCATACTTGATTGGATTTGGGTAACCAATTGCATAGATGACTACATATAGAGTGCTTTATGGCATTAAAAACAGAGGGCATCAAAAACAAAGCAAAACAAAGAAAAAACATATTTGTGGGAAGAGTAAACACTCTCACTGATTCTCCTTGGGAATGCCATAAATATTCATAGAAACCCCAGGAAAAATATCAACGTCTGATTTTCCACTTGACTCCGTGGCAACCGTTTCACAGGTCTCATCCGCACTGTGAAAATTTAAATAACGGCAAACTGCATCCATTCATCAGGACACGAGATGATTCCCGGAATATAGATGCAAATATCATACGTATACGAGACGTCTTGCCACCGTTGCTCTAAATGTCACATTTACTTCATTTAAAATGAACAATAAATGAATCCAACCTGCTTTCTCTTTTTTGAAAAGTGCACATTTTGAAAGTATTAAAGCTCAAAAGGCCAACAGCCAAACAAATCCCGGGTGTAATGTATTTTGACAACTTGTTAGCGGAAAGCATCTTTGTGATACAATCCTGATTACTCATCATGCTGCTGTCGAACGCGCTTTTTCTCAATTAATTTGCTTTTATAATCCCAAAAATAAAGCAAATCCTTTAATGAACACAGTCCTTAATTACATTTGGAAAAGAAGACACCTATTTAAGTGAACGGGGGTCAAAGGATTAACTATGAAGGCTTAATGGTGTGTTTACATCCGATTCCTTGACTTTCCCTCCAGTTCTGCTCCAGCTATTAGAATATGCTCTTTCTTAAGAGCTTCTCATTAGCGAGCTCCATTACAGTGGCTCCATCATTAGGAAGCTGCGATGCATCATTTGAGGTAATGAGTGGCTTACATTCCAGGTGCCAGCGAGCTGTGGAAACAGTGACATAAGGGCCTTTGTTTTCATGAGTTTAGTAAAATAGCAGGACTGTCAAATACACCCTAATCCCAAGCACCTAATCACATTAAAAAGTCAAATGACAAAATTTACATGCATTTTAATGGTAAAACAAATTTAAATTCTTTGCACTGCCTGTTGGGTGAAATGAGTCAATTTTTGGAGTGTTTCTGCAACACAGAAAAAAAATGACTCGTGACATCTAGTTTTTTTTTATATTATTTGCATCTTTTAGGTTTTATTTAAATCATCAAATGTGAAGAAATGCTTTATTCGGATTCTTATATGCGTTGTGATTTGTAAAACATATTTACAAAATTGCTTTGGTTCACATAAAGATTTCTGTACATCCATGGGCTACATTTCCAGTAGGTGGCGGTAATGCAAGTGGTTTGTCAACACCCTTTCAAATTCAAATTTAGAGTCAAGAGAAGAAGACGGAATCGTGACAGCTAATTACGTGCTTTGTTGTTGATGTCAGTCGCTGGAAATATGTATCGCAATTGGAATCTTATCAAAATTGTCAAGACAAACACGTCTCTAAAGTAGTCCAAAATTTCGGCATTCCGACCTCAAGTCAGTTATAAATGATTAAGTGTGGGTATTTTGTTTTATTTATCTTTGGGGGGGGATGTGATTTTGGTATGTCCCACACACTGCTCTGCTAACTGGTGTGTGTCATCATTTTTTAAATGACACTATATATATATATATATATGTATATATATATATATATATATAATATATATTAACACATTTTGAGGATGTATATTCTGTTTTCATAACTATTTTGAACATTTTGCATATGTACCTGAAGCTGACATTTAGGCTTTAGGTAACCCTCTGACGTTTTTAGTAAGCAGGCTAAATCAGTGGCTAGTAGCAGAATAAATATTTACACTTGTTTCCTACTTTTCATCATATTATGTGTGTAGTTGAGTTGGATGCTGTCAATCTTAACATCATCATCATGAAATAACAATTGATATAAAAGCCTTTCAGAAATTTGAAAGATGTTTGTTAAACAGCACATAAATTAGCCAAAAATGTCCACCTTGTCAGCAAGCGCACACATTTTACATACCAATTTTTAAATCTTTAAATGCTATCATAGAGTGAGTGGTACCAAAATGTGTTTTTAATAGAGCGATCCTCCATTAACATTAAAATAATAATTAACACAAACGTTGTTAGAATAAAGACAAAGTGAAATGAATTGTCTGCATTGAGAATGAGTGCAACACATTCCGTTTAAACAATGAAAGCGGAGCTACTATAATAACAGTCAAGTTAGAATTTTTCCAATGAAGATTTTGAACTCACCGTAATATTGCCCGTGAGTACCCCCCCCCCCCCCCCCCCCAAGCTTTTAAGATGATTCACAGTGAGACCTTTAAAGTCAAACGTTCCTGATGCTGTATAATTTGGAAGTTTGTCCCGAAAAAGCTTGAACGACTTGAGCTTGAATAGCTGTCAACATTCTCAACATTGATGCATCAAAGTTAAGGCAGCGTATTGTCTTGATGATGTACTTCTCCATGCACTGTATTTGTATGACAGTTCAGAATACTTACTGAAGACTGTTGGCAGCATTGTCATTTGTATAGAGAATTTGCAGCACATTGTGGAGAAATTAGGAGAGGTTTTCAAGAATTTCGCGAATAAACGCTGAAGTGAGAGGTTATCAATATCAAAGAAGTGTGACATCTTGATTATTCAAAGATCTCTATTTGGGGTTAAGCTAACGCTAGATAAGTGATAGTAGAAAGTGACTAAAACGCAAGCTGACCAAAGATGGCGGTCTGGTTATTGCTTGATAATCAGCAATTGCAAGTTGCGATGACCTCTGCTTTTTTTCCAGTTGAAACAAATTGACATTACTTCAAAGTAAGAGTCGGTGAGTACTCTTAGGAAAATGTCGGTGGTAGTGTATCGGTCTACTGGAAGTTTAACACTAAAAGTACTCGAAGTGCATTTAAATAAGGGCGTTGTTGGTGTTGTGTTTCTATGGAGAAATCTGTTTCTAAAAATCAAGATAATCTCAACTCTCAGGCCCTTCTGTATGGTTATTCCAGCAACATAACATAAGGTATAATTGACCACAAACTCCTCATGGGACAATGTTACTTGAAAACATTTACAGTCTGTCAATATTGCAAATACAGTAATGAAATAGCATTATTGCGTGCAGCGCGAGATTGACTTTGCATTTATTTGTTGCTTACTGTGACAAGGTGTGTGTGTGTGTGTGTGTGTGTGTGTGTGTGTGTGTGTTCTAGTGGCAAACATGGCGCAGAGAAGGGGAGGACTTGGGTCAGCAGTGTCTCTGAGTGGCTTGAAATTAGAAACATGTGCTGGCAATTATCAAACCGCAGCAAAGCCACGTCATGCAATTGAATGGCTCAGCAAATGAAAGAAGAAATGGGATCACTCTCTTTGACCTCGCTCGTCGCCACTCGCCCAACATCATCTAGCTCACTGGTACTTCTCAGTGTATGACTCTCACACACACACACACACGCACACACACACGCACGCACACACACACACACACACACACACACGCAAACACACACACACGCGAAAGCATGTGTGTGTGTTTTGGAGTTATATTTGTGACATGACAGGGAACAGCGTTGCAGCCTGCTCGTGTTTTTTAGTTGAGCTCGCGTTTCCCGTCCATCCGTTCTTTTTATCATCCTTTCCCGGTCTCCTCCCTCTCCCTCGCTCCCTCTCTCTGCCACTTTTCCGCTGCTCCTCTGCTAAACACTACCCCTCCCAAGATTAATTGATCATCAATTTAGCTCTAATTTGGACCAAGTCAGCTGGTAAATGGGGCAGTTTTCCCTGATTGTTAGTGAAATGTGTGCAAGTACATTGATAAATTTTGATTATTTATCAATTACAAGCAAATGAACTAAATCTATTGAATAAATTCTAGCCTGATTGCCGTAATAGAGTTTGAAAATATGGCTATTGATAATGATTCTGGCTAATAGTCTTTTCCGGTGGCGGTTGCCGGCTTGTCGGAATGACAACACAAAACTCATTTTTCACAGAATCAGTTGAGTGAGTGCGAGGTTGATCTTTCATTAATCAGTCGCATTACGGAGCTGATACGCCGTAATGTGCCACGCTTCCCTCACAAAGACTCCGACGCTTTGTCATATTTTACGTCAATTACCAGTCATTTTGTTGTGTTCTATCAAGCCACCTTGTAATAGTTAACATATGCTAAGGTAAAGCTCCCTTGTCCCGCCCTCCGGGAGCTCCAGTGGAGGAGTTTGGGAGAGACAGCGGGCGCTCTTAATTTCTTATTTTCCTGGCCACGGGGCCTTATGGGAAGGGTGGAGCGGCGGCTTTTTAAATGGACCTGCCATCATGTTTTCCCAACACTAATGGAAAAGCAGCTTTGTGGAAAATAGGAGGGAGAAAATTGGAAATAGGTTAGGGGGGGGGGGGCTCCAGTACACAATGACAGGTGATAGCTAAGGAGTATTTGCACAAATACGTACAAATTAGCACTGTCATTCTCTCACTGTGTGTAACTATTAAGAGTGGGTGATTGATTGGTTTTTATTTTGTCTAGCATTTGTATGAAAATGCGACACAATGGTACGGAATTGTTTCGGAATAGAAATTTCTTACAGACACATCGAAAGTGGCTAAACCTCACAAGCTTACAAGAAACCATATAACTTACATTTCATTGACCAGCAGTTCTCAAAACGTGAGGCGAGCCTAGCCTAGGGGGCGCCAGAGGACTTCAGGGGAGGCGCAGCAGCTTGAGAACAATAAAACACACATATTTATAAACCTGCTATGCTAACTTTGGTGCACTGAATGCAAAATGGATTGATTTTTAAGCTCTGACTGTGAGAGAGGAGACACCATCAAATTGGGTCCAGAAAATCGGTTTGGTGAGAGCCATAAGGGACACGGGAGGCTCACTGTCCCGCATTTTAAAAACCAACGTGAAGCGAACTACTGCATGAAAATCATTTTAAAAACAAAGTCAATACAAATTAGATTTTAAATTGAATCAGTGGTGTCGATCGTTTGTCGCGGGCCACGTGGTAGTTATGGTTTTCCTTAGAGGGCTGCTATGACTGAAAATCATATGAATGAAAAATCACCTCACCGCATTATTTGATCAAGACAGTTGCCCCTGCATTAGATATATATTTTTAACAAGAAATTGACATTTGAAATCAGAAGTCATGGAAAATAGTGACAACCAAATACTAGCAAGCATACAGCTATTGTTCAATTTATGTTCAGAAAAAAAGTTTGTAATATCTGTTCAAAGTGAGGTAAATTTGCAAAGTATTTGCTTTCGCTGGCCGTGTAAAAAAAAATGTCGCACGCAAGATGTGGCCCTCACACCTTGAGTTTGACACCTGTAAATTAGATAAACATTTTCTCAAGGGTCGGATGAAGGCGCATCTCGGCAACATTGCCTGAAAAATTGCTGTAATGAACCTGTCGCATGCATCCCAGAGGTGGGTAGGAACCCGTTCATTTACTCAAGTAACATTTTGGATAAATGATACTTGCCAGAGTAGTTTTAGTGAAGCATCCTTTTTACTTTTACTTGAGTATTTATGTTAACAAGAAAGAGTACTTTGACTCCTTTACAATAGTCTACATGCCGCTCGCTACTTTCATTTATCAATATTTGCGTGCAGGATCTACTTTTCGACTTTCGTTTTCGACTTCCGCATCGGGCGCCGTTGCTCCAATCCACGGTGATTACCACAGAGATGTTTGACTCAAGTTCACCCATCAAACGACACAAGAATGTCAGATGTCTGCACACAAAGTCTTCTGTTGGGCTTCACTGGCTAATCAAAGTGAATCGTCACAGGCGCGCGCGACTCGTGTTTACATTACAGACTATGAAATACAGCAGCTCTAACCTGCAGCGTAGTTTAATCACTGCCCAATCTCTGACCTTTCAGCCCACTTCTAACTTGAGAAAACACCTTGTGGTAAGTTGCAGATGTTTTTGCTGTTGTCTGGGCTGTGGTAACATTAGCCCTATTTTATGGTCACAAGTAACTGTAATCACATGCATCTTCTGGGGTACGTTCTGTTCTGTTCTCTCTCTCTCCCCCACCCCCAAACTTTATCAATAAGTCTGGTCCGCAAACAGCTTCTTCATTCAGTCACTTAAGTGGATAAAGCAAATAATGTTCCTGTAAGGCCCGATCCATGTGTTGTTGTTTTCCACTTCAAAATTGAAAGTGTATGTGGACTCTCACTGAACATGAGTTTGAATGTGATCTGCTACTTCAGAACACAGCCACATCCCAGTTAAGTTAAGTTAACATCAAGTCCAAGTCAATCATATGCAAGCTTATTTCAGTTGTTTATTTTCACCTCCCCTCTCAGAAAGATACAAACATAAATCAGTTGAGTTGAACAAATTCTATGTCACGTTAATGGTGGAATTTATTTTAAAAAGGATTTCTCTTGGTCAAAATTCTTCACAACTCAAAAACCTGGCATTTGAAAAGGCGTGTGTATACGTTTTATATCCAATGCAGCCTTGTTCCTGTTTTTGTAATTTGCCTGGTGAGCCTTACAAAGATTTTATGTTATAAACAAATATTGTTTTTAGATGAAGTGATATTGTTCAGCAATATTCATATTTGATTTAGTTATTTTTATTTCATTTGATGTTCATGCTCTGATTAAAATATAAATCAGAAGTTACGAGTTACTCAGCACTTGAGTAGCTTTTTCACTGAATAATTTCTTACTGTTTCTCAAGTAATTATTTGAAGGACTAGTTTTTAAGTTTTTAATTTGTACCAGTACCCCCATTTGAGAACAATATTTGGCTATATATATATAATATTTTCCAATCTATTCTTTGGAATTCATTTTGAAATTAGACAAAAGAACTATTATTATTAGACCACCCTTGTTTCTTCAGTTTATTGTTCATTTTTAATGCTTGATACTACTAAAGGTACATTATAGCTCATAAGAGTTTGATTTAAGAGATTATATCTCACCAGTTTTTGTTCATAATAACCAAAATTATTATTATACAGAGAATACAATTCTGCACGTCAAATAAGGCAAAGTATTATAGAATCGTCTCCATTTTTGTCATGCTCATTATAATCTTCAGGTAATATACATTTAGTTGTACCAAGCATTAAAATCAACAAGAAATTGAAAAAACGACTATGCCAATATGTGGAAGCCAAGGTTTTAGCCTATTTGCATCAATGTTGCCCTGCTGTCCTCCAAATAAATCTACGTTTGTCAAGATAGAAAATAAAACGAAAAAGTTGAAATTTAAAGAGTCATGATGAATTGATATCAATATCAATAGTACGTCAGTATAATCTGTGAAAAAAAAAAAAATTCAGCCGTTTCTGGCCTCATCATGTGTCTTACCTCTAATTTGATATTCAAGAAACCACAGTGCTCGAGGAAAAACAACCAATCAGAGACAGGAGGCGTGTTTTACGTGTCAATCATTTATTGAGCACTCGCGGGCACGCTCATTGCGGGAACACCTCCACGACCTCGCGCTGACCTGTTTGTTACCTTGTTACCCCAGAAAATCATGATGTTCAAATTCGAGTGTCACGATAACACTGAATGACGACTAAATGATGAGTGCGCCTGCTAGTGCACGACTAAAGATTGACACCTCGTAAGTCATGCTTTCTGTCTCAAGCACTGTTTTTTTTTTTTTGTATATCAAATTAGAGGCCAGAGACGGACGATTTTTTTTTTCCCCCCACAGATCATATTTATAATTTACTATCAAGTCATAACGACTATTTGAACAATTATGACAAAAATATGATATTTATTTTTAAATTGCAACCCCCCCCCCCCCTTTAAAGAGAGCGCAATCCATCCCCCTTTCGTGAAAGCTGAAGGGTTTTACAACTTTAAACCTTGGTCATCTCCAGTCTGATCAATGGCAGAGAAGTGAAAAAATTGTGATTTGGAATCAATGATAAGAAGCCTCGGTGCAGCAGCAGCAGCAGCAGCAGCTGCTGGAAGCAACTTAATGATCAGCATTTAAAGCGGGCAGATAAAGCGCCGTGCTGCGGATCCGACACAGGGGCCAAGTGCAGGTGAATTAACCCGGTCCACATCTAATATGCTGGTGTCAGCTCTGGTTAGCGTGCGGCTACACCGCGGCCCGTATTGGCAGTGGCGCCGCATCCAACATCGTCTTCCCTCCATATGCCAGCAGGCAGCTATCTATAATCGATGGCCACTTTTAATTGGGCGGCCTGTCTGTCGGTGGACGGGGATGGTGTGTAGGGTGAGGCGACACTGTATACAGTTACCCCACTGAGGAGAAATACTGTAGGTCGTCCTCGCTGGAAAAAGCCAATCAGCACTTGTGCTGCTGCATGGCAGGCAGTTATAATTGAATAATTTCACACGGTGACCCTCGATAAACAGCCAGGACCCACATGCTATAACAGCCATGAAATGATATAGATTGGAATATAAATGAGTTTACACATCAGTCAGAGTTATGGACGATTTATAGGGCATAATTTAGAATATTTTCATTTGACACAGGATACAGACATGCTTCAAATAAATGTGTAGTTGATTTTCTTAAAGCAACTCAAGAATGAAATATATGAAGTTTCAAAAGTACTTTCCAGCATTGTGCATCCAGCAGCTGATGTTGCCGGATTATTATTATTTTTATTACAGCTAGTCATTAAAAACTAAGCTCACAAGGAACCTCAAAAGGCAGTTTTTTAAATTCTGATTTTAACAAAAAAAAAAAGGACACTTTTGCTTCTAATAAGAAGCTTGGTCACCTTAAACATTACAAAAACACATGTGAGTCAGTAAATGAAATGTTCTCTTCATGATATATATATATATATATATCATAATTTGTATGATTTTGTCTTTATATACCAACACAATGGATTTTAAATAAAACAAGCTGGGACTGAGATTTTAATTTGAGAGGTTTCACTACTAAATACAGAATTTGCTATTTAGTAATATTATCCACAGTCCCACAAAGGCTCAAAATAGAACAAAGTAACATAGTTAATAACCATAATATCAAATACCGAAATGAAAATCCTAGATTGTTTTCAATCGTCATATTCATAGCGGTGGTCTATAAATTTGCAAAAACTACTTTTGCATCTAACCATATAAAAAATTCAAGTGATAATAGATAAGTGCTTTATAGATTCGATTCGTTTATAGATTTTATAGATTTAGATAAGTGATTTTGCTGCATTCTTTTTTTCCAACAGTATTAGTCTTGTTTTTTTTTTTAAAAAAAAAAAGGATGTTGGGGGGTTGCCAAGCAGCTTTGCGAGGAGGGAGGCTGCACAGGAGCTGGAGACGAGAGCCACCGGTGGACATGCTGCGTTTGGCGCAGCCGCTAATTGATATTGAGCGCACTGCTGGTGAGGAGCGTGCAGGGCCACTGCTGGCTAATCTATGCTTTAATCAGCGTCTGTAATGAGAGTGGCGGCACGCTCCCACAGAAGAGAGACTTACAAGCAGCGTCTGTCAGCATCCGGGAGAAAATATTGGGTCGAACTCCTGTGTGATTATTAGCTGGCGTTTGTGTGTGTGTGTGTGTGGGTGTGGGTGTGGGTGTGGGTGTGTTTTTTTTAATGGCCTTCAGGAGTGAGAAGGTGGGAGCTGTCCTTCAGCACACCTGATGGGACCTGAGGATGCTGTCCAAGGTGCTTGGTTTTGCATTCAATTTTACATTCACAGGCAAAATTTGCAATATCTAATGAGATCCTACAGAGCCCCAGACGTGACATGAGGGGATAAAACAAAGGTGGCCACGATATAGATATATAAAAGCACACAAAATGCTCATTTGTGGCCTTGAAATATGTACAATGTGCACACGGAATGCAAATTTGTGGCCATGAAGTATGTATAGTAATCATAAGACAAAACCCACAATGTAGAAATACCCTTTGGTTTTTTAAAGGTATTTAAACATACTTTTAAAACAATACAAACACATTGAACCGCATCATATATTGAGAGAGCAAAAGAAATGGACAACACAAAAATATTGTACAAAATGGACACGGTAAGTGCAGTGAACACTATATTGCATTCATCGTTTTCAACTCAGCTAAATCTCAGATTTTTAAGCAATATTTTTTATGGGTTCTTGTGGTACACACGTAAGTCCAAATTTAGAGTTGCGCGCCTTCAGTGTGGTACCACATTGTGCCGCAACATGGCGGGCAGCACTGAGCTCTACCTGATGTTGATGCAGAGTAGTTGAAGAGGCAGAGAAGGTCCCCTACTAAGCTGCAGTAATATTGTTTGTTCTCAGAGAGCAGAGACAATACAGTATCTCCCTGAGAGTATTGTTGTATGTATGTATTTCTGTTAGCCTGTATATGATGTTTTCGATGTTCACAATAAGCTGGTGGACTTTCTTCAGATGAAATTACATGGTTTGTTTGAACATTTGTGGTTTAAACATATCATGTTTAATTGTCGGTTTTACAGTAAACGTGTGACTAACAACTTGAAGCAAGCACGTTTTGCGAGTGAGTCTTTTTTTTTTCTTTTGTTACCTCAAAGTCACCACATGTTACCGCCTCCTAGAACAGGTACTAAGGTATATTTTTAAAAAGTGTGTTTAAATAAATTTAAATGTGTTTAAAGTGTGTAGACCTCCTAGATGTGGCTGAATTTGGTCTGGAACAACAATAAAAGTCAAAAGTAGTGGTAAAGTGGAAGATAAAACTATATAAATAGTTTTTTCTTTATACGGTCTCCCTTATATCATGGATTTTCACTTGCGGGTGGGTCTGGAAAGTATCCCAAACAATACAAATGGGGTTCAATGTTTGTATACAAATAAGGGAACCAACATATCAAAAGTATGATACAATGCACTCTGTAGACATGTAAACAAATGACATTAATGACTGTAACACCTCTCTGACATTGCCAATCAAAACTTAGCTTTTGCAGATGTACCTAATGAAGTGTCCAGCGATTAAGTCTTATTTATTGCTTCACAATCTAATGTCAGAGCACGATCACCGCTTGTTGGGATAAAGTTAATTATCAAATGAGAGGCTGCTATTGTAACGGAACAACCCGTACCAAAGGATGGGGTGGAGGTTTGGGGGATGGTGTGGCGGTGGGGTTATTGCACACATGCAGGCCGCAGACTGAATAGCAAGCGGAACATTAGCAGAAGTGTGTGTGGGAACACTGTCAGACAATTAACAGGCTATCACAGACGAGACACACGCACACACACACACACACACACACACACACACACACACACACGCAGGCAAACAGGTATACACACATCTAGACACACGACCCCATTCACGGCACACATGCTCTGTTATGCATACTTTAAATAGGATACTGTGTACAAAAACGAATGGCCGCTAATTATGGAATCGAGCCGAAATAATTGCTCCCGCCGCCGCGTAAAGCGGGTTACTTAATTGCCAACTAGATTGTAACTAACACATTACACAACTTGATATGATGAGCATACTGTACATGGTAAAATGTGGGAAACAATAGAAGCAGTATTCAACTTAAGAATTGTTGTATATAAATGATTAAGAAAGACTTCCTGATGAAGAATTGTTGAATGCTTTTTGTATACTTTATGTGATTGGCCAAACGAGCGGAAGAAGAACCCATCATCATTTTACGCCATCACTGTGTGTCCCATTCTAACCTTAAGTGGGGTAACACGTTTTGTTGTTGTTGTTGTTGTTGTTCATTTAAAATTTAAGATATCGGCACACATGTGAGTCCATAGTTGCTGTTCCCCTGGATTTCTGATTATGATGTTGCCTTTTCCTGGAAAGTTTAGCTAAAATTTCCTGACGGTAAAGGGCTATGGCGCCACCTGTTGCTTTGGCAGTGCTCGACATTGACTTATGCCATTGGTGTGGAAATAAAGTGGTGCCTTCAGATACAAGCTTTTCTTTTGGCCATTTTTTTGCTTTGACTTGTGAGCAGAAATTTGAGAGCCAAACGTTGTATCATGGCAGTGAAACCAACTCAAGCAGCAGTTTGGCAGATATAGCGAACGCAATTTCATAAAAGAGGGTGCAAAGTTGTTTATTGCCACTCACACTGGATGTTTACCATCAAACTCAACATAAAACAATGAGAATTGCACGTGTATTTAAAACAACCACATAGCTTTGCCTTATAACATGAATGCTAACAAATAATGCAAAACATCATAGATGGGGTAACGAATCGGTCACACTGTTATAAGCCTTTAAGCAACGGCTATTTGAACACAAAACATGAAACAACACGTGTGGGCATACAATATAACAATATTCACAGGCATATATTCTTTATCCTATGCAAAGTGACTTACTGCAGCTTACTGAGTCAGTTGTGAAACTCTTCATGTGTGTTTCTATGTCTATATATTGTCCCCAAGTTGCCAAGGCACGCACACCTGAAGGAGAAGCACGATTGAAGTGAAGCAAAACAATGTAGCAAAAAGTTACATTTTTTCACATTCTATTTCATCATGTCATTACTGTAAATTTTGTTTCTAAACTTCAAGATCAAAGAGAGCAATTTTACTTATTTACAAAAATGACTTTTTTTTTTTTTTTTTACGAGGTTGGAACAGATTAAGAGATTTCATTAATTTCAATGGGAAAAGATGATTTGAGTATTTTGAATTGAGTCTGGCCACGGAAATTAACCCAGTATCTTAAGGCATCCCTGTTGAAAATTGAGCCTCTTCCATTGTGTGTCAGTGGGTAAACTGCCTAAACGGGTCTGGAGGAGGAAGGGTCAACTGATTACTCATGTAAACTGCGAAAATACACTGTGGTGCTGTGTGGGAAGCATGGATGAATCAGGTTTCCTCCTGACAGAAGAGGAGCACACCGCAGTCCTCCCCGGGCCTGGTCCACTTCCTGTCCCGGGTGCCAACACTTTAGTCCCTCTCATCAATCACAACCTGTATGCGCGCATGCATGTGTACAGGTCCACACACACCTGTTTTTGTTATTTTTTTTCTATTTCATAACACACTACGGCTCAAATAGACATTTGTCGCAAAATGAGATGTCCACAAAAAGTGACAACCTCTCCAACTAAGTGATTGATAGCTCAAACTAGAGCGATATAATGGCACATCTTAAAGGTGAGGAGGCACCTGCTTGGATGCTTAGCAGACAAAGTAATCACACATGACTCACAGCAGATATATGAGTGATGGACCTTGCTGGCTTTTTTAGTGCGATTCTTCGCAAAATTGAGCAAATTTAATGACTGAGCATAAAAATAGGGGGCTAATCAACCTTACATGTTTTATATGCAAGTTTTACACTTTAGAATCTATTTAATTGTATGGTGGTATGATGATACAGAGAGTGATAGTGGTTACATTTTTATGTTATTACGTACTTGGATGCCTACAGTATTCTTACACTGTCTGATGTGCTATTTTATCTCATTCAGGTTTTCTTTCCATAGGCCTTTTAAACAGCACAGACAACAAACAATTTACAATTATGAACTTCACCTTATAACCTCACTTTTTTAACTTCCAAGTGGATGTCGCCACATCGATCAACAGAATTCATCGGATTCTACTTCACAGTCACGTCATACAATCGCCCCAGCCACTTGCTAGGCAGAATTCAAGTAGTTCATTCAATCAATCACCCAACCAATCCCCCCACGTAAGATTTTTTTTTCTTAAATTGGGATTCAGTTAAATCATATTACACATCAGTTAAATACAAATAGTACCCTAAATCTTTTTCTTTAAAAACAAACTGTTCTTAAAGATCAAATGCAAATGTTTTGCACTTAAAAGTTAAATACAACTGAACTGTACTCTGTGTAGAAACACATAGACAAATGATGAAAAATACAACGCTGAATGCAGTTGCATTCTTGTCTCGTCCTGCATTTCTCTGTTTCACTGTTTCTATTTCGATTGTCCTTTCATCGCACTGTATTTTCCGCACTATAAGGCGCACTTAAAAGCCTTTCATTTTCTAAAAAAATTGACGGTGCGCCTTTTAACCCAGTGCGCCTTATCTGTGCACTGAGTTCCAAAATCTGTAAAAATGTTCTTGTGCGATTTCGGTAAAGCGCTCCGCTTGATTGGCTGTCGGACCATTTCCCACCGACATAGGGACGTAAAACGTACACTATGTACGCTGGCAGCGATAAACCAATTAAAGAACATTACGTAAAGCTACATACAGTACGTACGCTTACCACCGCCATGCCTCCGGTAGGTATACTGGTATGCTGCAAAACAACATTTGTTTGGCTAAGGACCCCCGAAAATGGCATCAGCGAAGAGACATGCTTACGAGGCACAATTCAAACTACAGGCTATCAATTACACGGTTGTAAATGGGAATAGAGAATTCAAAATCAATGAATCTATGGTGCGGAAGTGGAGGCAGCAGGAGAATGAACTGCGCCAAGTTAAGAAGACAAAACAGAGTTTCCGCGGGCACAAGGTGAGGTGGCTAGAGTTGGAAGACCAACTTGAACAATGGATTCTTGAACAAAGAACAGCCGGGAGAAGCGGCTCTACAGTCACCGTTCGACTGAAGGCAATAACGATAGCACAAGACATGAAGATCGAACACTTTCAAGGAGGTCCGTCTTGATGCTTTCGTTTTATGAAAAGGTGCGCTCTCGCCATCCGCGCAAGGACTACCGTGGCGCAGCAACTGCCAGAGGATTACAAAGAAAAGATGACCATCTTCCGCACCTGCTGTAGCAACAAGATTACTGACAGAAAGACCAACATGGACGGGGCCCCACTCACTTTTGACATACCCGTGAACCATACTGTGGAGGAAAAGGGGACCAGCACGTTATCCATACGCACCACGGGGCACGAGAAGTCGGCTTTCGCTGTTGTTCTTGGTTGCCACGGTAATGGAAAGAAACTACCACCTATGGTCATTTTTAAGAGGAAGACGCTGCCAAAAGAAATGTTTCCAGCCGGAGTCATCGTTAAGGCTGGATGGATGAGGAGAAAATGAGAGAGTGGCTGAGAGAGGTGTATGTGAAGAGACCGGATGTTTTTTTCCCCACCTATCACCGTCTCTGTTGATCAGCGACTCCATGCGCGCCCATATCACCGCAACTGTGAATTACCAAGTGAAGCAAATGAATTGCCATCATTAACAGGATTAACAAAAGAACTCCAACCGCTGGACATTGGTGTAAACAAAGTCAAAGTCAAGTTGCGAGCGGCATGGGAGAGATGGATGAGAGACGGCGAACACAGCTCCAGTCAGACTGAGAGGCAGAGCCGGGCGAGTTACGCCACCATATGTGAATGGATTGTGGATGCCTGGGCTAAGGTATCTGCTTTGACTGTTGTCCGAGCTTTCGCAAAAGCCGGCATCATTTCTGAACAGCCGCCCGGCAGCGAGACCGACTCCGACGATGACGAGAGGGAACCCGGCATGTTTGATGGCGAAATTGCCCAGCTGTTCAATTCAGATACAGAAGATGAGGACTTCGACGCATTTGTGACAAAAGATCCCAAAAAATAATGTGAGTGTATTTTGAAACACGTGGTAGAATAAAGTTCAACCAAATTCACTGTTTTGCTTCCGTTACCTTGTTTTAGCATGCGGCGAATAATACGGTGCGCCTTATGTATGGCTTAAGTACAGAAATAGACCCCGTAATTGCGACTGCGTTTTACAATCCGGTGAGCCTTATGGTGGGGAAAATACAGTATTTAAGGATAGACTGGTACGAATAGTTTAAGACTAGCTGCGATCGGAATAGCCGAAGCACGTGAAACTAACCGCTATTCTCAACCGCCGCCATCTTATTTTGGTACTCTCGTACCTGCGCGGATGTGTATGTTGACTGTGTCACCGTGCTGGCTGGACATTTTGCTAATCCACGGAGCATTGTAATCTGACGACGGCAGCTGACCATTGGACAATTGACCAACTGAGAGCAGAGATACCAAAAGAATGTGAATAGTCGTTAGTCGATGCAGAGTATTAAAGTCGATTCGTTGACTAATCGGTCCAACCCCTGGTTCATACTGAGATCTACTTGTAATATTTAGCTTAACTCAAGTAGCTAAATTTGGTAATTATTCTGTTCCCATTATGAAAGTATGTGTTATACTATGCAAGAATTGAATCGTGAAATGTAGTCCTGGCCTGGAATAGCCGATATGCAACACATCATTGGTTGTACAACAAAATATTACTTCAGTGATTTACAGGAAAGCAATTTATTTTTCAGTTTATACAGTAAATGTTTGAGTTTGTAAAGAACAATCAAGACTGATTCTTTTTTTTTTTTTTTTTTTTTTTGAACAGCCTTAATTGGAAAAGAATGTGCAGTGTTGAGTGTATGGAAATAAAACACACAAGGATTCTGAGCTTTACCCACCGCTACATTAGCCCTGCTCTGTATTAACTAAGAATATATTAGAAAGCAAAACAGCGCCATATGGTATGCAAGTGCAGAGTTGCCGCCAACTGAATGAATGAATCAAGTTTACTGGTAAACAAATGCGTCCATAGAGCAGAAGAAGAAGAAGAAGAAGAAGAAGAAGAAGAAGAAGAAGAAGGGAAGAAAAGATTTCGATGGAGTGCTGCAGTGAAGAAGCTGCAGAAGTTTTGAAGGTGACTGCAGGTTATTTCCTCTCATGCATGTGCAAATAATGCGCACATCTCCTGGGCGCTCTGCCCCCACTCCTCATCCCCCCCCCCACCCCCACCCCCACCCCGCACCCCTGCCCTCTAACTGCCTATTTAGGGCTCAAATTGGAACGACCCACTGCTATTTCCAAAACAAATAAAGTGCCTTTGAAATGGATTAGCGAGATATGTATGAATTTCTGCTTGATTTATTTGATCATTCCACATTACAAAAGCTGTGTGGCGCTCAAATGCCATTACAAGTTTTCAGTTCCTTTCATTATGTAAGAGAAATTAGGCCTCTATAGGATTTCACTGAGGCGCAGTGGTTCGGCGGATGAAATGTAATTTGCGGGGGGAATTTGTTGTATCTGTCGCAAATATTCCCAATTAGTCGCGTAATTATTGGAAGGTTTCTGCAATTACGACTTAAGCCGGGGAAATCTGAAGCCGTAGCTGCCCTTAATTGGTCTAGATTTGATATTTAGCATATTTGCATAATGAGGAAATTGGGAGGAAATTGTGTTCAGCCATTTGTGAAGAATTCTATGAATTTTATGAATGTGAAAGCCATCCCCCTCTGCGGTGGATCCCTTCGCCTGGGCTCCCGGCGGAAACGAGACAAGCCAATGTCACTGCAGGAAATGTTGCCGTGTGGGAGAAACGTACACAAATATTCTTACCGTAGCGCAAGGTCACCGAGGAAACAAATATTGTGTGAAAGCCCCCGATGGCATGTGATGTATTAAGCATCAGCCGGAGGGGGACGCTTCTCCTTTTCGTGTGCCGTCAGTGAACAAACACTGAACGGTGTTTTATTAAGAAGCCTTTGATTTTGTCATTAGATTTATACTAGATAATTCATCCAGATTGGCCTGTGAGACTTAATTATGCATTATCACAGCGTACTGATTGATATTGAGAAAGATAAGTGTTCTATGTAATTGGTAATAAAGAAGGTAATTTTAGAAATTTGTCCAATCAGTAATGATTATGAGGCTGTGAGTGGTTAATGGCGTTAACTCAGGGTGCCCCTTTTACACAGTCCACCCCTGGCGTGTCATATATATGAAATAAAGGATCTACAAGAGGAGGAAACGCCTTTTGTCACACACGGTGTTATTAGAAATGTTGATAGTTGATGACATTTATCATAAAGTACACTCATTTTCTTAAGTACATCTGCATGCTTGATAATAATTGTATTGGATGTGCCCTTTACTGAAAGAAATAATCTCTTTTCGGTAATACATAGACAAAGAACTGTCTCTGATAAGTTGTCCCTTTCATTAAGCAAAAGAAGGTAGAAGCAGTAGAAACACTACAACATTGCAAACATTACACTATCTTTGTAAAGGCAGAATGCTTTTTTTTTTGTTTTCCCCCCACAGCTCATGTATTGGTGCTCATTATTAGTGTGGACTTTCACCTTTTATGCGGTTGATATAATGCGAAGGAGGCAGCTGTTAACAGTTGTGTAGTAGTAGAGTGTGCGTCCCCTCGTGTAGGAGCAGCGGCCCACCGAGACTCGTATATCGTCCGGCAGTAAAGGAGAGAGCACGAGAGGCTGATGAATGTGTGAGAGATAGATGTGTTAAGTGACCTTGGTACATTACACTCTCCTTCAAAGAGGGCCAATGAAGATTAGTACAGGCTTGTCGCGTCACACTGACTGCGCTCGTGTGTGTGTGTGTGTGTGTGAGTGTGTGTGTCTGTGTGTGTGTGTGTGTGTGTTCGGAATATCTCCAGGCACTTTTCACAACTTGTGTCGTGGGAAATGGTGGCACATTAACGCATGCACAGTCCCGGAACATATTGTTTAATTACAAAGTTGTATTCCCGTCTTTTTCCTGCTCAAATCACGGGCAGTAAAAATGCTGATTTAGCCGAAGCTTGTTTTTTTTCCGCGTGTTCTTCTTATTTGATTGATTTTGTTACTTTTAAATATGCATTTGTGTAATCTGCTGTTTCTGTATGTATACACTGCAACTTAAATACATTGTTGTTGTTTATTTATTGGTATATTGTATATTTAACATTGTAAATAATGTTTGCTACCTTTGATCGATACTCTCATGACACTAATTCTGGTTTACTTAATTGGGATCTGCTATCATGAGAGGTAAACGTAAATGTATATTTTCGCTTACAGATTATACCGGGGATGAGCAATTTAAATGATGGCGAAGACGGTTTTTTTGTCAGCATTACCAGGGTCCACATAGGACTGTGCACTTCCTAACCAAATGTATGACAAAAATGCCTTTTTAAATATGGTCAAAATAGGAGCGTGTCTGTTTTTCACCGAACCAGTGTACATCACAGTATCTTAATATACTGTATTTCATGCTCAATTCTTAATTTTTTTTAGAGATAGTGCAAACAACAAATACTCTCACGTGTATTTAGCCACCTATTAGAGGAAAAACATTTAATAGTTGAATCAAAATTGACTTAGAATTGATTAGCCAGTTTTCAGCTCAACACTAAACAATAAAAGTTGTTGATTTCAATGTAATTGGCGTAAAATGGGAAATCCAGATACCTAATTGAAAGGAAAATTAAGCGAAAAAGCTTCTATTGAATGTGTGAATATTGTGTTTATAAACACAGAGGAGAGTCAACCTTAAATTAAAGCAACCGTGAGTTTATTAAGAGGGAATAAAGGAAGGCAAAACAAAACAAAGCGGTGTAGATGTAAAAAAATTAAAAATAAATAAAAAAAACCTTTTTAAATATTCACAGGCGGCTCGTAAAAGAGGCTGCATAATAATTGCACTATTTCCTGGGATATGAGACGAAAATGATCGCAGTCCAGCCCTCTGCAGGCCGTAGCTCGACAGTTACGCGCACATTAGGACGTACACCTCAACCGCTGGGCAGAGCAATGTCGCCGCTAATTTATTGGTGAAAATGAAAGACAGGCTTATGTGTAATGGCCCTTTAAAAGCTACGAGAAGAAGAGCTGGACACAAGGAGGGAGAGAGGATTGGTCAGATGCGAGGGGAAGAGCGACTAAACATGGCGCTTGCGGGAAAACAACCGACGGGCACCAATGTGTTCGCAATGAAACTCCAGCGACAAGCCTGAACAAATAGAATCACACGTGCACGCAAACACAGCGGTAAAGACGGCAGCAGAAACTGGCGTATTCTACTCTTGGACTTAATGGGAATAAAATACCTCAGTGGATGAGTGCAGATGTGTTTGATACAAATAGTCATTTTCCTATTTGCTGCCTCATTGGGCATGATGAATGATGGAAGTCAGGGAGGCGTTGTGATAAATGGCAGCACCTTGGCTCTACTGCATGGCCTATTGATTCTCCTTCTTTATTACCCCACCAACCCAGCTGGCTGCTCTGCCCACTGCACATCCCCCCACCCCCTCCTTTCCCAGCACACACACGTGCACTAGCAGGGAAACAAATATGTGCTTGAAGCCAAGTACTGGGAGAATCCACACACACATTCGGGACATTTGGAGAAAGGGACGGTGGCGAGCACCAGTGAGGAAAATAAGACGAGCTGAAAGGAGCAGAACTCTATTTTCATGTTTATCGCTTGACAAACCCATACAAGTGTTTGCT
Organism: Phycodurus eques; assembly: GCF_024500275.1. Classification (NCBI taxonomy): domain Eukaryota; kingdom Metazoa; phylum Chordata; class Actinopteri; order Syngnathiformes; family Syngnathidae; genus Phycodurus; species Phycodurus eques. The sequence continues at coordinate 10,812,333 of NC_084527.1, read as the reverse complement.
TCAGAGGGAACATTTGCATTTCGAGGTGGCAAAATACACACAGCCTCCCGCTCAATTAAAGCGTTTAAAAAAGCACGCTGTATTCCAAACTGTCTTAAGGTTGAATAATTTAGTGAGGGATTAGGCATCCAGATAGACAAACTAGGCAGAGTAAATAAAGCGATGTGATGTTCTACTGAGCTCTTCATCATGAGCTAATGGGGGGGAAATGATCCCGCCCTGTGCAATATCCGTGCAGACTTTGAAATAAATAACGGATTGGTGTCATCGCGGCAGTGCGTTTGGCAACAGAGCTGCAATGTGACGTCACGGGAACAACATGTACAATTAACATTTTAGATATCCGCAATGTCTTCTTGACTAGTCGTAATTACAATTTGAATAGCTGGAATTTTCAGTTACAGTAGTGAGAAAAAAACTGAATTACAGATACTGTATATGCAACATCGTTTCGCCTCGTACAAAGAACATCACAAATTTCACACAATTTATATTCATTTTGCCATTCATGTGTCATTACAGAGATCTACAATTTAGTTGCAGATATCTGCTAGTGAAGTACAGATATCTGCAACTGAAGTTTGAGATATCTACAACGCCATTTCACCTAGTTAACTACAAGTGCAGTGCAGTAAAAGTGAAAAAATGAAATCATAAAATTGCGAGCACACAAGTAGCCCAGGATTAGGATTTGGGAAATTGGTCAAATGACACTTCGTTATAAATTTCACAACAAATGATATTACCCAATTATTTTACGGGTTCGTTTAATCTTAATCTTTAATCTAGCAACATCACCAACCACTATTCTCATAACTTCACGACATCATTTTTGAATTTTTACCACATATTGCCTCAACTGTCCTTTGCAAAAAGGCACATCAAATGACAGCAGGAAATGTCTCCATCATGTCCATCAGTTAAAAGGCTTATTGCAAGCAGGAGAAGCTGATGATAACATCTGAGTTAAAAAAAGAGAGATCAAATGGTGCTGACCTCTCAGACTTCAATTTACCTGCTGCATCTCCTTGACCTTGAACCTGAGAGATAATAATTCAAAGGGGGGCCCGGGTAGTGATGAATGGTTTGTGTGCATGTGTGCACGTGCAGTTTTCGGTATGTGTGTGTCCACGTCTAATGCGCGGCGCGGATAACAAATGGAGAGAATGTGCCGTACACAAACACAAGTAAATCACAAACACACACGCTGCTTGACGTGACTTTTATATTTAAAGGTCAAATTTGTCTTTTAAGGCAGACATTTTTTTTCTTTTTTTTTTGTTTTAAATCTGAATTTTTTTTTACACTATTTCTATCTGTAGGGGTTACCGTACTCTGGCCTTCCCGTGTGGAGTTAGCATGTTCAGTGTTTAAATGTTACTCCACCTGCTTTCCATGCTGATTACCTGTTGTGTGTTGTTGCAACATTTACATTAGTGACTCTCAAAGTGTGATACTATAGTACCACTAATGTTATGCAAGCTCCCTCTTGTGGTATGCAAACGAATCACTGAATTAAATGTTCAAACTGCATGAGAAAGTGGCTTAAATGGTTTTTCCCCCCTCTTTTCAATCAAGTACAGTACATTTATTAAGTACGGTTCAGTTGTATTTAACTTTTAAGTACATTTGCATTTTTCTTTTAGAACTGTTTGTTTTTAAACATTTATTCATGGTGGTGCTTGGTGTGAAAAGTCGGAGAACCATATGCTGAATTAATACCTCTATGGCATTGTCGATCCAATTAATTTATACTATAGCTTTGCAAAAAAAAATTCTAATAAATCTCATGCATTAGATCTTGTAAGATTGTGCTAGAGTTCTTAAATTTTCTCTGAAAAAACTTTTTGAATGAAAATAATAATTTGAAGATGCATGCATTCATTGGAAAGCAATTACAGTATATGTATTTACAGAGAGAATCCCCCCCCCCCCAAAAAAAAAACCTTACAAAAAAAGTACACTTCATTGTGGGCTTTAAAGGTTTGAAATTTACTTCCATGCTAATGAAATTTGCTAGTAAAATACTGCCCCCTACTGGTCTGGAGTGAGGCATGTGTTATTTCATTTATCAAAAATAATGCAACCCCAATTCCAATGAAGTTGGAACGTTGTGTTAAACATAAATAAAAACAGAATACAATGATTTGCAAATCATGTTCAACCTATATTTAATTGAATACACAACAAGGACAAGATATTTAATGTTCAAACTGATAAACTTTATGGTTTTAGCAAATAATCATTAACTTGGAATTTTATGGCTGCAACACGTTCCTAAAAAGCTGGGACAGGGTCATGTTTACCACTGTGTTACATCACCTTTTCTTTTAACAACATTCAATAAACATTTGGGAACTGAGGACACTAATTGTTGAAGCTTTGTAGGTGGAATTCTTTCCCGTTCTTGCTTGATGTACAGCTTCAGCTGTTCAACAGTCCGAGATCTCCGTTGTCATATTTTACGCTTATGCGCCACACATTTTCAATGCGAGACAGGTATGGACGGCAGGCAGGCCAGTCCAGTACCCGCACTCTTTTACTACGAAGCCAGGCTGTTTTAGCAGAATGTGGCTTGGCATTGTCTTGCTGCAATAAGCAGGGGCGTCCAAGAAAAAGATGCTGCTTGGATGGCAGCATATGTTTCTCCAAAACCTATATGTACCTTTCAGCATTAATGGTGCCTTCCCATATGTGTAAGTTACCCATGCCATTGGCACTAACACAGCCCCATACCATCACAGATGCTGGATTTTGAACTTTGCGTCCATAAACGTCCGGATGGTTCTTTTCCTTTTTGGCCCGGAGGACAAGACGTCCACAATTTCCCAAAACAATTTGAAATGTGGACTCGTCGGACTACAGAACACTTTTGCACTTTGAATCAGTCCATCTTAGATGAGCTCGGGCCCAGAGAAGCCGGCGGCGTTTCTGGGTGTTGTTGCTAAATGGCTCTTGCTTTGCATAGTAGAGTTTCAAGTTGCACTTACGGATGTAGCGCCGAACTGTATTTACTGACATTGGTTTTCTGAAGTGTTCCTGAGCCCATGTGGTGATATCCTTTACACATTGATGTCGGTTTTTGATGCAGTGCCGCCTGAGGAATCGAAGGTCACGGGCATTCAATGTTGGTTTTCGGCCTTTCCGCTTACATGCAGTGATTTCTCCAGATTCTCTGAACCTTTTGATGATCTTATGGACCGGAGATGATGAAATCCCTAAATTCCTTGCAATTGTACATTGAGGAACATTGTTCTTAAATTGTTGGACTATTTTCTCACGCACTTGTTCACAAAGAGGTGAACCTCACGCCATCTTTGCTTGTGAATGACTGAGCAATTCAGGGAAGCTCCTTTTATACCCAATCATGGCACCCACCTGTTCCCAATTAGCCTGTTCACCTGTGGGATGTTCCAAACAGATGTTTGATGAGCATTCCTCAACTTTCTCAGTCTTTTTTGCCACCTGTCCCAGCTTTTTCAGAACGTGTTGCAGCCATAAAATTCTAAGTTAATGATTATTTGCAAAAAACAATCAAGTTCATCAGTTTGAACATTAAATATCTTGTCTTTGTCGTGTATTCAATTAAATGTAGGTTGAACATGATTTGCAAATCATTGCATTCTGTTTTTATTTATGTTTAACACAACGCCCCAACTTCATTGGAATTGGAATTTCATCATTTAAGAAATAATTTCATACAGAGTTAGAGCTCCATGTGGCGGCCTGATGCGTCCACCACGCACTCGCTGCTTTAAAAGTCCATTTGGACTCCTGCCTAAAATCACTTCTCACCGTCGCCTTGGTAACGGCGCCAGGCCTAATTAGTATGCATTATCAATTAACAAACTTAATAGCCGGCAGATTGATTAGATCCTCAGTTATAGGGGCAGAATTCAGGCGAAACACGGAATGAAAAATAATCACACACACACACAGAGCAGACTCTAACCTTCTCCTCCTCCTCACTTGTGTAATTACTGTATGCATATGGCGGCGAGCGGATTGGGAACGAAGCAGTGTGAGGTTTTAAATAAACCTTCAAGCTTCTAATGAGTCAGGCCGCCATGCCTAGTTTAGCTCTGATTGTGCTCCTCGCTAATGAATGACAAACCTGCACACACAAGCACAGACAGACACTGTTTGACTGAAGCACAACAATAAAGACATGGATTGCGTGTGTGTGCGTGTGTTTGTGTGTGGAAATGTATAGCATGTTTCACTCCCACTCGTTCATATGTCTGCACACACGGAGACACAGACACACAGTTTCACAGCCGCACGGAAAATGTAATCAGGCGTTGGGTTTACCCTCCTATCAGTCTAATGGAGGTTAATGAATGATTAAGTCTAATAATTTTTAGAGTGGAACTCCAGCTCGGCTGCGGGATGCATCAAACTCAGCAAGCGCCACGAGAAGCTTCAGCACTGTGGCGGAGGAATGAAAGAAAAAGCGAAATTTCATCAGCTATAATAATACTCAACCTCTAGCGATTATAATTTTCTTTTTGGACGTTTGGACGTCGTGTTCATGTCTAAAGCCATTACCGATGGAGTTTAACACAATTAAAAGTTAAACTATTCACTACTGTTTTCCAAGTAACTGATAATAAGCAAAGTCAGAGCACAACTTAGGAGTGGTTTATTCTTGTCGTTGAACGTAGGACTGCAGCACAGAACCAGTGACCTACCACATCATGGAAAGGCCAATTCATGGGCATTAAAATGCAAACGCGTGCATCTTTCATAGCGTTAAATTTAATGAAGCATTTAAAGCACAATCCGTCCGGCAGTAAATCCTAATAGTCTTATTTCCTATTCGTAAAATTCAAACCGGCCACCCCAACGCGGTGGCATTAAAAATGTTTGCAACTCCACCAACTTAGAGGGTGAAATTAAAGTGAGAAAAGCAGACACACAATAACACGCACACACACACACACACAAATCGCACACGCACGCTGTGCAGATGTGTGCCGGGTCTCTTCTGCTGCATTGTGGCCTCGTTTGCAGCCATCTCCCTCTGATGTATAACTCGTTGTCCAAGCCTTAATGTTGATTTATTATCCATCCATAAATTAGAAAAATATGTTTGAGAATTCGGCGGGCGCAGCCAGGCTCCGTCGCCCGTCTAGGGGATTGGCTGACGTGTCGGAGGCGCATATTGGCTCGCCGGGCAGCCTTTTGTTTCCCTGCACCAGCAGGCATTTAATGAGTGCTGATGGCTTAAGGTAAATGTGTTAGGACAGACGGCAACAACAGCCACAAAAACAGCTTGCGATATGGGTTGCTGGAGTCTGGAAGTGTGGGTGCGTGCGTGTGTGTGTGTGTGTGTCTGTGTGTGTGTGTGTGTGTGTGTGTGTGTGTGTGGCGGGAGGTCGGGGATATGTAGAGCCTCTCAACATCCCTCTTTACTTTACATGGCTCGACAACAACATCATTCCCATGATAAATCACACGCCGTCTTTTTCTGGAGAGTTAAATAAAGTTTCACAACAGTTTGTGCATCAGCGGCCACCTTAAAGGCTGATTTTCTCATTTTGCAGAGCCTCAGCCTTCCATTCACAAGTTCAATAAAATGCCTCTCGTGGGCCAACTCATTATATTTGCTCCACTTTCGTCGCCATGTAAGCCTATTTTTCTCTTATCCCCCTATTACCGAATAAGGCTGATTATTAGCCGTGATGATTCTCAAGCTCGTCTTGGTTGGCTTGTGCGCCGACATGCATACTAATCTCTAATAGACATCTCCGCAGGGTGGAGGGGGTAGCATGTAGAAGCAGACGTCGCCTCGCCGCCTATCACAAAGGTTTTTTCTGTGCGTTCCTTCCTGTTAATGATAAAAGTAATCATAGGTCAAGGTTTAATTTTGTGACATAAAACGCTGCCACGATGCACACTGGGAGCTTCATTCCCCATTAATGCAGAACAGCTCCTAGCTCCACAAGACGCGGTGTAGCGAGCGGCGTGGACGCGCGGAGACACAAACATCATCGTCATGTTGTCTGAGAGCTGACACTGTCACTTCATTGTCATGGCTGTTAGCTCGCCTGTGCCCATGTCCTGCTCTGCTGTTTATGTTACAGATGTTGCGGTAATCAGAGCAGCAGCGTGTGAAGGACTTTGACTGACGCCCCTGACCGCCATCCCGCCAACAAAGGTCAACGAGGAAATGCGGTGCTGATGTGACGGCTACGGGGGGTTGGGAGGGGGTGGGGGCCTGGGGGTGGGGGTGGGGGTTGGGCAAGTCACAGTCCCACCGAGATTCCTACTTTTCTCATATCGAGGGCTGCTTTTAGTAGCTACTTTGGAACTTCGCAAAACTGATTATCTCAATTAGATTTTGACTTCCGCCAAGGACAAAAGCTCGGTTTTGACGTGTACGTGTGCTCGCAAAAAAAAAAAATTTCGCTCAACTTTGTGGTGTTTGGCTTGGAATAAGGAAAAAAAAACATGAAATTTGAGTGCAAAAAAAAAAAAAAAAAAAAAGTCTCCCCCACAGAACTCAGTTGTCAGCCTCTATAGCAGTGGTTTTCAACTGTTGTCACCCTAAGTAATGACACACTTGCAAAGAAGATAAGAACAATTAAGAATTAAGCAAATTTAATGTTCAAAAATAGTCTTTAGAAACGTATGAGGTGTGTCAAAAACGTTCTAGGACTTTCGCGGAATTAACCAATACATCTACCAAGAGGTCTTGTGGCATTTGCTGAGTTCAGTGTGCAAGACTTGTGACAGGGCAACTCATGGCTGTTCACCATGACAGCACACCTGCCCAGAGCATCAGACAGTTCCTACCCAAGAAGAACATCGCTGTTCTGGAGGAACATCCATACTTACCCGACCTGGCACAGAGTGATTTTTTTTTCCCTCTGTGTTTCGCAAACTCAAGGTCATCGATGTGATCCGTTTTTAAGATATGGAAGACATCAAGATGGCCATGAAGACTAGAGCTGCAGAAGAATTCTTGCAGAAGTTAATAGCATCCTCGCAGAGAACAGCTCAGACATGAAGTAGAAGTACTTTTTTTCCATGCCCATTCCGTGATACTGTTTTGCCATTACCACATTCCTAATATTATTTTTAATTAAGCTGTTATTTTAAACGTTTTAACATAATATGCATTCATATTTCTATATTTGAGTGCATTCATTTAAAATGACACACTTGAGAGCAGCGATACTGTAACTCTCCATCTGCAATCTGTTGCGACGTGCATTAGTTTCATTCTGAAGAGCAATACAGGAAACACAGCTCGTGTACATTCTTTTCCGTGTCCTCATTCAAAGTTATCATACAAGGAGATAACTATATAACTGTTTGGTCTGCTCCGCGTGTTGTTTGAAGGGGTACAATTTACCGTAACATTGACGCTAATCTTATTTGCGTGTTAGAACAGGTCTCTATGCTGGTCTTTTTTTAATATTATACTATGAAAAAAGGATGTCGGATTACTGATATTAAATTCATAACAAAGATACCCAAACGGTATTAAAAAGGCACAAAGAGGACTAATAAGACAACAGTAGGCAAGCAAGCTTGTAGTGAGATCATTTACTGCCTGGCGTGAACATGAAGGAATTTTGGGTGTTGTGGGGACATAGCCCAAGACGTTCTTAAATGTTTGCATCAGCGAGAGAGGCACTCGTGCATTCTCCGCGTTTGCTCATAAACCATTAGCATATTTGAATCACCGGAATAGAATTTTATCGCAGTCCATATTACAGCATTAACAAAAATTGGTTTACTAAAAAAATAAAGAAATACATGAATAAATAAAAAGTTATGACCCATGAGGTAGAATTTCAAGTGTTTTTTATTTTTGAATTTTGACAGCTAGAAAACACTGAATCTGAGTCAGCTACTGTTTTGATGCCAGCCGGGGCTGAGGAAACAAGTGGTGTCATTTGGAGGAAGGAACGATGCCTGCGAGGCGCACTCATTGCCCATCAGCAGCGATAGCTATTCCTCAGTCTGCACGTTTATCCTTGGCCATTATGGGATGCTGAGTTGCTTGTGGCGGCCATTGTTTAATGATCTCCTTGGGCTCTGGGAGTAAACTACTGCCATAATCAGAAGGGTAAACTCAGCTATATTTCAATTTGGGGAGCCGCTGTTCCGTTCAGAGAGGCCGCTCTGAGACAATAAATAATAGGACTATTTAAGCCTATCCCATCGGCTGCCTCTGACACCTACCCAAACACGCACACACACACATGCACACCACTCACACACACATAAAAGTCAGCCCATAACAATTCATGTCCCCTCCATAAATCTGCTGCACTAAAAGCTGGTGATTAGCGACATCATTTAGCCTCTAAAACCCAAACAGCGACAATGTTTCCTTCCCTCTTTTAGGGAGAAGATGGAGAGATGCACAGATGGCAAACTGGCTGGAGCGGAATGAACTGTGGCTCAATTACTAATGTAGATGTCGAATAGAATTCATTGTCGAATTCCAACTCCAGGCGAGAGGATTTTGGTGGGCAATCGCGTTTTTGACCTTGCGGTTTAGAAGAAGGGTCACTCATGAGGTTACACAGTTTTGAAATAAATAAACCACTTATGTGGTTAAGTACTTAGGGAAATGTAAATGAGTTAAAATGGCATTAGGGGACTCTTGAATTTTGTTTGTCTCATGCTTACAGCAAGTGTAGCTTCATAGAAATCTTCTGCTGTTTTATGGTTAAATTATTTACAGAAGTAAATGGCTAACGTCACTTGCATGGCATTCAATTAGTGGAGAATTCATTCGATAGAACAAATGGTACAACTAGAGATTCCGTTCATTCCTTCATTCAACTTCCGTTTCGCTTATCCACACGAGGGACGCGGGCGTGCCGGAGCCTATCCCATCTATCTTCGGGCGAGAGGTGGGGTACACCCTGAACTGGTCGCCACCCAATCGCAGGGCACATATAAACAAACAACCATTCGCATTCACATCCACACCTACGGGCAATTCACAGTCTTCACGGGGGAGAACATGGAAATTCCACACAAGCGGGGTCGGGATTTGAAACCCGGTCCTCAGAACTGTGAGGCAGATGTGCTAACCAGTCGGTCACCGTGCCACTAGAGATTCCATTTTGCTTAAATGTTTGTTATAGTTACTTTAAATTGGTCTCCAACTGCATTGCTAAAAAAAAAATTACAAAATTATATCGATTAATTTCAGATCCTGCTTATCAAAACAGAGAATTGTTAGCTTTCATGTCATTTCTTGACACTGCTGTCGTATTGGATATTATTATATAATGCAGATTTATCCAATTAAACTGTTCAGTGAATATTTTGCAATATTAAAAAAAATATATGGAAAAGACTCAATCGTTAGTATTTGTATTATCTATAGCTACTTTTTGGAACAAATGAAAATGTTCTGCGGTAACCACACAAAAATGGTAAACAACCTTTTGACTATCAGGTCTGACCTTTTTTTGTTGCTTTTGTAAATTTTTATGAAATAGCTGCACACTTAACCGAATTCAACATATATATTTACATTAGTGCAATAGATTATGAAAACAATAAGGTGTGCCGACTTAGTGTTGGAAGACCGAATGATTAACAAGCACCAATAAAAAGCAAACAGATTAAGCAACCTATCCCAAACCATTTGCTCGTCTACATCCAGCAGAACACTTCTGTGGTCTCAGTGGAGATGGATCAGACGTGTGTCTGATTATAGCTTCCTAAAGAGCTTCAATTAGCGGCCTGTCACTTATCATTAGGGCCGCTGAAAGGCAGGACACCAGAGAGCACGATGCAAACAAAGGCGCGTTTTACGGCGTCAATTCTAAAAAAGCGCCCATCGACTCAACCGCGGTGGTTTGGCCTCTGAGGCCCTCATCCCCCTCCTGGCCCCCACCGGGCCCCGCTGGGCTCTCTCCTGGGGGGATTAGCGGGATCTGCTGAAATTAGCCGTTTGGATGACAAGTAGAGGCCAAAGGACGAGCGGGTGTTAATGTCCCCTTTTTACAGGAACAAAAGCACTGGGGATTTTAAGTAACACGTCTCCTTTGCCGCATGTGGCCACTTCAGTGTGTGTGTGTGTGTGTGTGCGTGTGCGTGTGTGTGTGTGTGTGTGTGTGTGTGGCAACTCTGTGGCATTAATTAATTGACGCCAGTGCTGGCTGCAGGAATTGGTGTGTCTGATAGACTACACCATCCCGCATCTGTGGCTCAGAAATTTGGTGCCTTTTTCAAGGGGAAAAAAAATAAATACAATCGAGAAAAGAAGCAATGGTTTTAATAGTGGTAAGACCAGAGAACATGAACTCTATAGAATACATGTCTAAGGAAGAAGGATTTTGACAACAGCTGCATATTACAATGAAGAAATGCGTCTCAAAGATTTTAGAAGACGTGGGATTCCTTTTGCAATCTTCGTGTCGTGCACCGAAATGGTTGTTTACTCTTCATTATGATGTCAGGCTGAGGCAGGGAGCTCCTCAAAGAGAACATCCACAACAACATCCTCTTGACTGGGCCTCTGCAGTGCTGCTTTTGTCCATTACGCTTGGCCTCCTCATTGACAGCCAATAAATCATTCATTTAGAGGCAAAGCAGGGAGAGAACTCAAACAGCCATTTCAGAGCCCGAGGCCTTTGAGCGCGGCTGCTGCTGCAGGCCACAGATCTAATGTGGAGTGGCTGGGTTGCAGGCGGACGGAAGGGCTCTTAAGAGACACGAGCACATTGTTTGGCGAGACGGGGGAAACGCTCCTCTCATTAGACCTGCAGCTAAAAACCAACCTGAAAGGCCTGCTTCAATTTACCTGCCCTGTGCTTGGAATAAATCACCAGCACGTACGCGCGTGAATGTGTGTGCACAAACACACACAATGACAAACAAAAACGAGGAACACTCATCAGCAGGCGGGCACAAAGAGATTTATACACACATGGCTTTAAGAGCGCACGTCTTCAAGTTCAGAGTTGTTTTAGAGCAGAGCGTGTTGTGTTAAAGGTAAAAACCTTTTACCTCTCTGCCTCTGATGGCCCTTTTATTACGGTGCTTTCTCATTCAAATCAGAGTCACAATTAAAGATGGTCCGACTTATGTTGGAAGGTTTTTGCACGTGTTTGCACAATGTGCTTTGAAAGTGTATGCTGGAGTAAGTGTTAGAGCGTTTTCATGTGCAACAGAATACAAACAAAATACAGATTATAAGGACAAAAGGGATGTTCGGGGTGGTGGGGGGGTTCAAGAACACCTGCATTTAGCATTTTCTTGTTCAAATTGAATTGAAATTCATCTTGAGATGCAGTGAAACCTCTAAGGTCAAAGACAATCGGTTCCAGGACGCTGGCAACCTCCAATTTTGGAAACAACTTTTCAATATGAAATAGCTGAAAATGAAATAATCTGTTCCAGGGTAGAGCGGCATGGTGAGCAAACGGTTAGAAAATCTGCCTCACAGTTCTGCGTTTCTGGATTCGTATCTGGACTCTGGCCTTCTTGTGTGGAGTTTGTTTTCCCCGTACTTGTGTGAGTTTTCGATACTCCAGCTCCCTCCCACATTTAAACAATTCAAAGCCTCAAACTTTGTGGGAACAGTTTGGGGGAAGACCTTTTTGGGTTTCAGCATGATTGATAAAGGCATGCTCGGATGTCAAATGAGTGCGGTGCTGAAGAATGCTCAATGAACTGTAAGAGAGATTGTGAGTCAGGTTTGGAAGAAAACACATTTTTTCTTATGGATGAAGAGACTAAAATTCTCACAAAATTCCCAAATCATGTATTAAGTCTTACAGGAAGCGTTTAAGCGTTTATACAGTAGATTTAAAAAGGTCTTCACACCCCTGTTTAAAGATAAATCATTTTTAAACTTCTTCCACCATTAATGTGACATAAAAGCTGTTCAACTCAAATGGGGAAAAAAAGCATTTTGTTTCTTATGGGTAAAGTAAAAATAAACAACTGAAATAATGTGGTTGCACAAGAGTGCACACTCTTAAAAGTGGCGATGTGGCTTTGTTCAGAATTAACCAATCACGTTGAAATCGTGGTAAATGGGAGTCAGCACACAGTAGCCACCATTTAAAGTGCTCCTGATTAACCCGAAATATAGTTCCGCTCATCATTTAAAAAAAAAAAAAAAAAACATACCTACATCTATCTTTCATCATGACAATGAACCAAAGCAGAACCGAATCCAAATCAACAAAAGAATGGCTTCACAATAAGAAGTTTAAGGTTTAGAATTGGCCAGCCAGAGTCCAGACGAGAATCCGATCGAACAGGATGTTCGATCGGAAGGATGGCGGTGGACAGGTGATTCACTTGCAATCTGACAGATACGGAAGGTTTTTGCAAAGAAGGGTGGAAAAAAATATTGCTCCATCAAGATGTGCCACTCTGATAGACCCCAACCCAAAACGATTGAGTGCTATAATAAAATATATGCAATCAAGTTACTATACGTTTTACCCTTAAAATATTGTATTCAATTGAGTTGTCACCTCAGTGGTGGAAAAAGATTTAAAACGATTTACAGAATCTTGGTCTCATTGTTTTCGATCACAAAAATCTGGCATTTGAACTGAGGTGTGTAAACCTTTTATAGCTACTGTAGTTGTAAAACGGGAGACCAACTCCACATTTTCCTCCATTTTCACTTTCTCCAGGTGTAATTTCAGATGTCCTTTTACTCATTTAAAGCAACTGAAACAAATTTGATTATATATTGCTACCTAGTAGTCTCACATATTGGATTTCAGGAGGCAAAATCCAAGCTGGTCCAGCAAAAGGACAGAGAATTGAATTTATTTCCACCAGCTAGTCAGGCACAGCAGGTATAATGCACTGTGACAAATAAAAATACACGCTGAGGCAAAAGAAAAAGTGAATAAATTACACAGTCAGCGATATTAGATGCAGGAAAAGGGGAGGGGAAAAAACAGCAAGAGACCAGCCCAGGGGGAAAGAAAGATGGATGGAAGTTGTACAGAGAGGCTGGAGGAGTGAGAGGAGAGCAGAAATCCCCTGCAGATGTGCGGTGGCGGAGATGTCAGCCTATTTAAATACTGACGAGGCCCCTCTGTCTCTACTCGTCTCTGTTAATGACATGCTCGTCAGGGCCAAACAAAGGGACCCGCGGCCCGCTCTGCCATGCCTGTCAAAGCACACACGCACATTAGACACACAGAACACGGTGGGCAAGGTGTGTGCGTCAGGGGGATTTTCACATCCGTGCTGTGTCAGGGCGTAAGCTAACACCGATGATAAATGTCGAGCTTTTTGTCAGAGTGCAGACGCTGCAAACCCACGCTCACAAACAAAAAGTACAAACTTTTCTACTTGGGAAGATACTCTTTGTCCAGATGCACTTTTTTTTTTTTTTTATAAAACTTTATCGAGACTGTTAAGGTTCTGCTTGTGAGTGTTTCCGATTATTTTTATATTTACAATTGGAGGGGCACCAACCACGACAGAAAAAGCAGTTTCATAGAAAAACTATGAAACTGCTTGTGTCAGGTGGAAACCCCTTAAATCCAAATGTGGTCAATTTCATATCTTTTCACAAATCGACATCTGTCCCCACGTCATCAGTTATGTGTACGCATTATTACCCAATTTAAAGTGTTGAAAATAGCTTGAGAACAAATCTAACTCTCGAACTCTTTTGGACATGTTAACTCTCTGAGAAGTGTCGTAAAACTCTGCCTCTGTATTATGTCACCTCAAGATAGAAAGTCTGGATGGACCTTTAGACAATAACAAGTGAAAATAGTAAAGTTAGAAACATTTGAGTCAGCCTTTTTTTTTTTTTTTTTGCTAAACTTGGATAGCAGTAATGCGTCGTTGCAGAAGGGAGCGTGTCAGCCATGAAGGTAAGTTTGCATGCACATTAATTTTCTCGTAATAGACAGCCTAATCAGCTCATTGTTTTTCTGCATCACTCAAGGCTATTTGGAGAATAGTTTGGGAAGTTGATGTAACGGCTTTTGTGAAGTATGAAAAGCTTTTTGTCTGGTTGAGGGGGGTGGGGGTGCTGTGTGAGGGCACACTACAATGTGCACGGTTGGCAGCGGCGACGTGTCGGTACCATTTTAATCAAGGACAGTGTTGTAATAAATTTGTGATTTATTTACTTATTTATTTATTTTGCGTTTTAAAATAGTAACTGAACATAGTGCACCAGCATGTGATAGCAATATAAGATATAATACCAACTTGAACAATGCAGTGTTTGGGGAATCACCTGAAAAGAGGGCTTTTTCTTTTATTTTGTGAAAAGTATTCATTTTGGAGATGCAAGAATTCCCCCAGACAGCAACTGCTCTTTGTACCTCCAATGGCAATATTAAAAATCGATTGATTCTTTATGACCTGCTGAATCAGGTGTGATAAAGTGTCTCTTGTTGCAAAAATGCCACTGCTGCACATTTGATAACAAAGTGTTGTGGATTTGTTGCCTTAATTCCGTGATTGGTTAGAAACCAGTCCAGGGTGGATGCCAGCTGGGGTAGGGTCCTGCTCACCCCAAATTGGTGGTGTTGGACAAGTAACTAGATGGATATTACTAGTTCCTGTTATTTTAAAGTGAGCTAAATTAGCATCTCTGGATTACACTACTTCACTGACTTTTAATTTGACCCAAAATAAAATTCAGGCACATATAGGGGGCCTATGAAGGTCTACAATTTTGGTCGTGACCCAAATTGGAAATTTTTATAGGCTTAGCGCTCCACCGAGAGCTATTCTCGTTTCCTGCTGTGTCTGCACCAGCATCCTAAATTGTGTCGCATGAGGGCAAGATGCATTACACACAAACACACACACAAACACGCACACAGATATTGAGGTGAAATTGAATCAGACTTATTCAATACCTACTTCAAAGAAAAGCAAAAGAAACAACAACATTGGTGTCCATAAGCACTGGTCTTCCAACCCGTATACACAAGTACTGTAAATGGTTGCTTATTTACTATAATGCTGACTTGTGTAAGTATGTGTGCACTCGTCACTAAGTCTCCTGACAAAAACCAGCTGTCGCTATTAGAACTATCATAAAAGGAGCAGCAGGCTATAAAAGATAGCTCTAAAATGCGCACATGAAAAATACAAGTCTGCTTAATAAGATGAACGTGGAGTCATAAGACAATAAAAGGCACGCACATACACATGATGTATTTGTTTGCTTGAAGTGTCTGAGTACGTCGCTGGCTGTATTATTGCAGCCGGTAACAAAACTTTTGCTCTAAATTGGTTTTAAAAGGCATCATAAAACGATCTCGCCATCTTTCATCACCACTCGCTGTCTTCGCTCGTCGTGACTTTGGCTTTAAAGCAGAGGAGAGTGTGAGTGGATGCTCGGTTTGATTCAGTGCTATCTAACCTTGCTTTATGAAAGCATTAAATTGATGGTTCCAGACCAGCCCAGAGAAAATGCACATAAAACTGAGACTAACTGAGAGATAATAGTCCTCGTAAACTGGTCTAAGAGCTCTATAACTCACGCCGTCCTCAACTTGTTCTGTCTCGACAGAACAGTCCATCCAGACGCCTCCTTCAATGCTAACTTCAAAGAAAAACAACAAGTAGCACGAGCCACTTTTGCACACATTTTTTTGTTTTGTTTTTTTGTCTCGTCAGTTGCAAGTGACATAAGTTTAACTTGAACTAATAGTTTAGGACAGAGAGCATTTGCGCCAATGGCCAATGTGATTAGATACACCTGCACAATTTAATGAGATCGAATACAACACCTTTTGCAAATATTCGGCATTAACAAAGATAATGCTAACATTATTAACGTGGTGGTAGTTTACGGTGGTGTGGAACTCGCACTGAAGGATTCTGAGAGGTGTGGCCTTCTCCTAAAAGTGAATTAGGGAACCAAAACATTAGAAACAGCTCAAAGTACAATGTAGTACAAAGTACAAGTACATCACTACGAACTATAACCACTATATATAACATATTGTTGGATTACCACCACTCTGACAATGTCAATAAAAAAGGAGCACAAGTAAATACTCTGACCAGTACTACCGACTATTGTTCCTGGTAAATGCATATTATGTAAGGTCTGATTCAAAACTGCAATTTGTGCTCATTTAACACTAATGCCGAACTATTTTTCTATTCATTAGTCTAAAAAAATGGCATATAAATAAGCACATTTAGGTGTTTTTCTGTAAAAAATGAATAAATTAATTAAAAATACGGCATACCCCTAGATTGTCTGCGATTGATTAATTGAAAAACTGGACTGCGTGTGAATATAATATCAGCTGCTGTCACTTGGATGAGTGATGAGCCGCGTAAGGCTAGCTTGGAGCGCGTGTGCGTGTGTGTTTGCACTCAGAGAAGATAAAGACATCTTCCCCTTAAGCACTTTCAAGGTCGCTCGACTCAAGGAAAGCAACTCAGCTACGACTTGGACTTTTATCAGCATTTGCTGGCTGGTTTGTTTACAGTATAACACTCAGTAAAGTTATAAGGGGCTTTTAATGGAATGATTACATTTCAAGGTGGAAAAAAAAACTCTTGCAGATATGCTTCATGCATTTCATATAACATTCTTGACTGTTACACAAGTTTAAATAGAAGGCAACCACTGTTCATGTAAATTGTTTTAAAAAGATTGAGATTAGTGTAAATGCATATGGTGATGGAGTCTTACTGGTTTGTTGTCTCACAACATTTGGGTGCGTAGTACAGCATTCCCCAACCGGTTTCATGTAAACACATATTTTGACAGACCAGCATATAAGAATTATAACTCACTATCAGGCTGAATGTATTTTTTGTAATTGGTCGTCAACGAGACAGCCGGTCTCAACTTGTGCTCCATCGAGTAGTGTGTCGTAAGATGGGGCATCCAAAAATTGTTTTCATCACTGTTTCAATTTCACTTGTGCTTTTATTGTATTTGAGGATAGACTTGCATATTTTGCAGGTGACTAAGCTACTGGTCTCATTTTTGGTAAATATTTCCACACGCTTGAACCATAGAAGAAAACTTTCATTTTCAATGTCATCAAATTTGTTCCTGTTTACAGACAACATAAGCAATTTTTTTGCATGTACCTAATGTGAATCAAACTGAACTCAAAACTAACGGTACGTACTAAACTGTAATTTCAGACTACACCTGCTACACCTCTAACAATTATACATTATAACTGGCCACCTAAGGGCAACCATAACCACGATGTGACCCGTGATGAAAACAGGTTTAACACCCCTGATCTACATCATGTTTAGCACCATTACATTCAAAAGGAAAGTATGTTGTATCTAGCAGTAGGGCTGGGAGATTAATTCAAATTCTCTCGGTCATAAAAACATCATAATCAAAGAAAAATGATTAAGCAGTGTGTGTATACAAGTCCCTGTGTTGTAAAAGCTCCCTAAATGCACCGGTGTTGCTGCAGTAGCAAGCGTGTGACTGATATGTTATTCTGCCCTCCCTGAGCATGCTATAAACTGTTTATTCACACCCTTGTTGGAGTTTATTGTCAAATTAAACACACAATATAAATAACTACAAATATTGTACATTTAAATAAAACACTTTGTTTTGGAAATATCTTAATGCTAACACTCAATGGAAAACCCTATTGAGAGGCTACAAAAAACACAGGTTTTGGAGAAACATATGCTGCCATCCAAGCAACGACTTTTTCATGGACACCCCTGCTCATTTCAGCAAGACAATGCCAACAAAAAAAAAAACAGTTACAGGAAAGATTTACCTTCAAATAAATTTTCACACACAACCGCTGGAATAACACATACGACCAGGTAATAGCAATACTCACAGGCATATATTCTTCCTAATCTGTGAAAATTGTAACTTTCTTCTTCTACTCTTTTCAGAATCAGAATCCTATTTATTGCCAAGATTGTCAAAAACACACAAGGAATTTGTCTCCGGTAGTTGGAGCCGCTCGAGTATGACAATAGACAGCCATTTTGACAGCAAATACTTTGAGACATAAAAACATAAAAAAAACATTCTACTATTTTTATCCTTTTTATATATATTTTTTTTATATTATATTTTTTATCTTAATACTATTTTTTATCTTAATACATCTTAATACATTACATTAATACATTACATTACATTACATTACCCCTAAAAGGCCAAGGCATGCACAGCAGGAACAGCATGTATTTATTTGTATTTATTCTTTTTTTGATTGCTTTTGTGATGTTATATAATTACTTGTCACAAATTTATTTTCTGGTTGTACTTTTAAATTATTTCTAAAGTTGAGTTTTTGTAGTTGAATAAATACCAAGTTTTGAGCTCAATGAATAATCACGTTTATTAATCATGATTTCAATATCAATCAAACAATAATCACGAATATCATTTTCCCCATAATCGCCCAGCCCAAGCTAACAGGACTTGCAAGATGTTGCGTATGCAGATGCCTGGTCTGATCCAGGTTGGCCGCATAAGATGTTAGTCTTATGGTACAACTTGCACGGGGTGATAATGGATGGCCGCTGTGTGCGCGCTGACGTGTTATTCTTTTATAAAACATTGCCTCAGCACAGCGCCGCACAGGGGAGAGCGTGTCATACGTGTGATGAATGAGCAGAGGCTAACATCTTCACTCCTGACCGCTAACAGAGGCACGCATGCTCCCACGGACACGCGGCACACGTCCTCGCATCGAGTTAAATATGAGCTCATTTGAGTTCGTAACGCTGACTTTTTTGTCAGCAACAAAGATGTGCAGAATCAAAATGGTGACCTCTCCCCGCAGTTTCCTTTTGAGTGTCGTGACTACAGAGGGAGTCCTTTCAATGCTTTTGCTCGGACACGTTTCATTGCTTCATCTTTTCTTTTATTTGATCGCAGCTCCACCATTAAGAAGCTCCCTCCTCTCATTTATCACACAACTTGACTAACAAGCTTGCAGCCATCAAAGTGGACCAACATCAAACAGCACGGCTGCTGCTGCTATTAAAACACCGTCTGGCCGGACAATACCGAATAATAAGCGCTGACCTTCTGCTTTTTTTTCCTGTTCAAGTACCTGAATGTATCACACAGCCGTATGTAAGAAACAGCAGAGAATGCTTAAATATGAGTATCCTGCCTCAGAGGGAGAAACGCAAAAAAAAAAAAAAAAAACAACAACAAAAAAAACCAGAGAGACAGAGGAGGAGATAGGAGGAGAAGGAGACATGATAGGGAGGAAAGCGAGACAGAGGGGATGAGGGGGGAGATGAGACAAGGAGACAGAGACAGAGTGGGTGACGGTGCAGGCACTGCAGGTTCTGAGGGGAGGGTGGGAATGGGTTGGGGGGGGCACGCAGCCAGTCTATTATCAGGGGTCTATAGAGAAGCATTTAGGGACAAATAGGACACCACCCCCCTGTCACCCCAAACCATTCAGCCTCTGTCAGTCCGAGCCATTCAGCCAAATCCCCTGGGGAACTGGTTGGGGGAAGGGGGAGCTGGCGGCGAGGGGTACCGAAGATGGAGCACCCCGGTACCACCCCTCCGTGAGATGCGGTATCTTAGCAACGGCACTCAGGGTGTGACCCGTCGTCATATGGCTCCATTCAGTTTCACAGCAGAGCCTCTTGAATGACAAACACGCTGACCACCACACACACACACACACACACACACACACACACACACACAGGGGCCCCGCAGTGCTTATCAGGAGCCAAAACGGGCTCTCATGTCCAACAATTAGCACAGATCATGCACCCCCAACCCCTGTAGCCCTCCAACCCCACCCAAAAGCTGGCCTTACCAGCAGTAGCCCCACAGGGAGCATGCTTAATTACTATCAACAGACAGAAGGGAGTTCATCTTTATATACTTAAGATGATCCACGTCGCACACACACACACATACACAGTCAATACAAAAACTCTCTATTTCAGCAAGCCATCAATCATGTGCTAATTTGATTGACGCAATATGTTGATAAGGTTTGCGCTCACCATTTGAATTTTTAATGACTTGTGATGCAGATTAATTACGACAATGATATTTGATTGTTGTTGACTAGTTGTTCTGGCATTTTTAAATTTTGCATTTGCTGGAAACTTATTTTGGGTTTGTATGGCTGCATGCACAATACGGAGCAGCACAAAATGTTTAAAAACTGCATGCTTTAATTTATTGGAGTCAAATTGTCAGCCAATACTTTATAGCGGTCACACCCTGATGTCAACCAGTCATCCCCTTCTCAAACACAATGTCGGGGGGGGGGGGGTAATCCCTTCTTTCACATTGGGAAACATCTTTATCAGATTTGTTCTATTTAATAGATTTATATACGCCATCTATTATTTACCCAAGGATTATCACTGTAGCCTGAGGCCACTGATAAATGTTTACTATGACCTTGGGCCGCATACGCAGACACACTCTCATCCAGTTGGCCACGGACATGGTGGGAGATATTAAATAGCTGAGCCATAATTGTCCTTAAGTCATGTTGCTCTTTTTTTTCAACCAAGCAAATCCATTTTGAATCCACAGAATAAGATTGTCTAGCATACATTCATTACAACACATTTTTATCATTTGACATAAGAAAGCATATTCTTCCCTGTATTACAAACATAATTCAATTTTGGCCTCATTTTAATTTGTACCGTTTTTCCTGATTCATTCCCACTTCCATTAAATCTCCTTTAGTCTGTGGTAGCTGCAAATTGCTGCACTGCCCCACTGTGGACGGCATGGGAAGTTGCAGGGTGGCCAAGCAAGAATTTACAGTAGAAAAGAAAAAAAAAAAAAAACTCAGGGGAGAATTGTCCAACTCCAATTGGATTGATCTACAATTTGAGCGCTATAAAAATAGATGGCACTGAGTTAGCGCAAATGTTGCCGAGCGTAAACACAAGAAACATGCACGGGGCCACGCAAACACACACACACCTCTCCGTGTATACACACACGGGCAGACCTATAGGGCAATTTGGTAAATGTCATCAGGTCTGCAGAAAAAGGGAAATAGACTTGCCTCCCATCTTTGTATCGGGAACACAGGTGAGATTGATGAGCAGCGTCTGTTTATGATATCGGTTATTCAAGATGAAAGATGAGGGTTTGCAGAGGGGTTCCTCCCATTCACTGGCATTGATTTACACACACGCGCGCACACACAAACACACACAGAGACACACACACACAGTAACATAGCCACACACAGTGAGTGTCCTTGCTTTGTCAATAGTCAAGGTTATTTGATATGCAGTAGAATATGGAACTAATAAGGGGAGATGCAACATGGCAAATGAACACACACTTTCAGTCCTGATGGTTGCAGGCACAAAGACTGACTTCTTTAAGAGAGGTGAGCTCCCTAAACAAGCAAGGCGTTACTGAGTGAAAATCCATCAGTGTTGCAAAAAAGTTCGGTTTAAAGGCAATAAAAGACAGCGAGGAAATTTCCTAAGAGCAGTCGGGAGGAAAACGGAGCATTCAAGGCAGCAGCAATTCCTCTCTTATGAATTAAAACCTATTTCACATTAACGGCCCGCTGAGAGACAAGTGCCGCGCTAAGTGAATGCGTTGCCCGTGTTTGTGTCAAAAGCCTGTTTTTCTTCCTCGGCCAATTAGAGCGACTATGGCACAAAAGCGGCTAATTTTGTCAAGCTCCTGTAAATGGAATGATGGATGCTGCCTTCTGGTGAGGGGCGGGGGACGGCGAGGGCGAACGTACGCTTCGCGGTTACCCCGGTGAGGCCTCCTTCATTAAAGCTTTTTCCAGTTGAACACATGCAGACAGACAAGAGAGAGATGTGCACAAACATTCCCTATTCAGGATGAATTAAAAACCAACAACACTCGACTTTTCACAAGAGAGCATTCATTATGGAACCCTAATGTAATGGCATAAAGCAGAGGAGCAACAGCCTATCAAGTGCTGAGATTTGGTTTTCTTCTTTTTCTTTTTTTCACTTGTGCCGTTTCGTTGCTATAAGGTAATTTGTAGCACTCAGCAGGCCAGGGTAAAGTGAATCAAGATTAATTTACATGCAAGCAAACACTTAGGCAAGGCAGAACAGTAAGCAAATACACAGCAGCCAAAGAGGGGAAGAGGGTAGGATAATTGTGGATCTATTGTGAAACTCACAAAATGTGGGGGGGGGGGGCCAAAACAATGCAGACTATGCTCAATTAGATGTCAGCTTTTAAGTTTTCCGTCAAGCGTACGAAAATACTGAAATAAATATAAAAGAAGTTACAAGAAACACTTTTGTCATACGAATAATGGTCCAAATATAAAAATAAAAATGACAATGAAGTTGCAGTTACAATTATGGATTATCAAAATTCTCACATGAACATTATGTCTGAGCGCAGCAGCTTTCGTCTCTTACAACACTTGCGATACATTAAATTGGTAATATTAAATTTGTTAAAACATTACTGGTTGATAATTCAGTAATTATCAGCAAATGCAAAAAAAACAACAACAAAAAAACCCTACAAATTCTTGTGGTTCTTTCGCTGAAATAGATACAAATGTGAACACAATCCCCTGAAAATTCAGACACTGAAAATAACAGCAGATTAAGAAGAATATTTATTTGTAAAGCTGATGTAAAATCAAGAATTCAAAGAAAATTTGCCATTAGTTCTTTAGCTGTAAAACTGAGGTTTAAAAAAAAAAGTGTTTTTCTTCAACTCACAGAATTATGACATTGCTAAAATCACTGTGTATCAATTACGAGTTCTCAGAAAACTTTAATTCCCATAATATTCCAGCTTCACATTCTTGTAAAATCAAATGTTCTTCAGAATTACAACTTTGACTTCATTTTGTTTTTCAACAATCTGAAGTCAAGCACTTTATTTTCCAAACACTTTGCTTACATTCTTCCTGCTGCACCATCGTGTGGTTGGAAGCACTGCGTGAACACGCACAACAAGGTTCTTCAATTGAAACACTATCGGTAACACCACCTCTGCACATCACAGTGACACAAAGACGAAGAAGATGTGAGATTGAAGTGACGAAAGCTAACTTGGACAAAGTGCAAACATTAAAACCCAGACGCAGCTACAAGTACAGAGAAGGGGTCGGGAATGAAAATGCTAAATGAGCTGTTTGAAGTGGACATGCATCTTGGAGCTTCTCAGACAGAGGCTGGTTGGAGTCTTGGCCCGCTGAACAGACTTCACATATCAGAGAAAGACAGAGAGAGCAAGATCACTGGGACGGGATGAAAAAAGAGAATACCTTTCTATCGCTCAGTGGTAATGGACCCTGGACACAGTGAGTGGCAAGGGAACCTGACGCGGAGCCATCACGGACACACACATGCGCGCATACAGAACCATTCTGTCAAATCTGAATAAACACACATGGGTCGGACTTGGTGGGCTGCAGCTCTGGGATTTGGGCTGAGCGTCTGGCATATTTGGCCATCTCAGATCTCCTGTCAGGGCCTGAATGCAGCATGACAGCAGGAGAGAGGCGGCGTCGGCGCCTGGAGACCCATCTCCATCTATGCATCTCTCACATAAACAAATTCTCCCCCTCGCTGCATTCAGACTAGCCTCTCTGCTCTATTACACACAACACACAGCTGCCACAAGCACTCAGACACCCAATCAACAACCACAGAGAGAGAAAGAGGATAGGAAGGGGAAAAGAAGGGATGAGAAGAAAGAGAAGGTTCGGCAGAGATTGGAACGAGAGAGAGAGAGAGAGAGAGAGAGAGAGGGGGAGATGCCGAGATGGGAAGGTTGAAGGGAGGGCCAGCGCGCCGGAACTGCGCTCATCGTTCTGTCTGGCCGAGCAGGAACCTTCTAAAAGCAGGACAACCAGCATCGGGCTTAAGCGGAATGAGGAATAGACAAGGGCAGGAGTGTGGGGCGAAGGGTTGCATACACATGGATCGCATGAAATATTTGGACCACCTGCTCGTCCCGTGAAATTGACTGACAGCAGGAGAGCACATCCGCTGGGGCAAAATGGTGGAAAGTTGCACGATTACGGAACACAATGTTTCTGTGTGGTGTTTTACCATTTACATTACTCTTTGGTTTTTCTCTAGGACGGATGTTGAATTTTTCAGGATTTCAAGATAGACTCCCTTGTAAAAGTAACGTGCCTATATGTACAAAAAAAGTGATCTGCAGACAAGTGCACTATCACAACTTCAGGCATACTAGGATTCTACTTCTGTCCCTTCAACTACAATCTACACTCATCGACCTTATAGTGGTAATGTGTCTTTTTTTTTTTTGAGGGCCAAAAAGGTACAGGTAAGTTTTCAAGCTATAAAAGTCAAGTATATTACTGTATTTTTATGTGTTGCTCAAATTTATTTTAAAACAATGCTATATAACCAGGCAGCACGGTGGCCGACTGGTTAGAGCGTCAGCCTCACAGTTCTGAGGACCCGGATTCAATCCCCGGCCCCGCCTGTGTGGAGTCTGCATGTTCTCACCGTGCCTGCGTGGGTTTTCTCCGGGCACTCCGGTTTCCTCCCACATCCCAAAAACATGCATGAATTGGAGACTCTAAATTGCCCGTAGGCATGACTGTGAGTGCGAATGGTTGTTTGTTTCTATGTGCTCTGCGATTGGCTGGCAACCAGTTCAGGGTGTACCCCGCCTCCTGCCCGATGACAGCCGGGATAGGCTCCAGAACGCCCGCGACCCTAGTGAGGAGAAGCGGCTCAGAAAATGGATGGATGGATGGGCTATATAACCAGTGACCACTGATTTAAAAAACAAAACAAAACATTTTTTTGCTCCCATTTAAACTGCCACTAAGGCACACCTGTGCAAAAATCATGCTGCCTAATCGGCATTTTGATATACCACACTTGTGAGGTGGATGGATTATTTCAATAAAGGAGAAGTGCTCAGTAACAGATTTAGACCAATTTTTGAACAATACAAAAAAAAGTACAAATTTAGCTGCCCCAAAGTCTTGGATCTTTGAGTTCAGCTCAGGAGAAATGGGAGCAAAAACAAAACTGTTGCATTTATATTTTTGTTCAGTAAATGCAGGAAGAATTTGAAAGTGACAAAATTGTGGTGGTGGAGATTAGAGAGAATTTTGAGAAATATTATGCTCATGTAGAAAATGGAGTGGAAATAATTCCTCAGTCTTCATAAACTGTTTTAATTTTAAAGTGCAAAACTAATTACTGGGATCAGTTATTATGTAGTTGACAAACTGAAGCAAATTTATCTAAAGAAATCTGAGGTTTTTTTGTGAATTAAATTTATTTTAGAATAGATATACTAGATAAAAAGATATACTGTATGTATATATATATATATATATATATATATACATACATACATACATACACAAAGAGATACATATCTCTCTCTCTCTCTCTCTATCTATCTATATATCTATATCTATATCTATATCTATATATACATATATATATATATATATATATATATATATATATATATATATATATATATACATATATACACACACACACACACTTTGGCGTTTTTTTTAATAGAAACAAAGATTACCCCAGGATGGGACTGGCTCATTGAAGACAAACAAGT
The DNA here is from genome assembly GCF_024500275.1 of Phycodurus eques. NCBI lineage: Eukaryota > Metazoa > Chordata > Actinopteri > Syngnathiformes > Syngnathidae > Phycodurus > Phycodurus eques. The sequence goes on along the minus strand of NC_084527.1, from coordinate 10,786,826 downwards.
GCAGGGGCTCCAACTAATTAAACCACTACCTTCATCATAAAGCCTTAATAGTGAGTACACCCCCTTTTTTATTTGATAGACCTCCACACATGCATTCAGTCATAAGCACCGTATTCTGATTTAATTACTTTTATTGGATTTATTTCATACAGAATAAAATAGCATGCTCAGCTTCAATGTGTAGCTTTAGCCACAGCAGTCCGCGTATCACGACTACACACTACCCGCTAAATAAGGTACTTCCAAATTTAAAGTCTGCTCATCTATTTTGCGGATTTCAATGACTTTCACAAGTCTCAGGAAAAATTCATGTTTGAAGATTTCCACGCAGCATCTACTGTTAATGAACCATACCTCTTTGGTGTGCCCACACTCATTTACAGCATTGGCACAGTGGGTGTGTCAGAAGTCCGGATGGGAGAATCCGCAGAAAAGAAAAGTGTGCAAATCCAGGTGCTTAAAATAGGAATGGGAGAATATGATCCTAATATGGATTAACAGTGCATATTAACATAGCCTTATAAACAATGCCAGTAATGCAAGTGAAATACATCCAAATGACTTATTTTGTTTGGGATTCATTCATCTTGTTCCCTGGTGCATTTCAATGTACAGTGGAACCTTAATGTAAAAAGACAATTTATTTTTAGAATGCATACTGAATAGATTGCGCATATATGTCATAAAAATTTCACGACTACTCAGGTGTTTGTCTTTAAAACTCCCGCAGTGTTCAGTACAAGCACACATTGAATTATTGGAATTTCAATCGTGTTTGTATCCACATTTTCCTCGCTGTGCTTGTGTGGGTTCTTTTTGATAGTCCACCATCCTCCTGGTGTCTAAAATTATTTTGATTAGGTTAGGTCAATTGGAGACTGTAAACTGACAGTTGGTATGAATGTAAGTTTGAATAGTTGTATTTCTTCTTGTCAGCCCTGTCAGTGACAGATGATGTTGATGGTGTGAACTTCTTTATGTTCACTCCCCCTGCAAACCGACACAGGATGTTGTAGTATTAATGATGGATGGACAGATATTTTAATCTTATATCGTACACATTTCGCCATGTAGTTCCGACTAAATCGGTTGTCACAGCCCTTGCCGAGTTCTTGTTTTCTCACTGCGAATAGTAGCCGCTGAATAGCCCCTGTGCTCTGACCACAGACTTTCTCCCTGTTGAGGTACAGATTGATCTAGACACAAACTAATCGCTATAACTCACTGAAGTAATTGTCCTGGCTCAGATCACAGAGTTAGCAGCCAATCGACTGGTCCAGGGATCAATAGCCTGATCAGAAGAGGGTGGGAGAACTGAGTAGGGATGCAGAGGAAGGAGGGATGGATGCTTTGTAATGTGCCAAATCAATGTTGCTTCTTTCTGGATATGTGCTAGTCTGCCTGTTATATTCATTATGCAGCCTATTTAATGCACTCTCCATGCTGCTGTGCGACTAAAAATCTATTTTGTATGCTTTTAAGATGCATACTGCTAGCAGAAGGTCGGAGAGCATTTTCTTTTCTTTTGGGGAAAGACAATTTCAATATACTGGATATCAAAATTCTTAAAATTGTTATTAAAATCATCTTTGAAAGCCAAATATCTTGCATTAGGAAATAACTATAAAACAGGGGTAGCAAACTCATTGATGTTCGGGGGCCACATACAGCTGGATTTGATGGCCAAGGGGCCGGACCACTAAAATCTAAATAGAACAAGTTTTGCCCTTCGTTTTATTGCAAAGCCACACAAGTACATATATACATCTGATATACAGTATAACCATTCGCACCCACATTCACACTGACACTGAGTGGGAACTGAACCCACGCTGCCCGTACCAAAGTCATATGTCTATATATATATATATATATATATATATATATATATAAATGCCAGATTTAAAGGGAACACCGACATTTTAGGGTTGCTCCACCCAGAGTGCATAGCTGGCATCAAGGTGCGTAAATGACAGCATTACGTCGAGGGGAGAATATGGCCAATTGTCTATACACAGACAATTCACTATATTAATTCCGCCCTACCGCAGAATCTGAACTGTACTGTGTTACTGTCATTATTCAATAGGTACAATTGTGATTAATCATATTGTATTGTGAGTTACAATGTGATTCCCATTTCTCATTTCTATGATGTCACGGGGGAAATCTGGAGGATAAAAATATATATATATATATATCCTAAAAGTACATTACGTCAAAAGGCTACCAGATTGACTTGGATTCATTTCCAGTACTTACACAGCCAACCAACTGATGAGAAAGACTGCTTTCATCTAAATTTAAGCCATAGGGAGTTCATTTCTCAGAGTCCCTAGAATGTACTGACAGACAGGTCCCCATCAGTAATGGAAGACAAAAGCACACATGCAAGCACACACAACACATTGTTAGTGCTTGCTGTATCTAACCCAGTGGCATTGGTTTGACATTGCATACGTCATTAAAGGCAAACTAGTACTAATGTCGGAGGCAAATCTATTTATGTTGATAGTATTCATGGGCAATCTTTCCATAACATTGATCAACACAGTCTAATAGGAAAATAATAAACAATTACTTTTGTAGACGAGAAGGGTAATTGATTTTCTTCTGTAAATTACCACCGCCATCAGGCCTGCGTACACAGAAAGGTGATCATCTGCATAAAATCAATGGGATATGATCCTCTCTGTATGATAATCATGGACAGTAACCAAGGAGTCGTCATTAGTTATGGGACACGAAAGAAACATGAAGGGTCAGGAGAAGCAATGGCAGATGTAAAGATGCTCTTAATATATCTGGCCCCCACACAATGCTGGTGGAAAAAATGTTTAACACCGTCAAGTTTTCAACGCATCATCTTTAAATGTTGCAGCATGAAAATGTGATCATTGCAAAGACTTCCTATGAAGAGGACCATGTTTAAAACGGTGATTCATTTGTAATAGATGTTCACACCCGTGGTGTTCTCATGCAGTCGGACACTGACAAATGGTGATTGGGAAGCCCACCAGTGGACAGCTATATGTATGACTCTGAGCAAGCCCCCAAATCAATACCAAGTGCCGCCAAAATGAATAACACCACAAGCGTCCACATACAAGGATCTGCCTATACTAGAGACAAAAGAGGACACTAACCACGGTACACTACGAGTAAGTTTGTTCTGTTCCTCACAAACCCTACAATCAAAAGCACAGACCTCCGCCAAGGCTTAAACAGTTGAGAAATCCTGCTTAACAATACAGTGTCCAATACTTCATACATCTCTTAAATAATTTTCAAATCAGCTAAGATTTGACAGTGAGGGTTCATCATCCATTCTAAACAAGCACTTTTGAAATAATTTATATTCTTTTAAAAAATTTTTGATTATAATCATAATAAAAATTGGAATATTATTGTAGGTATGTTTAAAGCTATAATATGAAAATTCTGTCACCCTATTGGCTGGAATTCAGCATTACAACAACATAGTCGTTGCTTCGATATGACGTAGGCTCGGCGGCCTTGTATGTGATGCTACAACATTCTATAACATTTTTATGATATTTTCAATGACAGCCAGTGGAGGAAAAAAAAGATGCATTCTTTGGAAGAGGCAATTGTTGTTAATTCCATATTATTGCTGCGTTTTGTGCCTGTATTGTTCGGACAGTGCTGGGTTACTTTACATCAGGCACGTTGTTGGGCAGCTTAGAGGTCCTAAAAAAAAAATGTTTTGTCTATCTTTATTGAACATATGCACTTCCCCAAATAAAAAACTAAATAGACAACGAGACATCCTCGGAAAGACGCCGAGTTTGCTCGCAGCAATTATTGTTTTCATTTAAATAGCAATTATTACATGATTATTTTCTGCTATAAAAACAAACTTATGTTTAGATAGCTTTTTACAAACAGGAGATAAGGGGCTGCACTCCACTGACTGCTAGGTAAAATGCGTAATTTATGGTACAGCATTTCTGCTATGTCATTTTCAATGCGCCACCAAGTGGACCTGGTATGTCGCCGGCCGACATGAAAAATAAAAGATTAAATATGAAAAAATACAGCAAGATGTTAGAGGAGCTGTTAGACGTGTCTATCTCTCTAGAAGTGGCTTGGGTGAAATGGACTTTTTTGAACAAAAAAAACAAAAAAAATCTCTACGACAGCTAGAAGTACCTTTTACAGCTCCTGAAAACCACAGTTAAGTAGAGTAGTGAATGTGTTGTTTACTAGCTGCATTAAGACCTTTTATGGGGATTCTTACATTGGATTACAAATTACTTACGAAGTCACCACTACCTTTCCTGAAGAAGGACCCATATACAGTAAACTACAGATTTTTAGGTACACAGGCCACGCTGTGAAGCACTTTACTGGTATGGTAGATTATTTTTGTTAGCTAAAACCTAATAAAGCCCATTGCAGTAATAAAGGGCTTTGACTTTTAATGGCCAAGGAATGGGCTAGAGACAATCAGCAAGAAGATGCTTTCACTATATTAGCTTCTCAAATCAAAGCACCAAGAAAGGAAGACGGAGCCAGCATTTAACATAGCAAGGAGCCATGGAGCAGATGAATAGAACGAATGTTCCGTTTCAATATGCACTCCCTTCATAGACTTTAATGGCCGATAGCAAAGTGAAGTGTGTTAACACCCAATAACTACATTAATGTGGGACTATTTTTAAGAGTACAGAAGAGCCTCAGCCAATTTAGCATTTCCATTTGCATTGCTGTTGTAAATTGCACACAATGAAATCAAAACCTCTGGTACACTCAGTACAGTCTGTTACCCATTATCAAGTTATCCTGATTTATTAGAAATAGTTCATTTGAGACACTAAGTGCAATAAAAGGCACGGACTGATATGTAGTAGAAACTGTGCAAGGCCAGCACATCCCCTCACAGTCAAGATTTGGATAAAGTGAATGTATAGCAGAATTATAGGTGTTTAGAAGAAGAAAAAGCAGTTTGTTGAGATTGATGCTCTCCTTCTGTTATGACGGAAAAGGCAGAGATCACTCAGTAATAATCAACAGGCTGGACACGAGCTGGTCTTTATCACTTTGTCCCCTTTATATGAGTCCCAACCTTGGCTGGGTGACCAGTTGCCTGATTTCTCATTTTGTTGCACTGCGACTGACAGTGAGCGGCTCTGATTGAGGGGATCCATTAGGGATCAGCCTGAGGAAAGCCCGTTTGATGGATGAGACCAGCAGTCACCTTCAAAGCTTGCTAACAACACCTGTATCCTCTCTGTCACACCGGCACACACACACAGACGCACACACACACACATACTCACACAAACCAGGCACACTTCTGCTGACATATAGCAATTTACTCACTTTGTAGGGAGAGAGGGAGGAACAGAGGAGAGATATCTTCAAAGCTGAAAATCCATACCAGCCTGTCACTTCAACTTGTAGCCAAAACTAACAGTGGAGTTGCACTTTTGAAAATATACGCGCCACTTATAAACAACAAATAAACACGTTTGGGCAAAACTAAATGCTGCTTTTAACACTCACGGATTATGAAAGACTATTCTTTTTAAAATAAATCAATCAATAAAAGAAATCACCTTCCATATAAGTCCGCTTTTAGACTCTCGCACAAAATAATGACAGCATTCTCTTGCACGTACCTTTAAGAGTGTGCAACTTAACCAGAAAGAATGTTTTATGGTGCCATGTTTTTCACAAGTGTCTTCAAGAGGGCAGGAGACTTGCAGCAAGTCATTACTACATTCCCATTCAAGTTCGCTTAAACATACCTGTATTAAGACATTTAACGGAAGTTTGACATGACTGTGCTGGGGCTTTATAACAAGTCATTCCTGATATATATTATATCTCATTTTAAACATGTATGGTAAAGGTATAAGTTCTTTGCCATATGTACGGCAAAAAAAATTGTCCTCACCATGACTTCCCTGAACAGCAATGGGTGGCAACTGTGTTGTGTGCAGGGACTGAATACTGATCACGTGTCACCACCACGGACAACGGAACTGACTCAAAACTAACCTTACGTGTTTGTGTCTGCATATAAGTTGACAAATATTAGACATATGTAAACTTAAAAGGCAATTTTGCAAGAGCACAGACTTCAGCCAAAAGTAAACAATGCACATTTCGTGCTGCATTTATAGAAGTACTATTGTATTATACAATGTATTATAACATCTTGTACACATAACTGGCCCCACTGGTGGCTCTCCAGTAATGATGACATGAGACTTTAAGAGTGCGCAATCACTCCATTTATAATTCAGCTGCCTGGCCCTAAATTAACATTGCAATCATCCCTTTGTTGTTTGATGCAGACAATGATGCTTTCCTGGACTAATTACATCTAAATATCAAGCAAAAAAAAATGTGCAAGATTATATTTGTATGTGTTGCAAGTGTACAAGTCTCCGAGTGTTGATGGGAATAGCCCGCCTGTACCTAACAGGCTAATTGCTCTCAGCAGTATTATCTCATTAGGGCCCATCAGCATTTGACATTTAAATACAGAGCTGCTAAAAGCCTCTCTGCTTATTTAACATGAACATTACCATCCATCAAATCCCTCACAGAAGGGCAGACACAGTTCCGGGGTCTTGTTGACTCAATTTCTTCCATTTCCTGGCTCTTAAAACCCCTGAATGATTTCTCTCCTAAGTCATCAATTGATGAATCGAATCAGAATAATGCTTCTAATATAAATGGCTGCACAGCAAGAGGCGCTTAAAGGTGTCATGTAATTTGTACGCTGTTTGAAATACGGAGGGAATGCTGGGATGAGTGAAGGTAAGCAGGGCAGGTGAGAAAAGGAAGATGAGCAATGGAGTGTGGAAAGAGAGAGAGAAGAGGAATGGTGGGTGAAACAGAGGGAGGAAGGTCAGCAATGTGGCATTACGCAAGGAAGGTAGAGGCTGATGGGCACCAAATGAACAAATTATGACGGGCTCCATTTTGCAGGATGGGGTCACCCCTCCCCCATCTCCCTGCCACCCTTCCTCTCTCCTCCACTCCTCCTCTCTCTTCTCCTCTCTGACAGTTCAATTTCCCCCTCTCGCCTCTCCGCTGCAGCCTGCTAATTGTGAGTGAAGCCTTATCATTGGGCCCCCCATTCACCCTCGGCCCGAGGCATCGCCGTGTCTCAGGGAGGAGACCGGAATGTCAAAATGTTATCCGAGACGGCAAGCCGCCAGAGAGACAGAGGTCACACACAATAAGAGTGGACGCTCATCCGATTTCACGAGCACGGGAAAGTCATCCTTTGCACAGGATTCAGAGACAAAAACGTTTGCAGGGTATCAAGATATGACGGCTATAGATAGATTCATGGATCATTTTATTGATATCTACCCGTCTACCTCAGTAAATAGCCAACTAAGTACTGTGAATTGATGGAAGGATGGATGGATCGATGAATAGAGCCAAGAGAAGCCAACTTGAAGAGCCGATGAAGTCCAGGCAGTGGAATCAAGTGTTAAGGTTAGCCGCTAGCCCAAACCACAGGTTGACTGGCTAGCCGCTATCCGCATCATCACTTTGTGTTGATTGTGTTTACACTTAGGTTAACTAATTTGTGCGGGTGGAATAGTGTCCATAGCCCGGAAAGTCTTGAAGAAACTGTGCATTATGTTCAAAAACACAATCAGCCATGTCATATGCCATGACGTATAGCCGTCTTTCTTGCATTCTTAAACATGTAAGTGAAGGATGGATGAATGGTTCCAGTAATTTGACATATTTTACTCTGCTATAATTATAATCCAATGTTTTTTGCTCCGAAACATATTGTCTTGTCAGGTGTAAAATGCACACACTTAAAGGAAGAGTGACTTCTCTGAGCGGAATTGATGTGAATGCTTTTCAAATATAGCTGAAGAGGTGAGTAACAGATGTCTTATTGGTGATTTTGCATGCATGTGTGTGTGTGTGTGTGTGTGCGCGTGCGTGTGCTTGTGTGTGTTCACGAAAGAGGAGTGGCGATTTAAATGACACCTGAGGATGCAGTGCGCATCACGCTCATGTTTTGTGTGACACCAACATGTATTTGTTCTCACTTTTCCTTTTTGGAAACACTTTCGCCTCTCTGCAGATATAAGGGCATATTTAGCGCAGGTCTAAAGCAATTTACTGGCCATCTGATTGGGCTGCTCTCGGGTCAGAATAATCTGAATGCAGGAGGACCTAGCAGGACAGAATCGCTGACCCCAGACATGCCCATCACACAAGGCTAGATGGAGGGAACAAACGTGCTCGGAGGGGAGAAGATTCTGAGCAAGAGGCAGGAGAGATCACTCATCTATATTCCAACACTGGTAATAAGGGTTAATTCATTGGTTAAGGATTAACAAGGCGCAAGAGTGTGATAGGCAAGCAGTTGCCTTCTCAAATATAAGTTTAAATCAACCCTATTAGGCGCGATATAATTTCAGACCCAGAGTCTCTCCTGGTGGTAAAGTAATTACACAGTGACCTCCGGGACTACTCTTTTAAAGTAAAACTCCTTTGGAAAGTCAGACGCTTTCATTTCCTCCATGCTTAAGAGATTCTCACTCTTTGCTACGGTCATTTCAGTGGGACAGCTCTAAGGCGTGACAGAAAAATCCTGCTGACTAAAGGGGATCTTGCTGCATACAAAACTATAGTGTGTTATTTCCGAGACAACATCATGTATAATCAATCAGTCTCAAAGTATTGTCAGTAGTCAGTATTTTTTATACTCTCGCAATATCTTCGCTTGGACAAACGGTACATAGTTCTGAAGGATTATTGATTGCACAATTTGTTCAGTCATGGGGAATTTCATTGATTGTATGAACTGACTTATTTAGTAAATTCCATTTCATTGCAGTAAAAACGGGAGGCGCAATTGTTTAGGCCCAACTAGTTCGTTGCTTAAAGAAGCTGCTGTACATTTCCAAGGTAATCATGGAGAGCAAGACAGAGTACAGCGATTTTCCACAATGTGTGTAAAGACTTCACAAGCATGTTGAGAGTAGGTCTCTAGAGTCCGCCAGATTGACATTTTCTTTGAGCTGCCTTATGCATTTGTATGTAGAGAGGATTACTTTGGAGCTTCTGCCTTATTTGTCTCGTATTTTTTCTTTGGTTAAAAAAAAAAAAAAGTTCGATTGTTTAAGAATGACTGAGTAAAACTGCACAGATTTAAAGGGATATATGCAGTTTTAAAAAAACGTCCTCTGTTAAAACTGTCAGTATGAACTGAAGGTAGAATATTATTACAAGGATTTTTTTGAAAGATCACTCCTTTCTGGCCCGATATGTCTCCAATTGAATTCTAATTATTATTTTACAATTGGGCACGGTGCGGCAAGAATAACCAATCACAGACTGTAGAAGCAGGAGGTGTGACCGGAGACTCCTGTTTGGCACATGGAGCCTTGCGGGGAGCTACCGCAGCCTCTCGCAAAGGAGACTATTAAAGTTTCTTGCCAGGATTATTTAACTCTGGTCAGCAACAAAAGCTAAAAAGCAGGAACGGACAGCTCTCTTTATACTTCAAATCAAGGGTAAAGATATACAGTATTACGGTGGAGTCCTATATACTGTACATACAGTACATACGGTTGCAACCACCGGCGCCAACGTCACCTTTCTCAATGGGTCTTCAGCTCAGTTGATCACCTCTCAATATTTTTATTAACCCGGTAACATTTGGTGTTTGGCAATACTCTTGGAATGCTGTACACTTCTTTTTTAAAAAAATAAATAAATAAATAAAAAATACAAATTAAAAAATGGTTTAATGAGCTTGGGGTGTTTCTTTGGGCAGAAACACGAGGGGGCAGGAGTGGTTATTTACAGTAAGCTAGAGCTGCATTCAAATCTTGCTGGCAGTTTGAAAACTGCAAATTTCCCTTAACTTGTGGGGAAATGTTTTTTTAAATCCAGAAATGTTCTTTAAATGCACATTCCTTTAGTTGAGGGTGTGTTATTTTATTCATTTTTTTATTAGTTATCCATTTAGTAATCATATCATGTGACTTGATAGTCTCTTTAAATAAATGTCATTATTACTGTACTCGTAGTATTACACATTCATGTTTAAAATGAAAATGGGGGTAAAAATTCACTTGCATGTCAGACATAAGTCGAACGTGACCTCAAAGCAAGCCCACACTAATGACAATCTGAGCTAAGCTAATATTTCATCATCAGCTAACCGTTGTTGGAATAGTCTGGATGCTATTAGCAGACTAATGGCCAAAATACTCAGACACAGTTAAAGAGCAACCAGCCTTGGTCACACTTAAGTTCCGCTGACTCGTTTAGCCACGCACATAAATTAGCATGTGAAGAGGAGACATGCGAGTGATGGACACACAGGTGACCCTTCCAGATATAGGTACATGCACAAAGGCACACAAAACACATACACACAGACACACACCAGCATGGACACCGTGACCCCTACATGGTTGATGAGACAGGGGCTGATATGCGAGTCAGGCAGAGCCACATTTGTAAAAAGAGATAGCCAATTACGGGAGCCCGGGCTGGGGGATAATAGCCTGCCTGTCAGGGTCTGTGTGCATGATCTCTAAGTGCATGGATGTGTGTGCGCCTGTGCCGGAGCACGTAGCACCTAAGAGTGAATACCAAGCGCCCTATTCTCACCTATTTGCCCTATATCTTCATTGCTTGGGTATTAATTTCAGAGCGGCGCGGCCACACGCAGCGTGGGTCGTTAGTGTGATTCATCTTGGCTTCCTCAAAAAAAGAAGAAAAGAAAAAAACAGAGGCGAAAGACAGAAAGGAGCTTGAGGACTTTTCTACCACAACGACAAGAATATTTCTGATTTCAGCACCGTGAAACAAGGGCTAGGATTGTAAGTATACAATGACCACTGTTGCTTTATAATACAAAGTACAATGGACAATCTTAATTTGGACCGGGAACAAATTGTACACCTTCATATATATCGTTGAAATTATGCCACTATTTAGTCATTACAAATGATGTACTGTATTATAACCACAACTAAAGAGTTTAGAGTTTTGTATATCCAAATAAACACTCTACAAATCATTCAATTCTTGACTCAGAATGGATGCGCTGAAGCCTTTTCCAGCTTACCACAGACGAGAGGTGGTGGACACCCTGGACTGGTCTCCAGCCAACCACATATAGACAAACAATCATTCACATTCATACTCAAGGACAATTTAAATTCTTCAATGAACATAAATTGCATGTTTTTGGAATGCGGAAGGAAACCAGAGGACCCAGAGAAAACCCACGCAAGCGCAGGGAGAACATGCAAACTCCACACAGGATGTCCAGAACCCAGATTTGAACCCATAACCTCAGAACAGTGAGACGGATGTGCTAAGAACAAGTCCACCGTGACGCCAAATACGCAAAGCTGACAAAATTCAGGCATTTTTAGGAGGTGGGTGCTGAGGTCAGTACTTATTCTAACAGGGGTAAAGGCCCATCTTGCAACAAAAGTAAGGGGGAACAATTCCGTGATTTGTTTTTGAATCCAGACATACACCTATTTTGTCAAATAAAAAAAGAAAATGGTCATTTAAAGGTGGAGAGTGAAGACACGATCAAGGATAGCTCGTCAACATAATCTTTCAAGCCACTCCAATCAGCATTGGTGAAGACACGAAATGCTGTCATAGGGACATTTGGATGAAACAGAGCAGAAAGAAAGGGGTTAAAAAAACAGGAGACGGCAGCAGCTAGAGAATCACTCCAAAGCTCCAACATCAGTGCTCGTCCTGTACTTTCCACAGACGCACCATCTCCTCAAGGACTCGGCCCCGTCAGCCACAGCGGCCCAGCCACCTGAAACGGAGCCATGATGGACTATCAGAGGAAGAGAAAGTGTTCAGGGGAATTGTGTGGATTTAGTGGTCTGCTGCTGACACATGGCTTTGAGCGTGGTAGAAAAGCACTTTAACTCTTCAGTGCTTTTATAGCATGTACACACCCCATAAAACTTGAGTCTATGTGGCATCGCTCACGCTTACAGACACTTGCACACAATGCATATGCACTGCACATTTGTCCAATAAACAACCAAACTCTCAGAGATGAACAAAATTGGATTAGTTGATTTGTAATTTTATATGCTCTGTTTGTCTGCAAAAGAGGTTGACACAACAGTTGAAAAAGTTTGTCGAACTGGCATAATTCTGTCCCTACAATGGCTTTCGACTCATAAATGTGAAATTCTACCATTCACTCCACCTGACTAAAAATTGAGGATTTCAGTTGTAAGTAGTGTTGGGGAGAAACTAATTACATGCAATGAAATTACATAATTACAAAATGTATGTCATTGCAATCCATTATATTACTGGGAACACATTTGCAAATACATGTTGCTTTTGGAAATGTTCATGATTTTCATTTGAGTTACGTTTGAAAAATAACTGCAAAAACGCAGACTATTTTTCATATCACTCCCTCCCTCTAAAACTGACGCTTATGATTGGCTCACTCTGGTCATGTGCCATTCTGCGTTTTTCTCAAAAATGACATATTTTTCCAAATAAGTCTTCGAAGCGCCATCTTTTGGTGCAATCTATAAGTTTGTCTGAGATATTGAAAAGGTTAGACTCATGGTTTCTTTTTTGAAGACGTTTGAAACTTTTGAACAGTTTTATCCGTCTAATTCTGGATTTTCTTTTTTTATTGAAATAACTTATCTGGGTTGTCATATGAAGCAATATTGTCCAAATTGTGCCTATTTGTCATTAGGTCAACATGGTATAGGACGGCGGTTTTCCACATGCTGTACACACAAACGTGCAAGGTGACGCTCACGTGAGGCACGGTGCTGCGCTCGTTAAGACAGCAACGTCTCACTGTAGATAAAATAGGCTGACAAAACATAAAGTTAACAATAATACAGACAGAGGAAATACCGAGACAAGGCACGTCTGAAGAGTAGAGAAAAGAGCGGTACGGTAACATCATAATGGCAGATACATCCATGATACAACAAGGCATGACTAGACATTCACAACCCTTACAAGAAAACACTCAAAGTTGCGCATGCACATGGGATGCTTTGTGTGGGTGCTCAATTCCAGGAAATGTGTGGCTGAGTCCCAAGCGCAGGCGGATGAGTTTGGTACAGACCATTTTCAACTGCACGAAAGCCAAGCCGATGGAAGAAATATGGGACAAATTATATATATATATTGTCTAAAATCTAATCCTACAAAAGTGGGGTATACGAAAATCAAAGTTTCACTGTAAAGTCACCTCATCATCATTACGTGAACACAATTGCGAGTTATATACAAGTATATTGTCGACAACCAAATGAATCTGAAATCAGAAGTCTTGCAAAATTAAGGCATGCAAATATTTAAGTATACCGCGGTAACATGTCTACGCAATTTAATTCATTCCGTGACTAAGCTCATGACTCATTTTACTCGTAGTTCAAATGAATATTCCCCATTGGAATGAATTGAAATGCCAGTAATCCATTCCAGCCCCCCACCCCCAAAGAAAGTTAAGCGAATGAAAATAGCACCGTAATTGTATTTAAAGAAAACATAATAAAACACAATAAAAGACAATGTAAAGAAATAAATGGCTTTATAAAGTGCAATTACTGTACATTGGGACAACCTGAGTCACAACAACTGTAGTGTTGTGCTTGTGCCTTTAAGGAACGTGGCCGAATTGTGATATCAGGAACATGTCCGGTTTGTCTTTGTCTGAGCGTCTCAACAAGAATTTGGGATAACTGTAGCTATCACGATCTTCAATTTGTATTTGTGTGCTTGACTGTTTATACCGTTCAAGAAGTCAAATTGTAGCTCGCAACACAAAGCAGAAAAGAAAACAAATCTGACCAAGAGATGGCTTGTAACTCGAAAAACTCCCAAATTGGGGCACTCTTAAGTCAAGGTACCACTGTTTAGAAGGGATTTGGTGAAGATAATTGCTTGTCAAGCCAGTTAAAGTGAAGGAAAACTGCAATTTCAGTCCAGATTTTCTACCAAAATGAAAAGAAACAAATCATTTTTCCAAGAAACGTTATTTACTTCAGCGGGCAACATAAAATGATATGGCAAGCCAGATCTGGCTCCAAGGCCTTGAGTTTAGCATCTGTGATCGAGTCTTTCACCATATGTCACGATGTAATCCCAAGGCAGATACTGTTGCTTTTTGCATTAATATTCCATATTCCAGCTCTTAAATTCGTTTGCATGCGGTCATTTCTTTTAATACAGTGTGGTCGCATACCTTTATGACAGAGGATGGCAAAGATGTGAAAGAGCCAAAAGCGTACTTATACTTCGTCTACCACAGATCTAAGAAGAGCTACACCTCGGGCTTTCAAATGATGAAACAGAAGAAAAAGGTATGTATGCCAATTAATGGGCAAATGAGCGCACCGTTACGTTATTCATACACATTTAAGCCTACCCAGATTGGAGCTTAAATGCAAGAAAACAAAGCAATATGTGATACAGCCCTCTCACCGTTTCTCCATCTCTGTAATAGAGATGCAAGCTCCGTAATGCTCGCTGGGAGCCAAGCATGAGATTGAGGATTTCTCACACACCATGCATTATTCATAGTGCAGAGCAACAGAGTGTGTAAGATGAGAATTACGCAGCATGAAGAGAACAGGGGAGCGGGGACTGAAGGGAGAACAGGGGGGGAGATAGGGAGGAAGGAGAGGGCAGCACAGGTGAGCGAGAAAGAGTGAAGGCAAGTGAAAAGAGATATGGTGGACACGGTCAGATCTCCATTTTCTTTTCCTGTCAGCTTAACCCCCGGATTGTTCTCGGAGTCCGAGAACAGTGGGGTGGGACGGAAATGAATATGGAAAATGGAGAGCCCGCATAGCGTCGCCAGATTGGCTCGCAATTTGCATTTTTTAAGTACACGTCTTGTGAGTCGGTTTGTATTCCGAGCACAAACTGAATAGCGCGCAGGAAATTTCAGGGCTCCGTTACAATTCGTGTCCAGCCTTCGTTCTTCGTAATGAAAAACAGTGGGAAGTGAGTCAGTGTTGGAATTGATTTGTTTAACAACGGCAATGGAACAAAGCAGGAGGCATGGGAGCAAAAATAGAAGGCTCGCTATCTTAAATGAAACCCTGAGACCAAGAAATTGCAAGATTGTGGCAGATACAATTTGACAAATGAATTGCATTGAATGATATAGTGTTTTTCATTCAAATAATTGATCGATGGTGGGAAAAAAAAGTCCATTACAGTGTAACAACACCCAGAGAAGACACAAACCCTCGCAAATATACTCATGACACTCTTGATTTACACCTCAAAAGTACAGCTCGTATTTGCAGAAATGTAATTTATCAGCCACTGTTTTTTTTTCTCCCCCATTTGAATTATTAAATCGAAGCGACTCTGTTTGAGGAAACCACCGCAATAAAATTGTAGTTATTCTCCTGATGACCCTCATTTACTTTGTCTGAAAGCCTTTCTCAGCAGAGGACTAATGGTTATTAGAGTGCCAACTTAATGGAATATTACATGATACTGTATATTTTTGTTAAATGTGAGCATGCTTGTGTATGTGAACGCATGCATGTCTCCTCCGATGTGCCGTTAATGACAACAATGTGACGGTTACTGGCTTTTTAACTTCCTGGTGATGAAAAGCCAGTATTAATTTGGGCTACAGATTTCATTTGTTCAGAACAGGAAAAACAATATAAATCACTTTTAGAGTGATTAGAGGGAGGGTTGGATTAATCCAGGCTTGATTAGGGCATTATGCCGCCTTGTTATGGACACACAGGGTGACTGACGGTAATTACTGTCTGTAATAGGCGAACACACACACACTCAGTCAAGGCATCAGCCACAGCAGTGTAGGTGTGTGTGGGAGCGTGCACAGTTCGCGATACTGAGGCTGATAACATTTGCTTTCCACCAATTACATCGAGAAATATGTTGAATATTTGCAATTGTTGGCACGAGCTGGCCCCAGCGTGACAGACAAACAGTATTCGAGGGAGTGAGTCATGGCTTTCTTTATGATTATTGATATCTTGAGACAAACATATTCACCCTGATAATAAAAACAGATGGCAGTGGGTAAGGCTAATATTACTCTGTGGAAAATTAGAGAGGGGCTAAATCAGCAAATCGATTTAGGGACACGCAATAGAGCCTCATCCGTACACAATGTCTACAACTTGAGGATCCAAAAGTCCACACCGAAACAAAAGGATATTTGAATTAAGCTCATTAAAGGGCGACTGATTTTATTCTTTACAGAAGAGGTGTGTTGAATGTGTTATATAAAGATTTATACCGTTTCAGGTGGGGGAGAATATCCTAATTGTGTCAAGCTAAATATCCTTTTAAAGTTTGGAAGCAGACATAAGGCGACCGAATGAGACGTGTCCCATTAAAGAAAGGATTGGAAAATAACGTATGCATATTTAACACAGTGTTGCACATCTCTAGCATGTGGCTTTCTTCCTTTATGACGCCAATCGTTCCTTTTCATCACATCGCTGCTTGGAGGAGAACTGAAAACACGCTGTTGGCTCAGCAAGAGCTCAAACATGATTTGATATGCTGACCCCCCCCCTCCCAAACACACCACCCAGCAGTCCCTTTGGGCTGTAACACAGCCATTGAGGACCTTATTTTACGAATGCACACTTCTGTTCTTTGCATGTTTATGGCCAACATTTGGAACAAATGGCAAGCATTGGCTGGAACAACACAGATAAATCTTGTCAAGTCACAGGCAGGGATGCCGAGAGGGTGCTGCACTCAGTGGCTGACAGGAGGAGTGCTTGCATTATTCAATTAATAGCGGCTGAAAGGGGCACAATTTATGCAGCATTTCGCGACGCGGGCCGGGACATACAAACACAAAACATGCAACACGCAAAGGCAGACGTGTGTTTGCATCCGGGGAAAAGACTGGACTCCTCCTTCCATTTTGCCAAATCAAATATACAGTGAGAGCAAGCTAAAAGGCACTTTCAATCAGCCGCTCCGGGTCTTTCTGTCAATCCGTGAACAACAACAATCTCGCCTACTTGGAGTGGTCCAAGTCAACATCCATTCCCCAATAAATTCAATCAGCGATGCCGCGTGTGCGCGTGTTTGTGTGTCACTCTGACAGGTACAACAACAAAAGATCATTTTTCAAGGAACACCTGCATACGGAGACAACGTTGAATATTCAAGAGCATTCATTTAAGTTTGGAAAAGAGAGAATTTGAATGCACTTTACTTCGTGCAGTGTTGTTCCTCATTCCAAGTGACGATACGGGCAAATAATCTTAAGAGAGCAAAGCGGCAGAGTTGTCAGGCCTGAGCTAATGACATTGACGAGTAGGAGCTGCACAGCAGAGTGATTGCCTGACAGTTGGAGAGCCAAAAGCAACGCTCGCCGGCTCATCACGGGCCTGCGCTCTCATTATTCGGCCACAAATGGAAATGCAAATCGCTCGCTTGCCGCGGACGCCTCAAATTTATTAAACTAAAAGGTTTAATTTCCATTTTTCTCAGCATCAGCTTTATTTATAAATGTCGTGCCCTATGAAGACCCTGTTATTTTCTCCTTCTCCTCCAGGCTCTTAACAAATCTGCTCATTAATATGGAAATGGGGAATCAATCGGGGGTTTTTCCCCTCCTCCGTCGAAGGGCGTTGTGTGTAATGTGCTCTGACTGGTCATCACAACAAACATATTTACATATTCACACGGAACTTATATCTACACTTTGAAATATGAATCCAATACTTTCGTTTGAGTAACGTATCTTCAATCTACGCTGACGTTTTTTGTTTTGTTTTTTACAACCCCAATTCCAATGAAGTTGGGACGTTGTGTTAAACAAAAATAAAAACAGATAACAATGTTCAACCTATATTTAATTGAATACACTACAAAGACAAGATATGTAATGTTCAAACTGATAAACTTTATTGTTTTGAGCAAATAATCATTAACTTAGAATTTTTTGGCTGCAACACGTTCCAAAAAAGCTGGGAAAGGGTCATCACCTTTTCTTTTAACAACATTCAATAAACATTTGGGAACTGAGGAAACTAATTGTTCCTCTTTGGCCCGGAGGACACGACGGCCACAATTTCCAAAAACAATTTGAAACGTGGACTCGTCGGACCACAGAACACTTTTCCACTTTGCATCAGTTCATCTTAGATGAGCTCGGGCCCAGAGAAGCCGGCGGCGTTTCTGGGTGTTGTTGATAAATGGCTTTTGCTTTGCATAGTAGAGTTTCAAGTTGCACTTACGGATGTAGCGCCGAATTGTATTTACTGACATTGGTTTTATGAAGTGTTCCTGAGCCCATGTGGTGATA
The DNA here is from genome assembly GCF_024500275.1 of Phycodurus eques. Taxonomy (NCBI): domain Eukaryota; kingdom Metazoa; phylum Chordata; class Actinopteri; order Syngnathiformes; family Syngnathidae; genus Phycodurus; species Phycodurus eques. The sequence goes on along the minus strand of NC_084527.1, from coordinate 10,768,498 downwards.
TCCTTTACACATTGATGTCGGTTTTTGATGCAATGCCCCCTGAGGGATCGAAGGTCACGGGTCAATGTTGGTTTTCGGCCTTGCCACTTACATGCAGTGATTTCTCCAGATTCTCTGAACCTTTTGATGATATTATGGACCGTAGATGATGAAATCGATAAATTCCTTGCAATTGTATGTTGAGGAACATTGTCCTTAAACTGTTTGATTATTTTATCACGCACTTGTTCACAAAGAGGTGAACCTCGCCCCATATTTGCTTGTGAATGACTACGCAATTCAGGGAAACTCCTTTTTATACCCAATCATGGCACCCACCTGTTCCCAATTAGCCTGTTCACCTGTGGGATGTTCCAAACGGGTATTTGATGAGCATTCCTCTACTTTCTCAGGCTTTTTTTCCACCTGTCCCAGCATTTTTGGAACGTGTTGCAGCCATAAAATTCAAAGTTAATGATTATTTGCTAAAAACAATAAAGTTCATCGGTTGGAACATTAAATATCTTGTCTTTGTAGTGTATTCAATTAAATATAGGTTGAACATGATTTGCAAATCATTGTATTCTGTTTTTATATGTGTTTAACACAACGTCCCAACTTCTTTGGAATTGGGGTTGTAATTAACTTAATATAATATTAATCATATTAAGTTTGGTAGCATTGTGAGGTCATCATATCTTGATTGAAGGCAAACAATTTGGGAGTTGGATGGGGCGTGTCACTGTTATGCCATTTTAAAAGATGATACAGGTACATGTATCGTGATTTTCAGTTTTAATACTGGCCTTAATGGTCATGGATAATCAAAATGTATTCTGCCGGACATTCCAATACACGAATAGATGAAAGCACAATAGGAGTGTCGTGCAGGTGCACTTTGGACTGGTCAAATACACTCTTAAATGTTCAGTTCATTCACGCAATACAAGGCCATGGATACTCAAATTGTAAGAGGCATATACTGTAATTTTAACGGCAAAAGCATGTGAACCAAGGAAAATTGCCACCACAAACTGGCTCCAAGTAATTTGGCAGCATGGTTTGTTTTCACTGCCTGCTGGAGGGTTTATTTTAGCAAGGGCAAAGTGCTCACTAATAATGATGGCAACAAACTTGTGAAGGAAAATGGAATGAGATCAGCCTTGTGGTTTTATATAGCGAATCTCACAACTACTGTTTACTTACTGGAAACTGGGAGAAAAACAAGTCTTACCATTATATTTGTTGGATTCCATTCCATTAATTCGCAAAAAGGTCTCATGCTCAACAAATAAGATTTAAAACATCTGTGAACTAAAATCCAGAGAAGCAATTTTGCATATAAGAAAGCTTACTTCAATTGATGAAAAACAAGTGTTAGGTTTACAGCTGAGAGCATGTTTGGTGGACTGTTTTAGGGAAGGATTAAACGCTCAATAATTTTGATTGTCGCAAAAGTATAGTCGCAATACCGCAAATCGTATGAGAGCAAAACATCCATCCATCCATCCATCCATCCATTTTCTTTACCGCTTATCCTCACTCGGGTCACGGGCTGCTGGAGCCTATCCCAGCTATCTTCAGGCGGGAGGCGAGGTACACCTTGAACCGGTCGCCAGCCAATCGCAGGGCACACAGAGACAAACAACCATTCGGACTCACATTCACACCTACGGGAAATTTAGAGTCTTCAATCAAACTACCACGCATGTTTTTGGGATGTGGGAGGAAACCGGAGTGCCCGGAGAAAACCCACCCAGGTTACGGGGAGAACATGAAAACTCCACACAGGCGGGGCCGGGATTTGAACCCCGGTCCCCAGAACTGTGAGGCAGTTGTGCTACCCAGTCCCTCACCAAAACAAACATTTCAACATATTTTGGGAGTGTGCATTCTTCTGATTTCAGCATATGACCATAACATTTAAATACTGGATCTCCATCCCATTCACTCATCAGATTATTGCCAGGAAGGTGCCAGATGTTGCGGCATTAATATGCCATAATACCAAGTCCTGCTTATCCAACCTTTCAGAACTCTAAAATAACACTCATAGACATTAATGAGATGTAATTATACGCCAGGTTCTAATTCAGGGCAATCTGGGGATAATTGCATCCACGGCTTTTAACACTTGGTCGTCAAGTTGGCGGGTGAATGACTTTCCCTCTGCCTCTCGGTCTGCCTGTGCCCGTCTCTCTACAGTCGACAGCGGAGAGTGAACTATCGCACCTATCCACTCTGGTCGGCGACCTAATGAACATTTCTAAATGGCCATGACCAGCTGGTTAGGAGACTAATGTAGCAGCTATTAGCCAAAGTGGTTGTTTCCACACTCTCACACACACACACACACACACACTCATATGTGGACTGCAGTATTAGAGAAAGAGGATGTGAGGGCGAGGGCGGACATTTTCACAGTCTTTCCCACCTAGACACACATGTAGAGTAGATACACAAAGATGGGCAGTCACAGCCACGGCTTGTTTATGTTTCACATTGTGCAGCAAACAAACCATGCGACAGATTCTAAACCATTAGAGCGCTTATTAGGGCCTCAAGGTGTGTGTGCATCTGATTAGGAAAATTCAGTTTTAACTCAAGGTCTCAGCACTGCGGTTGCAGACCACTGACCATTGATTATTCATAGAGACTGTGATTGGGTCCATTAATACGAGATTAGGGGAGGAACTGATGCTCACTTGGTGTGTGTGCATGTGTACAGAAGGTGAATTGTAATGAATCCGCAGCCTGTGTTTAAATAGAGTCCATCAACGGGCTCGGTATAAAATAGGTATTGAGTGCATAAAGCAGACTGAGTAGTTAGAGTGTCAAAGTTGCAAATAAGCTAAATGTATACCGGACATGAGCCTTCGATAAATCCAGAGGTACAAGTGCCTTTTGTTCAAATATGACCAATAAGATTAAAACAATAAAATTTGGAATATCTTAAACGCTGTCGTTTACAGCATACCGTAAGATTTCCACCTAATAGCATTTGTTCTCCAATTGAAACTTAATCTGGGTAAATGGTGCTTAAATGTTTAAATCACATTTACAGGCTGTCAACTCATCTGATGTTCTTCACATGGTCACCCTTCGTTTGAATGAAAATAAATTGGAGGCAAATGAGAAAAAAAAAAGACTGCCAACAGAGACACAAAGACGGTTGCTGATGGCGTTGTAGCGCCCCCAAGTGGCTAGTACGATAACTTCGGGCAACTCGCACCAAGGTAGCTGCTACTCTCACTTTGAGAGCCAAAATAAATTATACAACTAAGATTTTTATGAGAAACAAGTCATCATTATAGATATGATAGCGATAATACTCATTGGCAGCAGAGATCATCGACACAGCAGATGCTTCCACTGCTAATCATCCTCATCATCATTAGCGGCATCACCATTAATGTCCTCATTATCACATGGAGGAAGATGGCTGTCGTATTTGACCTACAGGAGGTAAAAATACTGTACAGCAGGCATTGTGTTTGAGTAGAGGATTGAAATGTACTGTAAGAAGAGCTACGACAAACATACATACACACACACATATATACGTGAACTGTACTTTTGCAAGTCCAGGATTTTATTAATGGGGATAAGCTGGAGTCCATTAACCTGATAGGTTTGTACAAGGTTTAAGTAGTAGTAAACCTTAAAATCCCAAGCAGAAGATTAGATTCCAGAAAGGCCATGGTATGGCAATGATCGGCAATGCTATAAAGAGGATTACACACACAGCCTATCGACGGGCAAAACTTGACAGGCTTACTCCTTAGGTTAAGCCTCAACTGTGTACCTGCACATGAAAATAATAATACCATTCGAAGTTCGGGGCATGCCTCCAACTTGATTAAATTACTTATATAGAGACAGGCAGAACAATGGAATGGTTTTCCACTAGATGGTAGAAAGTACAATTAATCCGTGTATCTGTTGCCATTCATACAACGCAATTTCAAGAAAACCCCTGCATACTTGCGGTTCGGCATTTGTTGATTTATTTTTGGAACCGATCGTCTGTTAAGTCACCAAAAAAACTGCAGTTTTTGTGCTTAGGTGAGGCCACAGCAATGACTGTATTTCCTTGGCACCATCTGATGGCATCTTGGTGCCAAGGAAACAAGTTGAAGTGAGTTGAGGAGTTTCATTTAGACAAAAGGCAAAAATCTATAGGCAATTAAAAACCCTTGGAAGAGGGGCATCAATTTCAGATTTTTTTTGAATGGAAAATATGTGCCTTGGTTGGGAAACACTGAATTAAAAAAATAAAAAGATGTGTTAATTGATGTCATGACATTGTATTAGTGAATATAAGCGTTTACTTACCCAAAACAGAGGCATTAATGTGGACAAAAGTTGTAAAACTGATTTCCGCTGTGAGTAAAAGTGTTAGTTATTATCATTTAAAGACCTTTTTTCTAAATACATTGAAGAAGATAATTGCTTCATGGATTTGTTGACATTTATGAACAAAACTATCTGATAGTGACAAAATGTGTTTGCTATGTTGATAGCCGAGCTTTAAGTGGCTAACATTTAGTTATGCTAAACTAATACATGTAAACTTAGAAATGGCAGTAAACACTTAACATTCGGCAGCAGACTGAGAGGAACGAGTTTGATTCTCAGACACGTCAGAATCTTCTGGCTGTGGTGGCTCAAACCTGTAGGGATGTGGTTTGACAGGCGGCCCCTGGAAATGCTCCCATGTGTTGACATTAGAAAGTTGGTAGATGAAGTAGCTTACATTTTTCAGGTTGTAGTCATGGTATTTGATTGACAGTTGACAGTTGTGTAAGGTGTGGGTTCAGTGAATTCAGCGGACACGGCCACAGCGTTTGAGAGCGACAACAATAGCTTGATTTTTCACCATTTTGAAGTCTCATTTTATAAACTTCACAATGTTTTTAAATCACTCTAATTAGGCCTGGACAATATATTGTTGTAAGTGTAATGTAAATGTGGGAAATATTCACGTTGCAGCGTCCTGCGCAATGTCGGTGTAATGATATGCAGTCAATCAGCTGTAATATTAACAAGTGATCAGCAAACGGACCTTTTTGGAAATGCTAAGATGATTAGCACCAATGCTACTGTAAATATAACCCATCAAACAATACACACGGAGCAGTCATCCATCCATCCATCCATTTTCTGAGCCGCTTCTCCTCACTAGGGTCGCGGGCGTGCTGGAACCTATCCCAGCTGTCATCGGGCAGGAGGCGGGGTACACCCTGAACTGGTTGCCAGCCAATCGCAGGGCACATACAAACAGACAACCATTCGCACTCACAGTCATGCCTACGGCAATTTAGAGTCTCCAATTTATGCATGTTTTTTGGGATGTGGGAGGAAACCGGAGTGCCCGGAGAAAACCCACGCAGGCACGGGGAGAACATGCAAACTCCACACAGTCGGGGCCGGGGGATTGAACCCGGGTCCTCAGAACTGTGAGGCTGACGCTCTAACCAGTCGATCCTAGTGAGGAGAAGCGGCTCAGAAAATGGATGGATGGATGGATAAAAACAGATGAATAGTGTAAATGGGCATGAAAATAAATTATTTTAACATCATGTCTGGAGTCATGGCTGGACGATTGCTCAATACTATAGTTCATTTAAATAGAGGTAGACTTCATACAAATGCCTTCGCATACTTTTGTGCTCTACTGAGCATAGTTTTTCTAGAGGGAAAAAGAGAAACGTTTGCTGGTTTTCACGTTACGTGTACAACCCCAATTCCAATGAATTTGGGATGTTGTGTTAAACATAAATAAAAACAGAATACAATGATTTGCAAATCATGTTCAACCTATATTTAATTGAATACACTACAAAGACAATATATTTAATGTTCAAACTGATAAATTATACTGTTTTTAGCAAGTAATCATTAACTTGGAATTTTATGGCTGCAACACATTCCAAAAAAGCTGGGACAGGGGGCCAAAAAGACTGAGAAAGTTGAGGAATGCTCATCAAACACCTGTTTGGAACATCCCACAGGTGAACAGGCTAATTGGGAACAGGTGGGTGCTACGATTGGGTATAAAAAGGAGCTTCCCTGAATTGCTCAGTCATTCACAAGCAAAGATGGGGCGAGGTTCACCTCTTTGTGAACAAGTGCGTGAGAAAATCGTCAAACAGTTTAAGGACAATGTTCCTCAACGTACAATTGCAAGGAATTTGGGGATTTCATCATCTACGGTCCATAATATCATCAAAACGTTCAGAGAATCTGGAGAAATCACTGCATGTAAGCGGCAAGGACGAAAACCAACATTGAATGCCCGTGACCTTCGATTCCTCAGGCGGCTTCATCAAAAACCGACATCAATGTGTAAAGGATATCACCACATGGGCTCAGGAACACTTCAGAAAAACAATGTCAGTAAATACAGTTCGCCGCTACATCCGTAAGTGCAACTTGAAACTCTACTATGCAAAGCAAAAGCCATTTATCAACAACACCCAGAAACGCCGCCGGCTTCTCTGGGCCCGAGCTCATCTAAGATGGACTGATGCAAAGTGGAGAAGTGTTCTGTGGTCCGACAAGTCCACATTTCAAATTGTTTTTGGAAATTGTGGCCGTCGTGTCCTCCGGGCCAAAGAGGAAAAGAACCATCCGGACGGTTATGGACGCAAAGTTCAAAAGCCAGCATCTGTGATGGTATGGGGCTGTGTTAGTGCCAATGGCATGGGTAACTTACACATCTGTGAAGGCACCATTAATGCTGAAAGGTACATACAGGTTTTGGAGAAACATATGCTGCCATCCAAGCAACGTCTTTTTCATGGACGCCCTTGCTTATGTCAGAAAGACAATGCCAAACCACATTCTGCACATGTGACAACAGCGTGGCTTCGAAGTAAAAGCGTGCAGGTACTAGATTGGCCTGTCTGCAGTGCAATTGAAAATGTGTGGCGCATTATGACGCATAAAATACGACAACGGAGACCTCGGACTGTTGAACAGCTGAAGCTGTACATCAAGCAAGAACGGGAAAGAATTCCACCTACAAAGCTTCAACAATTAGTGTCCTCAGTTCCCAAACGTTTATTGAATGTTGTTAAAAGAAAAGGTGACATACCACAGTGGTAAACATGACCCTGTCCCAGCTTTTTAGGAACGTGTTGCAGCCATAAAATTCTAAGTTAATGATTATTTGCTAAAAACAATAACATTTATCTGTTTGAACATTAAATATCTTGTCTTTGTCGTGTATTCAATTAAATATAGGTTGAACATGATTTGCAAATCATTGAATTCTGTTTTTATTTATGTTTAACACAACGTCCCAACTTCATTGGAATTGGGGTTGTATATTATCCTGTATTTTCTTTTTGTATCATCACAATATATATCACAGGGTTAAAGGAAACAACATTTCTAACATCGTGCAGCCCTAATTCAAATATGGCTGGGTTGTTAACAACACTTTTTTGTCATCTCAAATTAACAAGCTTTTTTTTTTTACTTCAAGAATCAAAAGAGAAATGTTTTACGGCAAGTGGATTCAAAATGTAAAAGGTAAGTTTGACTAAACGAAATTAACATTGCTATCCATGTGTATGGGGTTTGTCATTACAGATATCTACTACTATTCGCTAGTGAACTACGGATATCTGCAAATGAATTGTTGACATCTGTATATGCATTTATGACGAGTCAGAATCAAATTGTAGATTTTTCAAACTGGAGTTACAGATATCTAAATATGTCATTACACCTAGTTAACGCTTGAGACAAGATAGCTGAAAAGGGCCATGTAGAATCTTTAATTGAGTTGCATTACAGATATCTTTGAGAGCTTACTATAGTCTCTCGTAACACACACGTAAGTATTTCAACACACAAAGATAATCTGTAAACTAGCTTCACATTCCAACAGTTACTGTACATCGTGACGTCACGCTGTCCGTGGTGCTGAATATACGACGTCACTTTATCGCCTTTCCTACCGCCCCCCCCTCCCCCTCCCCCAACCCGCCGGTTTTGTGTTGTGCTTACCGGGCTAACGGAGCGAGCAACGAGCGGAGGGTCCTCCATCAGCGGGCGGCGGAGAAGACCGCAGGCGGCCAAAGGGGAAGCCAAGAGCGAGGAGGGACCGAATATTGCCAAGCGAATAGGGGTGCGCTGACACACCGGAACGAGTTCTCTGAAAGGCTGTAAAATGTCCGACTTTGACAGCAACCCGTTTGCGGACCCGGACTTCAACAATCCGTTTCAGGTAACCAACCAGTTGTAGTAGTAGTAGTAGTAGTAGTAGTAGTAGTAGTAGTAGTAGTAGTTGACAGCCGCATTATAAAAACCGGTCGACGGGATCCTCGACGGCTAGCTAACATCAGTTACGATAGCTTGTAAGCTATTGTAGCTTGTAAGCTATCGTAGCTTACTCGCTAGCTGTGTTAGCATCATGGACATGCACTGTGGGGGTACAGTTAAAGAGATTTATCAATGTTCTTGTTTCGAGGTTACATATTCATTTTAAAGATAGCGCTCGCAAGCTAATACTTGCTGTTTGTCTGTATGAATGTCCCTAGGTAATTGTTGGTTTTCCCAAGTCGCTACAAGGCTAGGTAGCACAACCAGCTCCCTAATAAGCATTGAACGCAACTCTGGGCCTTCAATATTGGAAGCTAGGACTGTACATCCTAGCTTACCATAATGGACATAAACTGAGGGCTTACCGACATTCTTGAATGTTCTTGGCTTCGAGGTTGCATATAAATTGTCTTGGTTGTGGTCTTGCTTTATCCCAGAGGTGCTCCAACATGTTTGTACGTTTGTATTGTTATTACCATGCCAATACATTGTGAACAAATAACACCTACCACCCACTCACCAGCCCCCTTTACTTTAATAGTAAATAAACTACAGTTAGTGTACTGGTTGTATTTATATAAATTACTTTATGGTGCATTCTTACATGTTGACAAAGTTGATGTCAGCTCCTCATCAGACCTAAACAAGTTTGAGGGATGCTCCCATCGATATAAACAATAGGTAGTTAGGACACGCCCCTTTGACGCCCCGCAACGTTAAAAGGTTCCTTCCATCAAAATTCAGTTTTTCATGCTGTTTTATCCATCACGCAGGTAAAAATGAATCTGTGATCTGGTTTAATTTTGACCTCTATGCGGTTTGTTGATTTGAATGCAAAAGACGATCAACGCATCAGGCTTTCAACATGAGCGGAGCAGATTTTCCGTGTATATGACGTCAAAGGTTCACTCATTATAGCGGTCCACTTCGTGGTTGCTACACGCCCACTCAAAATTGCTGAGTGGCAACGCGGCTGTGTCTCGTGCAAAGCTTAAACTTTGCAACGAATTTTACTTGGGGGAGGCAGGAGTTTTGACTTGCGCACACACACACTGTCTGAATTAATAAATCCATTTAGACTGTGTGTGTACTTATGAATTGTTTTAGTGAATTGTATTTTCTTAACTACTATTACTATTCAGTACATTCTTTTATTGTATATATATTCCCATTTTTAAAGGCAACAAAGAGCTTTGGGGAGTAATACACAACATTTCAGCAACACAGTAGCCCTATATAGATAACATTTATTTTAACAGGCTACTGTTGCGGGGTTGCTTGGTTTTGTGCTGTGGTAAGGTTAAATAGTGAGTGAGGTATGCAATCAACTTAAACTGACATTAACACCTGCTCTGACAGGCTGTTATTGTAATTTATTAAGTTGACTAACAAAATATTTTGACTAGGAGTATTTCCTTTATGGTTTGTAGTAAATGCAGCTCTTGTGTTGCATCCCATTACATGTGCAGGGGAATCTAATATTATGGCCAGTGACTGTAATTTAAACTACCGTATATATATTCCTCTCCATGTTTCAGGATCCCTCAGTGACACAGGTGACCCGGTCTACTCCCCCCGGTGGTCTGGAAGAATACAACCCCTTCACAGATGCCAGAACAGTGAGCTGAACTTCGGAATTCTTCTTGTTATCGTTAATATTACGATTCGTGTTTGTGTGACCTCATTCTATACGCTTTCATTGTATCCTCTCAAATCTCTCAATCCTGGAGGACTGAACTGACAAAATGAGACTGTGGCCTAATTACTTCGATACTAAGAGATTGTTCCTGCTGGTTTTCCAGGCTGCCCCTGGAAATGCCCCCAAGTCTGCTCCAGCACCTTCGCAGAACACACAACCTGCCATAATGAAACCCACAGAAGAGCCCCCAGCTTACTCGCAGCAACAAACACAGGTACGAAATTGGTTATTTGCTTTTATTATTATTTGATTGACCCAAACATTTTATGTGCCTTTTGTTGGTTCATATACAGAAAAATAGCAAAATATTTTGCCCCACTCCTTCTTTCTCACCTGTAGCACAAACCTATAGGTATTACTGTTAGACTCTCCATCAGTAGTCCATAAGGATTCTATCCATAATGAATCTTGAAGGCAAACACATGATTTTTTGATTCTGAAACAACGCAATACAAACTTGCCTGATGGGAAATGTCAGTTACTTCCTACGTGAACTCTGTGTGAATTTTCTAGGACCAAGCACGTGCTCAGGCTGACTTGCTGAGAAGGCAGGAGGAGTTGGAGAGGAAAGCAGCCGAGCTCGACCGCAGGGAGAGAGAGCTGCAGTCTCACGGAGGAGCCGGTCAGTAAGTTCATCAATCCATCATTGCTCTGTCACTAAAACCTTTGAGTTTGATTAAATTGTAGGTACCGTAATTTCTCGTGTATAATGTGCATTTCCCCCCCCCCCAAAAAAAAATTGTCAAGTTAATAGTGAGCAATATACATAGGTATAGGGAAAATGAAAAAAAACTTTCACATTTTATAAATGTATGCCGCCATCTAGAGGTTGTGAAAAATTAAAAAATAAGAGCACGTAAATAAAAAGAAAGTATTTCGTTCAAATAAAGTGCTTAACTTCAGAATAATTAAAATACAGATAATACTTCATGTGGCGGCACGGTAGACGACTGGTTAGAGCGTCTGCCTCGCAGTTCTGAGGACCGGGGTTCAATCCACGGCCCTGCCTGTGTGGGGTTTGCATGTTCTCCCCGTGCCTGTGTGGGTTTTCTCCGGGCACTCCGGTTTCCTCCCACATCCCAACAACATGCGTGGTAGGTTAATTGACAACTCTAAATTGCCCGTAGGTGTGAATGTGAGTGCGAATGGTTGTTTGTTTTCATGTGCCCTGCGATTGGCTGGCAACCAGTTCAGGGTGTACCCCGCCTCCTGCCCGATGATAGCTGGGATAGGCTCCAGCACGCCCGCGATCTTAGTGAGGAGAAGCGGCTCAGAAAATGGATGGATGGATTAATACTTCATGTTTTGGTCATATGGGTAGAAACAAAATCATGCATTGTAAAAATGCATTATACATAGGTAAAAGGGTTTTCCAGAAATTTGAGGTTAACCTTTTATTATACATGGCTGCGCATTATACACGAGAAATTACGGTCTTCGAGAAGAACAAGTGTAAGAAGCAAACTGAGCGCTTTAAAGCTGAATGTGCCTTTACCAATCAATGTTGAGTAATACATTTCCGGGTTCAAATATAATTGCTTTTAGACAGTCCTGTTGATCATGTTATTCATATTTTAACGTCATTAGACCAAGGTGACACCTAACAATTGATCGATTACAATGGAATGTGGATTTAACAGACTAATAGGGAGGAAGGGTCGTCCCTTAACTTGAAGCACTTTTTTCATGGCCTAAAACCCCCCCCAGTACAGTACAAAATGATTGCTTACTTTTCTCATCTCCATTAGATTTGGATGCCATAGAGAAAGGCTTGACAAAATCAACTATATACTGTACCAAGTTCAAGAGACGAAGCACGATGAGTAAACGACAGCCGTAGATATGACGCGCCTCTTTTGAGCTGCGTACCTATGGCGACGCTAAGTTAATGTCCTTACATTGCCTTTGATGTTAAGGTCATCCCTGCCAACATGGCCGCCACGTCAGTTAGCACGATCTAATCTTCGCATCTGACAACAGCGGCACAACCCGGAAATACGGGTACTAGTCACTGTCTGGTGATTGCGCCAGTAAACAATGGCGATCAATTCTGGAACTAACTTGACTTTTTCCGTTACAAAGGTGGATTTTGAGTTCTAACCGGTCACTATTTTCTGCCCATTAAATCCGAAGTCTGTTGTTTCCAGGTCTGTTAAATCAAGGTTCCGCTGTACTTCAACATTGCGAGGCTTCAAATAGCATTTTTCTCTGGGGGAAGTGGCTACTGAGCTTAGAGTGTCATCACCTCATTGCTTGCTTACTTGAGTAGAGTTGGCTACTTTACCCACCCTTTCTCTACATGAGCGAGGAATCATCCGTGTTGGGGTTGTGTTGGCAGGTCGTAAGAACAACTGGCCTCCCATGCCTGAGAAGTTCCCTGTAGGTCCGTGTTTCTACCACGACATCGCAGTGGACATTCCCATCGAGTTCCAGAAGACGGTGAAGATCATGTACAATCTCTGGATGTGTAAGTCAATCCCTTCATTTGAAGAAGCGGTCTTCACTTTACACGTCCTTTCGGTGATGATTCGTCTGACTGTTTGGCTTTCCACCAGTCCACGCCGGCACGCTCTTTGTGAACATGTTCGGCTGCTTGGCCTGGTTCTGCGTGGATCCAACCCACGGTGTCGACTTTGGCCTGGCCATGTTGTGGTTTCTGCTCTTTACGCCTTGCTCCTTTGTCTGCTGGTACAGACCGCTGTATGGGGCTTTCAGGTGAGCGAATGCCGGGATCTTGAGGCTTGCTTCCCGTGGCTGCACACAAGTGTATTAAAAAACACAATTCAAACATACAAAAAGACACTTTCAAATACATTGTAGATGTATTTAAACGTAGGAAACAAAAGTAATTGCAAGCATAAAATGTATGCAATTAAATTTTGCCTCTGTCTCCACGACAGGAGCGACAGTTCTTTTCGCTTCTTCGTATTCTTTTTCGTCTATATCTGCCAGTTTGGAGTTCACGTGCTACAAACGATCGGCATCACCGGTTGGGGCACATGGTGAGGAGGTTTGACACCTGTGTTCTCCAGTGTGTGCTTGAAGTTCTGACACATTTCCGGTCATTGTTGTTGTTTGTCATGCAGCGGCTGGATCACAGCGCTAATGGGCCTGAACAGCAGCATCCCGGTGGGCATCATCATGCTGCTCATCGCCGCACTCTTCACCACACTCTCCGTGGGCTCCCTCATCATGTTTAAAAAAGTAACGGACTCTTCCTACGCTGATGCTCTCTTGGCACAGTGGTTGGGAATCACTGATCTATCGAATAGTAGGAACCCACTCACAATGGAATCGCAGTTGATTTCAGTCTGAACACACAATGCAAAAACCGCCTTAGACCGGCTAATGAAACTAGCAATGATGTTGCGCTAGTTAAACATTGAAGAAATATGTTTGAACACAAACGGTGTGGAGCAACACCTGTAGACAAATAACACAGCACTCACAGGCATATATTCTTTATCTGCTGCGAAAAACAAATAATACTGCAGCTTACTGAGTCACGTAGTTGTGAAACTCTTCTTCATTTATTATGTACTGTACGTCCGTAAGTTAATTCCAAGTTTCTGTGTGCAGGTACACGCGCTGTATCGGACCACCGGTGCCAGCTTCGAGAAGGCTCAGCAGGAGTTCGCCACCGGCGTCATGTCCAACAAGACGGTCCAGACGGCAGCGGCCAACGCTGCGGCTAACGCTGCATCCAACGCCGCTCGTGGGGCCTTCAAGCCTCATCCATAGACACACGCACAGAAACAGATGCAAAAATCTGTCCCTGTTCAATCACCCCCAATTTGCTAATGTCTCCAAAAAAATTCTTCACTCCAAATCTAAACTCATAACAGCTGCCTCTTACCCTGCTTAGTGTGCGTCCCAACCTCGGCCGAGTGAGTCGCGCTTTGTCCTAGTCATCTCTGTCAGTGGGATTTACAACCCCACACAAAATAACCCCCTGTTCACCTTCTGATTGACTGGACGGGTCAGTAGCTCCGCAGCGAGATTGATTGACGGCATGATGTGTGCATGTTCAAGCACACTCAACAAGGTAGCTAATTCATTAGCGTTGTGTCTGCTGGAAATGTGACCTGCATGTCCATTGGCTGTTTGACAGACACCTGGTAAAAGGGAGGACGACTCAAAAGACGTGTGTGAGCGTGTGTGACATCATTTGTCTTTGTAGCCTGTCACACGTTGAAAAAAAAAATAATCATCTAAAGCTGCTATCAATCTGGATGTGGCCTCTTGCTGATTTCGGGTTCCTTCTCATGAAGGGAATTCGCACGAGACTCGGCAAACAGGCCGACATAAATGTTTTTTTTTGTTGGGGGGGGGGGGGTATGAGTCATGTGACCTGTTTTAACAACAGAATAATTGGTATGTTTAAAAAAAAAAATGATCCCAGTGTTAAATGATAGCACGTGGCTGACTGGTGCACATTACCCCGCATACAGCGATGATCATGTTCGTTTGGCAACCTTTGTTAAGCCAAGGCACATTTTTGTTTTGAAAACACACTACACACCACTGAACAAAAATCTCACGAAAAGCATACACCGAAGTATGGACGATCCCACAAGTTCTTCCATCTAGTGGAAGAGCATTTAATTGTTCTGCCTGTCACTGGCATAGATAGTTAAACAAAGATGCATTATTTGCAGGAAATAAATTCTAATTTTCAGTAATCCTGTGGCCATTTGTGTCAGAATCACTGTGTTTAAAAGCTGTACAGACTACTGTCACCAACTGGATTTGTGTTGTACTTCTGCAGCTCTTGTTATGGGGGGTGCATGCCACACGGCAAATGACTGAAATTGTTGTTGTTACAAATGTTGGACTGAATCTCAACCATAGTACTGGAAGGCTAATAGCGACATTAATATGCCAACACTAACCATAGTATTTCTTTTGTTTGGAGTTTTGTTTGAAATTTGATAGCACGTCTGTTAGTTGTTCTTATTTATAGCATAATTTGGTTATTTGGTTTTACATGTATTATGTGTTACGTGCATCAAAAGGGGTGCTTGTTTTGAAGGTATGACTGATTACATAAGACAAATCCCGGAAGTGTTATTCTACTGTATGTCCTCAAAAGCTGTGAGAAATCTACCAAATGTTCATTGAGATTTTTCTTTTCTTTTTAAATCTCAGTTTGTGATGTGCTCTTTTGCCATACTTAACGACATTGAAAGTCGTATTGTGCAAGCCAGTCTATATTACAGAATGTGTTTAAACAACAACAAAACGACGTGTTTTAGACCATGTTAATTCACTGAATTAAGAGAATAAACTAATTTAAGAGGAATACCGTACTTGTACATTCTGTAAAGTTGATAATTTGATGCCCCCTTTAGGAATCGTGTGTAAAAAGAACATTTAATGCACTCTTGTCTGGCCTTTGTCGCATGTGAAATAGTTTTCAGTTTTGTATATTTATGGTATTAACATGGAATAAAGATTTGAAAGAGATCATCTGTGGACTTGTAATGGCACATATTTTACCATTCACCATTAATGTGACCTTGAATTTGTACTAAATTGAAACAAAAACAAATTAGAGAACGATAAGTAAAAATACCTGAGAGAATGTGGTTGCACGGGTGTGCACAACCTCTTGGTGTCTTCAGAATTAACCAATCACATGCAAACTCATGTTAAATAGGAGTCAGCACACACCTGCTGATTAACCCCAAATGAAGTTCAGATGTTCTAGTAGACTTTTCCTGGCATTTTTTGTCATCACATCTTACAGCAAAAGCCATGGTCCACAGAAAGGTTCCACAATTGAATCAGTGAGAAGGCTACAAAATAATTTAAAAAAGGATTAAATACTGTATGTCTCATTTTAACTTAGTTCTAACACATCATTTATTTTTTTTGGGGGGGGGGGGGTACTCTGTATATTATGAGCATTTAGAGGGCTTTTTTTTTTTTTTTTTTTACCAGTCCAGTTCCCTTGTGCTTTACTTGGACCGCCTCTCACCCAGTCAGGCTAGGCTCCAGGTCACCTGCCATACTAATGAGGACAAGAGCTATAGAAACAGGATAGAGGAATGCATTTATGACATTGCTGCTGAGACTGTAATTCGCCATGTTCCCCACTAGGTGGCACAACCTCACTCTTAATGTGTTTTCATCTTGTTCAATCATGTTCCATGAAAAGTCAGCATCGAAGACGAAATACTGACACCTTGGGCACTATTTGGATGCTTTCACTTAGAGGGCGACTCACGTTTGTTGCCAGCGGGTTAGACATTAATGGCTGTGTGTTGAGGTATTTACACTGTTATACAAGCTACACAGTGACTCATTTATATTGAAGGAAAGTATCGTTTTGTTTCCAGTTTTTGTCCTATGGAAAAAATATAAAAATGTGACAAAAATGTCGAGGGTGATGTTTCTTCAAGAATACACTCATGTTAAAGAACACTTTTATTCAAACTGTATGTCTCCACACTAACGTCAGCAATTCATTTATTCACAAAAAAACAATACTAATCATGTTAATGTAACAAACAAAAAAAAACATCACATCACATTGACTCATTGTGTTACGGTTTCCCACTCATCCGCTCCCTTTCACAGAAAATCATTGCACACACCTTGCCTTCTGCGATGAATAAGAGCAATCACAGTGGCATTACATCACAGCAGTGGGCAAATATTGCTCTTATCATGACAATCTAGGGTACAGCATGAACTATAACACTATGAGCAAACATCAAGGAAATTAACTTCTGCAATAGAACTATCTGTACAAACATCTAACAAAAGAGGACCACATTAATGGGACTTCTCATTATTAGCTTGAAAGAGACTTCTACAATGATGTAATATATTCTACTGTAAGCATATGGTGTGGTGTTCAGTGGTATGTTTAACATTGCAGGTGATATGGATTTATTGCTCAATCTGTTCACTCACTGGCCACAATAGGTACACTTGCATAGTGTACTGTAATCCAATTAAAATTCAATACAAGAGCCCTTTATAAACTACCTTTTATTATGTTCCACTGTAAACGCAACAAGAATAATATTGTTCAATTAAACCCACTTTTACAGTGTAACTCAAAACTTAACATCAGTCGCATACACACTTCACAGTTTAGCTTTGTGTTCACATTGGGCGTGCTGATATTCATAGTTTTCCTTTAATCTGCGTTTGTTTTTTTGTTTTGTTTTTTTGAAAGAGCTCTTATACTATTAGATTGCGCAGATGTACCTAGTCTGATTCAGTGGTCTGCACTTTGCCAGCAAATGCGCAAAATATTTTTCTAGAATTAACCAGGCCTTAGTAAGGTTGCAAAACAGCTGTACAAAAATTACAAAACCTCCGGCTTTTCATCTCAACAAAAGTCCATGCACCTTTCATTCAGGACGAGTGTCTGGCATCACAGCACGCAGATGAGACTCTTGCCCTCGTCTATCTCCTCCTGCACCTTGTCGCTGGAAGTGGCGATCTCGGCCTGCGCGGACAAAACGGCGCACAGGAAGGTCGCCAGGGTTCCCCCGATGGCCGCGTAGAACGCCCAGCCGAGGGAACACAGGGCCGGCCTGAAGGGGGAGGCCTCCGCCCCGCAGTAGCTGATCACCTTCTCGGAACCCCAACCGGCAGGGTAGAGGATGAGGCCCACCAAGAGCAGGAGGCCTGGAGGGAGCAAACAAGGGGAGGTGAGTCATGTGAGTCAACAACAGATGCCAGATCAGCTGCTGACAGATTACGTTCGACAGGCCGGACAAGCCTGCAGTGACTTATGAAGGATTCCACCTTTAATAAGGAAAGCGTCACAGAGCCAAGTGAGGATGTTAGAATGCCCCATGGACACTAGCCACAACATTAGGTACACCTGCACAATCAAAATCAGAGTTTCCCAACCTGTATTGAGCCACGGCACATATTTTACATGAGTCAACTCTCACGGCACACCAAACAAAAATGGATTGAAATAATGATGGCCATACTGTCATCGAGTGGAAGAGGATTTAATTGTTCTGCCTGTCACTGAACGTCAAAAGATATCTTATTTGTATCAAAATAATAATTTGGAAATCGGATAATTTACACACCTAATGATTTTTCATGGCACAGTGGTTGGGAATCCTTCATCTAATGGCATCCAATAAAAGAGACGCTTCATTGTGTTTGAATATTTTGTTTAGATTCTGGAACATAGGAGACACAGCTCTCTATGCTACAACTACAAATAAACAAATACACTACTGTAAACATATTGTTTCTACCCATGTGATAAGTGTCAATCAAAACATACAGTACCTGTACCTAACATCGAGCCCGATAAGTGTATTTACCAAGCTTTCAGACACAAACAAACGAAACATAACAAAATAATAATTGCGCCATATTTGAGCCCGTTTCCCTCGCTCTAATAAAAAGGCAACAAAGGTTTATCGGCTGTTTCTAAAGGATTAACCTGATCTATACATTTATCCAGCCATCCAGCCATTTATCTAATCGACTCCCTGTTCAGTTGTATTTCAGCTGTGGCAACTACTTGCTGTAAGTGATATGTACCACTCATGATTCTTTCAATTTTCACTGTTAAATGAGTCTTGTTCTAGTTCCCAGTCTGTCCCTTTAAAAGCGGCAACTCCCACACTAGAAAGTCTTCCGCTTAACCAACTATGAACTAGTTACGATATACACTCGATTTAACCCCCTCGTGCGCAGGCTCCCCTGGATTCATTTGGATTTTTTTATTTGAAGGAAATTGAAAAATATCAAAACCTTTTGGGGTATAGCTAGCCAGAAAAAAAACATATGACCTGACCTGAAGTGAAAATTATGTCAGCGATAGTCACATGCGTTGTGCCACCCGGAAGTACTTTGCCGCCTATTGTTTACAAACAATATGAGAAGGTCTATATAAAAAAAAAAAAAAAAAAAAAAAAAAACTTGATTGGAGAGTGTCGAACTACGTCGACATTAATGAATCACTCACCTGCAATGGCCTGCATCAGACCGCAAATGTTGAAGATACTTTTCCTCAGGATGCTCTGGAAGCACATGCTGAAGATCGAGACGCAGGCCACCACTGCGAGCACCAATATCCCCGCAGCCAAAAACAACATGGCCGCCTGCCAGAAGCCGCTGGTCACCTCGGCGAAGCTCCCGGCGTAAGGCCCGCAACTCACGCCTCCTCCCCGGGTGCCGAGGCGGAGGCAGCGGCTGTAGAGGCCCAGAGAGGGCCGGTACTCCCTGGATTCCACCCCGTCCCGGCTCACGCTGGAATCGTTGCGGGGGAATCCCAGCAGCCAGTCGGGGCTCATGAAGGCGATGAGCTCGTCGAAGGCCACGAGGATACTGAGCAGCGTCCAGAGCATGGAGCGGCAAGTTACGATCACATGGCACATGGTTGCACTCTTGGAATCAAACTTTTTCAACTACTTTACAGTTGTTGGGTTGTTCCTTTTGTGGAAATAAGTTGTTTCGATTCCCAAAGTGTATCAGATCAGAAAATATTTTCCCGGCTTAGCCTGTATTTCTTTAATTCTCGGAGCAGAGTTTCACTTCTGGTGCTCCCTATAATGAACCGAAACAGCTTCCCTCCTCCATGGTGCATTCAGGAACTCACACCTACAGACGCACAAAAGGAACAGAGGTTAAAGAGAAGTGGGAGTCGCAGATGTAAACAAGCGCATTCCCCGACCACAGTGATTCATCCGTCTTCTCTTGTGTTTGAAACCGG
Organism: Phycodurus eques; assembly: GCF_024500275.1. Classification (NCBI taxonomy): domain Eukaryota; kingdom Metazoa; phylum Chordata; class Actinopteri; order Syngnathiformes; family Syngnathidae; genus Phycodurus; species Phycodurus eques. The sequence goes on along the minus strand of NC_084527.1, from coordinate 10,748,780 downwards.
CGGTGACATTTTCATACAAGAGTCATAATGGACCGCGACATTCCCACACACGTTCCTACCCCCCCCCCCCCCCGGCTCAGCTGCGAGCAGCACTTCCAGATGTCCGCCAACTTGATGAATTACGCTCACGCACAAACGAGCTCCATCCCGCCGTCGTATTAGTCATAAACTCAAACCCGATATCGCTGGTAGCCGTGGTTAGGCAGTTATGGGGCCCCGCGGCATTCCGCACAGTGTGACATCAGTCACAAGTGGCAAGTCGACGCATGACATTAACTGGATATAGAGTACAATGTACAGAGTTAAACAGTTGGAGCCCCATTTTATTTTGCTTCAGTTTAATGGACGTTGTCGCTTGTGGGCAGTATAATACAGACATAAAGACACACATGAAGAGCTTCACAGCTGTCTCAGTAAGCTGCAGTAACGTTAGTCATTTATCACAATAGAAAAATAATATAAGCCTGTGAATTTTGTTATATTGTCTGTCTATATGTGTTGCCCCAGCATTTATGTTCAAATATCCACTGCTTAAAAGGGTTGTAAAGCTGTGACAGTGATGCTATTTATTTGCCCATCCATAGCATTTTGCATTGTTAGCATTTGGCTAAAAATCCTTTACGAAGAAAACGTTATGTAGTTGTTTGAACGTGTAATTCCCTTTGTTTGTTTAGTTTGACAGTAAACTTGAACTGGGTTTGGCATTAAACAGCTTCAAGCCTCGTTTTTGAAGAATTATTTACTATCTGACAAAATGCTGCTTGTTGTGACGTAAGTTGAGTTGAGTGCACTGTCACTATACAGCGCTCATATCTCAAGTGTGTGCTCGCAAGTCAAAGCAAACAATAAAATAACATTTTATTTGTCTTTAAAAATCACCCGAATGACAGCTCGTATCTCAAAAGATTTGTATAGTCGAGTCACTTGCATCTCAAGGTACCACTGTAGTGTTGGTTGGAGGGGCACGTTAAACTCGGCGGCATCCTTGGGAAGCAACTACTGATGTTTTACATTTTTCTGATATTATCAGAGACACTGCAAAGGAAAGCATAGCTGACATTTCACAGCCACAACATGAAGAATCTTTGTCTTACACATTTATCTGAGGTCGACCTAGTAGAACAACATAAGAAAATCGCAGGCATGACAACATCTGATGAGCAAAGCAAATACGACCAGCAACGGTTCAGCCATCATGACATCAAAACAATGCTCCACAAACAGTTTTTGGCATTTTGATTGTCAGGTTGTGCAAATGTTTGGGCCGGGCCTTCTTCTATTCTGGTCCTACACAAGCCTTGGCAGACTTTATTGTCACAGTGTGTGGTTTCACACAGTAGCAATCACACAAACTCAATACAACACAGAGGCCCAGCAGACATGCGGGTGCATCCCGTCAAAACAGCAGGGTTTGGATACATGCAGATTAACGCTAACGTAAACACACTGGCTACGACATTGTGTATATACATGTGCAATGCATATCCTTGTATGTTTGTTTGCATTGCCTTTTGTTTAAGCCCCTCTAGTGGATGTAGTCACTGCTGTTTCCAACGTGATTATAAATATCACACTGTTCACGGTATAACGACTACCATGACCACAAATGAGCAGCTTTTCCTCTTTAAACAACTGGATGGAGCTTAAACAGTTAGCACGGTTACGTGGCAGTTAGCACGCCCCTTGAATAAACTGATAATGCAGAAAAGAACTACAGACAGTAAACCAAAAGGGACAATAATGCTGGCGTTTATGATGAGAAGGCTTCAAGTTAACACGCTTTGAACTAAAAAAAACATAATCAACTGATTTAGCCTATGTCATCAATAGTGCATGCATTAAAGTGAATGTCTTTAGTTCTTTCCTACCATTTTCATATCTGTGATTATCCTCTCCTGTTTTTCATTACACATTGGAGACATTTTAATGGAGGATCTGAATAAAGGTGCGCAGATACATGACGCCATTTTCACGTTTCGCAGTTACAGTCCACTTGCATCAGGTCCAAGGGGCAACTAGTAACCAACCAGTTGCGCCTACAAAGATGGAGTGGAACAGTACGGCCTTGCATGTAATGATTATTTTACACGGATGTCTAGGATTGTTCAGCATTGGCAGAGGCCTATTGCAGTGATTTTCAAAATGTGGTAGTAGTACAACTAGTGCTACACGGGCTCCTTCTTGTGGTACACAACAGTATCACTGAAAAAATGTTTCAAACTATGCATAATATTAAATTGTCTTGAACTTTTTTTATCCAACACAGTGCATTTTTTAAGTACAGTTCAGGTGTATTTAACTTTTAAGTTCAATAATTTGCATTTAATTTTTAGATGTTTGTTTATTAAATCATTATTTACGTAAGTATTTTTCTATTTTCCTCTATTGAGGTGACGTGTTAATGTTTAAACAATTCATAATATTACAAGGTCTTACAATAATTTGAAATGTACTTTTTAGGAATAAAACCTCTGCCTCGTTTTTGATGAAAACCTTTTAATGTTGGTCATAATGGTGGTAACTGGAAAGCCAAGTATCTTTTTAACTGCTACATAGTGTAAAAGGTTTGCGAACCATTGCTCCATTGGGTGCTATCTAGTAGTATTTGTGTAGTGTTGAAGAACTGCACTGCAGCATTCTGAGAGTATTTTAGTATTTTGGCACTTTCCTTTCTCTAATTAAAGTACTGAATACACTAGAAAGATGTCACAGTATGATGCAGTGCAGTTTGTTGTCAGTCCTACGTCCCTTCCTAAACAGAGTAGTAGTAATTCTTTTTCATAGAGCTCTTGGAGTGGATCCTATTAGTAAGTGCTGTGTTGTGAATGAGAGTCAGGAAGCACGAAGGTCTCAAGAAGAATTTTGCAGACGTAAAAATGGGTTGTACTGTAAAAGCACTTCTTGTGCACGGTCGAGATATTTTGTCGATGTGATACACATCAAATGCAAAAATAACCTCGATCAAATCACCCTATATTTATTTTTCAGTAATTTCTTCCCTTCCATCACATCTGTGGTGTCGTATTGTATTATTGCTGAGTGTCCAACTTCAACATCTTTCCCTGACGCCAACGACGGGTGCTGACTTAGGCAGATAAAAACACTTGATACCCTTCGAGATGGATGTGGGACGTGCAACGTGGACCTGCCCCTTCTCACACTCCTGCAGTGACAAGTCTCGACTCGAACGCACGAGATGATACGCACGCAGCGAGGCCTCCGACGCCCTCTCAGCGGGCAGCAGTCAGCAGGCCAACACGAACACCGCTATGTGAGACAAACCTGCTCCGGTGAATTTTACAAAAACAATACCACATGTAATGTTGACAATAGTGCGGTTCCATCGAGGAATGTGCAGTTTTAAATGATTATTATTTCAGGGATGCCTTCCAGATACGACTTTCTTTAAAAACAAGCTGCCGTTTGGCCGATTTTTTACTTCGACTTCTGAGCCAAAATTTTAGATACGAGCGCTGTATGGAGGCAGGGAAATCAACTCAACTCACTTCACAACAAGCAGCAGTTTGGCAAGAATTCGACAAAAACTAGGCTTTAAGCTCTTTAATGCCACTCCCATGTCGTGATTACTGTCAAACTCAAGATAAAACGAGAATTAATTACAAGTTGTATATTTAAAACCACATATTTGTCCCTTCGTAAAGTCTGTTTAGCTTAATGCTAGGAAACAATGCAAAACGCTACAGACGGGCTAATGAATAGCATTGGTGTCACGGTGTTATATCCCCTCGAACCGATGGATATTTGAACACAAATGGCGGAGCAACAACTAAATAAATAATATTCACAGGCATAAATTCTTTGTCCTCTGAATGACTAATATCGCTGCGGCTTACTGAGGAGTGACCATTTCCATGTATATCTGTATGTCTTTATTATACTGCCCCCAGATGGCCAAGCTGCACATACCAGAAGGAGCAGCAATATGTCCATTGAATTGAGGCAAAAAATGTGGCAAAAATTATTTAATTCTTTAAATTTTATTTAATAACATCACTGTACGTTTTTATGAAGTACAATATTATAGAGTGCTATTTACCTTATTTAAACCATTAAAAGTGTTTGCTATTTGGAGAGAAGACGGAACAGATTAATGGCATTTCCATTCATTTCAATGACAAGCGTGATCAGGGAACGACTTAAACTCGTATCTCAAGGCACCAATGTATTAGCGTTTTTACTGGAGCTACTTTTGTGTGCACCTCAAGAGCAACAGTTGAGGACTTGTACACTCACTTGGACACAACCTGCATTGCACTAATGAGAAGCAATACAAAGGAGCTGTATCACAAATCACTGTAAATCGGCTGTATGATAGTTTATTGCCATTACTAATTTAACATAATGTTTATTATTGTGGTTGTTGTTTGCAACGATGGGCTCATAGAGGGAGGCGTTTTAATATTGGATTAGCTCATTGAAAATGGGGCAATATATTAGAAGCAGCTGTCTGCTGATGTTTTTCTTCACCACTGCAAACTAATATTGAGAGATTAAAGTGCCCTGGGTGAATTAAAACTGAGCATTGTTGCATCGATAAAGGCAAATTTTTTTATACTGCTCTTGTACTTGGTTTTATTAAAATCCAAATCCAAAATCCTTGGTTTTACTTAAATCCAAGATGGCGCCTACCAGTGTGGTCGCCTCGGTAACGCGCTCTCTAGTATTGTCTTTGTTTTTGTGTTTTTCGTCCGTCTTTGGAGACCTTACACGACTCACTTACACAATGGGAGACCTGCTAACCATCAAGGAGGCTACTCCGGACTTTCTGTCACCAACTTTCGAAAATCCGCTCAGTTTCTTCCCCGAGTTACTCACCGGAGCGGCGGCCGCGGTTTTCGGCGCATGGATGCGGAAGCGGCGCCACAGAGGAAAACGAGCCGGCATTCAGGTGAAACTCCGCAAGAGAGGACACAGATTGGCGTTCCCGTCGATCCACCTCGCGAATGTACGCTCCCTACCCAACAAAATGGACGAGCTTCATCTTCTATTAAAGACCAGTAAAGACTTCGGACGTTCCGCGGCCATGTGCTTCACGGAGACCTGGCTTTGCGACGCTGTACCCGATGGCGCCGTCACGCTTCCCGGCTTCAACATTCATTGAGCGGACCGCGACATTGAATCATCGGGGAAAACGAAGGGCGGCGGGATATGCCTCCATATAAACGGAAAATGGTGTACGGACGTCACGGTGCTCACCACACACTGCAGCCCGCATTTGGAGTCCCTGTTTTTGAACTGTAAACCATTTTACTCGCCACGTGAGTTTGCATCGTTTATACTGGCTGGAGTCTATATCACACCGCAAGCTAACACGAGCGCCGCATTGCTAACGCTCGCCGAACAGGTCAACGAAATTGAAAAAAAACACCCTGACTCACCCCTCATTATTCTCGGGGACTTTAACAAAGCTAAACTCAACCACGAACTCCCTAAATACAAGCAGCACATCGACTGTCCTACCAGGGAAAATAATACTTTAGACCACTGCTACACTACGGTAAAAAACGGATACCGTGCTATACCTCGTGCAGCCCTGGGCTCGTCTGATCACTGCTTAATTCACTTAATACCGACGTACAAGCAAGAACTTAAATGTGCGAAGCCTACAGTGAAAACAGTCAAAAAGTGGACCAATGAAGCCAAGATGGAACTTCAAAGCTGTTTAGACTGCACAGACTGGAGTGTCTTTGAAAATGCAGCTGGCAGCCTGGATGAATATACGGACACTGTCACATCCTATATCAGTTTCTGTGAAGAGGTTTGTGTACTAACAAAATCATTTCGGACATTCAACAACAACAAGCCGTGGTTCACTGCTAAACTTAAGCAGCTTCGCCAAGCTAAGGAAGATGCATATCAGAGCGGGGACAGGGCCCTGTATAATCGAGCTAGAAAACAGCTTACTAAAGAAATTAACATTGCAAAGGAGGATCTATGCAGCAAAGTTGGAAAAACAGTTTAGCGCGAACGACTCAAAATCAGTCTGGCGTGCATTCCAATCGCTGACTAATTACAAGCGACGATCCCCCCAAGCTGAGAACAATAGCACACTAGCCAACGACTTGAAACCTTCTATTGCAGATTTGAAAAGGACAGTTTCACTCCACACACCCACCCGGCCGCACCCGCGACCACAACCACACCTCTGACTTCTGCGTTAAACATCCATGAACAGGATGTGAGACGCATCTTCAAACAACAGAAGATTAACAAAGCGACAGGACCGGACCATGTGTCCCCATCCTGCCTCAAAGTCTGCGTGGACCAGCTCGCTCCAGTCTTCACTCAGATCTTTAACAGATCTTTGGAAATGTGCGAAGTTCCATCCTGTTTCAAACGCTCCACCATCATTCCAGTCCCCAAGAAACCTGCAATCTCTGGTCTGAATGACTACAGGCCTGTCGCTTTGACATCTGTGGTCATGAAGTCCTTTGAACGTCTCGTGCTGGACCACCTCAAGAGTGTCACAGGTCCCCTGCTGGACCCCCTGCAGTTTGCCTACCAAGCGAACAGGTCTGCGGATGATGCAGTCAACATGGGACTGCACTTCATCCTAGAACACCTCGACAGTGCAGGGACCTACGCGAGGATCCTGTTCGTGGACTTCAGCTCAGCGTTCAACACCATCATCCCTGAACTCCTTTCAACCAAGCTTCTCCAGCTCAGCGTCTCACCTGCCATCTGCCAGTGGATTTACAGCTTTCTGACGGGCAGGACACAGCAGGTCAGGCTGGGGGAGGCCACCTCATCCACACGCAGCATCAGCACTGGGGCGCCCCAAGGTTGTGTCCTCTCTCCGCTGCTCTTCTCTCTCTACACGAACGACTGCACCTCAGCGAACCCGACTGTCAAGCTCCTGAAGTTTGCAGATGACACCACTGTCATCGGCCTCATCAAGGACGGTGACGAGTCTGCATATCGACAGGAAGCGGAGCGGCTGGAGCTGTGGTGCGGCCAACACAACCTGGAGCTGAACATGCTCAAGACGGTAGAGATGATCGTGGACTTCAGGAGGCATCCTTCGCCACAGCTGCCCCTCACGTTGTCCAGCTGCCTTGTGTCAACCGTCGAGACCTTCAAGTTCCTGGGAATTACAATCTCTCAGGACCTGAAGTGGGCGAACAACATCAACTCAGTCCTCAAAAAGGCCCAGCAGAGGATGTACTTCCTGCGGCTTCTGAGAAAGCACGGCCTGCCATCGGAGCTGCTGAGACAGTTCTACACAGCGGTCATCGAATCAGTCCTGTGTTCTTCCATCACAGTCTGGTTTGGTGCTGCTACAAAAAAGGACAAACTCAGACTGCAACGGACAATCAAAACTGCTGAAAGGATTGTCGGGACCCCCCTACCCACCATTGAGGACTTGCACGCTGCCAGAACTAAGACAAGGGCGTGCAAAATCCTCTCGGACCGTCTGCACCCCGGTCACCAGCTCTTCCAGCTCCTTCTCTCAGGTAGGCGCTACCGATCAACGCAAACTAGAACTAGTAGACATTCCAACAGCTTCTTCCCTCTTGCGATCAACTTCTTAAACACCTAACCTATAATTCCATTACAACAAGCTGGCAATTTTTTGATTTGAGTTCGTCGTCACATTTCTGTGGGGCCAATTATGTATTACTCGTGCACTCACTGTAGTTGTCTCGCCATGCTGCGCTATTTGCATATACTGGCCACTCATGCCAGAGTAGCATCTGCTCCATTTGCACACTGATTGAGGAGTATCTGTAACATTTGCATAACCAACATTGTCCCAGATGATCGCACTACTCGTCACTTTAAACCGCATACACTCCTTGAAGTCTCAGCGGTCATTGCACCACAATGGTCATTGCACCGGACTATTGCAATATTAGTCGTTCGAACTGCTCTAAGTGCTAGAGGACTCTGCATCTTTTTGCACAATTGTTTTTTGTCAATGTCTTTATGTCCCCAAAGTGTTCTGTAAATTGACTGTCTGTTGTACTAGAGCGGCTCCAACTACCGGAGACAAATTCCTTGTGTGTTTTGGACAGACTTGGCAAATAAAGATGATTCTGATTCTGATTAGATTGTGTGAGTGTCCCTAGTAAAGTAGCCTGTTAGTGTAGAATTTGTCTAAAGCGAGATACACACATAGTGATAAACGGGCCAAATTTAAGCATTTTTCTCTCTTCTGATCAAAGTCAGCAAAAGGCCCGATAGTCAGATGCCTCTAAAGCAGGGATTCCCAAAGTGTGCTAGGAAAGGAAGACATTTAGTTGTATTTTACTTTTAAGTTCAATCATTTGCATTAAATCTTTAAGAACTGGTTTAACTTTTGTGAGCAATATATTTTCATTGAACCAGGTGTAAAACGAAGAACCAGTTCAGGGTGTACCCCGCCTCCTGCCCGATGATAGCTGGGATAGGCTCCAGCACGCCTGCGATCCTAGTGAGGAGAAGCAGCTCAGAAAATGGATGGATGGATGGAATTTTTGCCATAAAGAAGAAGTAACTAATTAAAAATCTGAACTGCAACTGCACCTATGAAGAGACACGCTTACGAAGCACAGTTTAAACTGCAAGCTATTAGTTACGCGGAGGAACACGGGAATCGAGCAGCCGCGAGAGAATTCAAGATCAACGAATCCATGGTTCGCAAGTGGAGGAAGCAGGAAAACGAGCTTCGCCAAGTCAAGAAGACGAAGCTGAGTTTCCGCAGAAAAAAACGGGAAAAAAACGCGGAAACAAGGCGGGTTGGAAGACCAACTCGAGCAATGGATTAATGAGCAAAGAACAGCCGGGAGAGAGAAGTGTCTCTACAGTCACAATTCGACTGAGTGCAATAACTCGGAGCTTGCCATCATTCCAGGAGGCTTGACGAACCGCTGGACATCAGTGTAAACAGGGAGCGTAAAGTAAAGTGAGCGGCGTGGGAGCCATGGATGACAGATGGCGAACACAGCTTTACTAAGACTAGGAGGCAGCGCCGGCCGGGCAGGTTACGCCACAATTTGTGAATGGATTGTGGATGCTCGGGCTAACGTGTCTGCTTGCACTGTTGTTCGAGCTTTCGAAAAAGCCGGCATAATTTCTGAGGAGCCGCACGGCAACGAGACTGACTGCGACAATGACGAGAGGGAACCCGGCATGTATGATTGAGAACTTGCCCAGCTGTTCGTTTCGGATACAGACTTTGATGGATTTGTGGATGAGGATTGATCAAAAATAACATGAGTACATTGTTAAATACTTCAATAAAGTACAACCGAACTCAGTTTTGCTCCCGCTGCCTTTTTAAAAACATTGTTTTAGCATGCACGCATGCTACCGTATCTTTTAAGCTAGCGTATGTTTTACTATGCCTGCGCCGAATAATACTGTGCGCCTTATGTATGTGTTAAATACAGAAATAGACCCCGTAACTGAGACTGCGCCTTTTAATACGATGCGCCTTATGGTCGTGAAAATACGGTATATAATTACCGGTAGGACATCTGGGTCTGGCTGACTTGTAACAATTTTAAATGAAATGGAACATACTGCACATGTAAATCTTTTAGCAAGACTAGTGTCCAAAGTTACCTGTACCAACACTTGAGACAGAAGGCCTCAGGATAAGAAGTATAAAATTAAAATTCAACATCACAAAAATCTAACAGCAACTTTGATTCAACATTGATAATACTACTACACCACTACAACTATACTCCTCAACAATTGACCCAACCTGGATTTTAAAAAAAAAGTTCCAGATGTCTTTATAAAAGGTCTCCAACAAGGTCAAAATAGACAAAGGATAAAGCATTAAAAGACATTTATATCTACTTGTGACACTCTGGTTCAAATCACGCCATTTCGGGGGAGGTTCTGTCACATTCAAATTGCCGCTATATTCAGGGACATTCCCGGCTTCTGGCTATTAGCTATTTTTTTAAATAAGTAACAAATCTAGTGACTTTTTATGGCTTTATTGGAGAGCTCTGGAAACTATGAGACTCCCTGAAAAGCAGGAGATTTTCACCCCGCCACATCCGGGAAGCGAATGAATGCTGCGTGCACGAACCCACTGCTGGTAAATTTAACCATTATACCACCCCTTATTTCATTTTACACTTGATGCACTCCAGAGCCCAACAATATTCATACAACCAAGTAAAAGTCAATTTTCATAATTACCCGTTTCAACAAACATTCTTTCCATCAAGAAAAGTATTCAGCGCTGTTCTTTGCTCTTCTTTTCAATGAAGGCATGCTGTCCTGTTCTTTTCTGATAAAGCTGCTGCTGCAAAAACATCCACACTAACCTCTTCAGCGGCTCCCACTCTCCACAAGTTTGCAGTCCTTCCCTTATCTCTGATGTATGAGAGAGGACAGCTGGATCAGAAACAACAATCCAGTACTAACAATACAACGTGAGCTCTGTTCGTACGACATGTTTTGGCATGACAGCAGCAGACAAGCTGTAACATTAGAAGTAATAAGGACACCTATGCTCTGCAGGGATGACTCATTAAGGAACAGTCATCACATATCATCGTTATACATTCATCCAAAGCACATGCACGGGAAAATAAAGTCTCTTCTGATAGAAAATATTTCAGCTGGGAAAGGTAATTAACCACACACACGGACCAAATACCAGCGGTCCATGTTTCAAAAACAAAACTACCTCACACTTTGATTTTATTAGTGTATCTGAAGGTACTTTGTGTTAGTTGTGAAAGGGTACAAAGGATGTAGTAAAACAATGGTAGTCAGATGCCACTGATGTACAATTTGAAATTCACAGTAAATATAAAGTACAGCGAACCAGCGCTATTCACGGAGGATATGGACTGAGCCTTTTGGACTGTTTGGAGTTTAATAAGTGTTTTTGTTGTTGTTGGTGTGCGTGTGTGTGCGTGCGTGTGTGTGTGTGTGTTGGGGGTAACCAAGCATTTGATTTTGGTGGCTCACTCTTCATAGGCCATTTTTTTAAATGCTCCGATTTGATCAATTCCGTGACCATGAATTAATCTGCAAGATTACATTTTGTTATACATAGTTGTTGGGATGTTATTTGGATCAGCTTCTGGTTAGCTATGCTTTTGTTATGTTTTTTTAAAACACGGTGGTGCAAAGCAACTGAAGTTGGATCCGTCCAATGCTCCATGCGCCACACAAAAGTGACACTTAAGGGAAAGTTAACTGTTCAATACGTTCGCTAGCCCGTGAGCTAACGAGCTACGGGACTCGCTCGACCACGGCAGGCTTGGTTTTGTAGTGTTTGGGTCCTGTCCCCACATAATAGAGACATAGGAATGTAAACTGTTTACGTATTTCATACAGCAGCACACATTATTCAGCCAGTAGCGGACTAGAGACACTTGAGCACATAGCCTAGCAGTGAATGTATTTGATTGACAGATGAAGGGCTGTCTTCACTGCTTTCAGCGGACATGCCTACACAGTCGTGCAGCTCGAGGGTGGGCCTTATTTTTCATGATATTAAAATCTTATTTGACAAACATGCAGATTTTTTTTTTTAATTATTCATTCAAATTTGGCAGGCTTTTTAAAAACACTTCTCTGTAGTGTGTCAAATTTACAAGACATTTTCTGGTCCTTTTACAGGCACTTTAAATAGCCTAATACGTCATCATAATAATTCAGACTGTTCAAACTGCTACTGTTGTACTCAGTTGTTTTGTAAAAAGAAGATAAACTATTGATGATCAACTTTCCTAAAAATAAAATATCAGGTTGTTGTTCATTTATTTTAAATGTATTTCTGCTTATGCAACAGCAGTTTTTTTTTGTTGCATTTTTGATACCTTACTATAGAAAATGTCCATTGAACCATGACCTTAAACCAAGGTATGTACTGAATTGTGATTTTCGGTGTACTATTACATCCCATGTGATTACACATGGCGTCAAAAGTTTGACGATCATTTTGAAGATACAATACACCATCAAAACATTTTTTTTTTTAAATAAACAGTTTAAGAGAGCCCATTCATTGCTACTCGAAGCTTGAACTGTTTTTGCAGTGTTCAGTCATTGGTCATTGGTTGGGTAAGGCACTGATTTCCAACCCTTATTAAGCCACGGTTCATATTTTACATTAGAAAATATCACGAAACACCCCCGAACAAACAAATAATGATTATTTCATCTCAATTTACTCAGGAAGTTACTTACTCAGTGAGTAATTCTGTTGTATAAATGGTAACTCGTGGATACACAGGTATATTCTGCCATCGAGTGGAAGAGCATTTAATGGTCGCTAGCATTAGAAAAACAACGATACATTATTTATCGTAAATTAATAATCATTTTCAGATCAATATAGTTACATTTCCACGACACATCAGAGGATCTCCCCTCCCAGAGCACAGTGGTTGGGAATCACTGGGGTAAGGTGTTCACTTGTAAAATCATTTTAAAAGACATTCCCACGTCTCATTAGCATGGACATGCATGCGTGTGTGAATTAAAGCGGGCCACCTGATCTGGTGCCACTCAACCCAACAAAGGCCGCTCAGAGATGCACTGGCACTGGCACCCCCCGTCTCAGACACAGCACCGCGCCCCCAGAATGCTCTCCTTCATCCTCAAAGACAAGCCGCCGCAACCTTTAACCTTTTCACTGGGTGAAGCGGGCCGGCCCCCTCCATGCCAGCCCCCCCCCCCCCCCCCCCCCCTTTTACACTTTGTCACACACAAAGCCCACTCAGTGACCCTCACATTTTACTAACACAAAAGCAGGAATGACCCGGCCCAGGCTGTCTAGAAAAGCATAAAATGCTTTCAATTCACACAGTAACACAACTAACTACCAACTTACATAACAAACTAAAATGAAACCTAAATTAAGCTTCAGAGACATGGGGAGGGGGGCAGTGGTGGTGGTGTCTGAGTGTGGACATTTTGATATAGTAGCTTGCCCTTGAACTAAGCAAGAATAAACAGGAGTGCTTTCCTGGGTTTGTTTAGCTTAGGGATGTAGTAGCACACCCCCTCGCAACATGCGCAGCTCCATGGGTGGCTCTGTGGCGTGCCCCCCCTTGCTCCGCAAGGACATGGAACTGTGGTGGAAGAGGAGAAGGAGGAGGAGGCCACATGAAGCTGCTGTGCATGCACAAATGTGTAAAGGAAGATCAAATAAAAACAGACTTAAAGAGCTTTGTAGTCCAACATGGAAGCCTACAATTCCATCCATCCATTTTCTGAGCCACTTAACCTCACAAGGGTCGCGGGAGTGCTGGAGCCTATCCCGGCAATCATCGGGCAGGAGGCGGGGTACACCCTGAACTGGTCGCCAGCCAATCGCAGGGCACATAGAAACTAACAAGCAATTTAGAGTCGTCAATTAACCTACCACGCATGCCCCAGTTGATGTGATACAAAAGTGGAACCTCTCAAGTCAAACGCATCTGAGGCTGTACATTTTCGGGGAGAAATTTGCCTCAGTGTGCATCACAGACATTAGTTTCTCTGTTTGGCCAAGTTGTGCAAGTGTTACTTGCTACTGGCAATAGATTTTTTGTCATGCTCAGCCAACATCGATACTCTTGGGTTTTAACTTGTATGTTCTGCGTACAGTTGCTGCATAAGTTGTCCATTGTCAGTAAATATAGATTATTGCAAAGCATTCTGTCCTCCTGTTGTTTTTTGTTTTTTTAAATCACAGTACTGACAAAATATCATCAATATCAATATCAGCGACTAGTGAACATAGATTTGACTTTCATCACATTAGTGTTGACTTAAAACAATCTGAAGTCATGCAACCCCTTGCACACACTCGATGCGATCATTCTTTTCCAGTCACTTGGGATGAATGGCACTTTGCAGAATAGAAATTAATGCAACTAAGGGGTGGGTGACATGGCCTTAATGGCCAAATCTTAGAATATCATACTACTGACTTTATTCTGACAAGAGATGCAACTGCTGCCATGCTGCCTTTACTTAAAAAAATAAAAAATTAAATAAATAAATAAATAAATAAATAATAAAAAAAATACAAAATATTTCACGGTTTCGCCTTTGTTTATGGAAGACGACATTTTGACTTACTGGGCATAGTTTCTGCGAATATACGCAGTTGTACAGTAGTTCTTACAGTTGATCATGGGTCACGATACAAATAGCCATAGGGCTCCAACAAGAAAATGATCTCCGTGGAAGGAGGCGTCCGATAGCCGTCCCCGAGGATCTGCACGGATGACGACCGCGGCAGAATGAATGGGGGAAAATTGTGCAAGAGCCAACACAACGTGGCAAACAACGAGAGCCAGAAAGGAGAAAGATGGTCCTCGCCAGCGTGGATTTAAGCATTCTACGCATTAAGGGTTGTACTTTTGGCCACGGTATGGCAACGGATCCTGGTTAAAGTTAGCCATTTTAAACTACAACAAAATAGTTTTCCGGAGGGAGAAGCGGCAGCCAAAACGCACTATCGTACTCATCCCAGTTCGATAGATTTAATTTTCAAATCAATTTGGAGTTTTCATTTGTTGGACTGTTATGTCTTTATCATTTCGGAATAGTACAAGGAGTAATGATTCGATTCTGATTCAGAAGTTATTCTTTACTCTCAACGGGAATAACGCACACGGGATTTTGAGGGTGAGTCTGAGCCCTAGTACTGGCCACTCCTTTGGCCAGTTATTAATATCTGCCGCAATTACACAATAGAAATAAACGAAGCACATCACTGTATAATGAAGTGACAGCACAACTAAAGCCAGAATGTTTAAAGAGCAGTGCTTTTAATTGTACTTACATTTCCATATTAAACACTGTCAGCCTTCCCAGTTAACATGGATATTTGACTTCAAAAGCCGTCAATGGCAGTGAATGAGTTTTAACAATTGTTCACTTTTAGACATATGTGAGTCAGGAAAGCCAATGGGGACTCGCTGTAGAAAATGAGTTCTGATTTGTTGTTGTGAAAATAAAAAGTGGCATCTTTTACACATCTTTCCGGAAATGGGAGACAATGGGACAAAGTCAAGTACTTTTCAAGAATTTGAAGCAATGTTCATGTTTTTCCAGCACCACCTAGGTGCAGTGAAGGGCTGCCTAGATAGCATGTTAGGGTAATAATGACAGAAAATTCAAAAGACAGCATAGTTCATTTGAAAACCGATTATCAGTACGTTCTATTCCTTACATCGTCAACTTTGTAGGCTTTTTACTTTTTCAACCTTCGAGGATGATGGCACAACGTAAAAGAAGACATATATAGAGAGGTAAAGTAAAAAGTGGCGGCACAGTGAATGACTGGTTAGAGCGTCTGCCTCACAGTTCTGAGGACTGGGGTTCAATCCCCGGCCCCGCCTGTGTGGAGTTTGCATGTTCTCCCCGTGCCTGCGTGGGTTTTCTCCGGGCACTCCGGTTTCCTCCCACATCGCAAAAACATGCATGCTAGGTTAATTGACGACTTTAAATTGCCTGTAGGTGTGGATGTGAGTGTGTATGGTTGTTTGTTAGCATGTGCCCTGCGATTGGCTGGCAACCAGTTCAGGGTGTAACAATTATTAATTGTAAAAATACATTTTTACTTTTGTACATATCGGTCTTAACTTTTTTTTTTACTTTTACTTAAGAAGCAGTTGGAATGACATCCCTGTGCATATCAGACAAATCTCCACTGTCCATTTTTATTTTTATTTAAATTAAAACGCATTTTTATTCCTTGGCTTTCAACTCAGCATGAGACTCTGCCCTTGTTTTAGTGTTTTATATTGTTTTGTTTTTTTAAACTTTGTTAATATTTGATTGCTTTAAATTGTTCTGTATGGTTTATATTAAATGTTTTATGTACATCGCTTGAAGTTCAGTTGTTTTTAAAGTGCTCTATATATAAAGTTGAGTAAATAAAGGAGGCAAATCACTACTTAACTTTTTTTTTGTACATACGTATCTGTACTTAAGTACAGTGTATGAGGAGCTACTTTTGCCACCCGTACAAGCTTTTAAGCAGTATAGAAGTTTACCTTTGGGATAAAGTATGTCACAACACAGCCCAAAACTTTGATACCATTGTTGATATCATAAAAGTCTCCAAACGTTTGATTTATCCTTAACTGAACGTTACTCGCTACTGTTAAGTGTACTTAAAAAAAAAAAAAAAAAAAAAAAACGCCAAATAATGGCCAGAAACATGCTCTCCTACCTGCCAAACTGAAGCCAAAAACCAGAAGAGCAACTGCCGTTAGTGTCCTTCCCCACGTGAGGCTTACAAACAAAGTGTTCAAATAAGAGAGACTTTGTTGTTGTTGTTGTCTCAAACGCTGTTCTCGTCTCCCGGTCGGAGCTCAGCTTCATTCACTGAAGTCGCTCTCATTCTTCATCTGGACGAGCCTCCGCCTTCTCTGACTTCCTCCTCTTCCTCCACCCTCGCTGTGATGACGTCATCCCCCACTCCCGCCTTCCAACGCTACGTGCAAGAAGAAAGAGCGAGAGAAAGAAAACTGATGATGATGATGACGATGATGATGATGATGATGATGATGATTTCCCGGATTCTCCTGCTCACAAAAATAACATTTCTTTGTGTACATTCTACTGTACCCCCCCAGGACCCCCCCCCCCCACACACACACACACACACACACACGCACTTCCTGCAAACCGTTAAAATTACTGCTTGTTTGCATCCTGGGCTGTGAATTTGAAAATCAAAATCGTTCAATAAAAAAATGCTCAAGATATGTAATGATAATATATCAGTCTTGTTAGTTATGATTTGTATTTAAAACACATCTTTAACGTCATGTTTGCATTTATTTATTTATATGGATCTAAATTGGATGTGTTGTAATATTATAATTTTATATGTACTTGTGCATTTGCATTTCATTCACATCCTTTCATTTTTCTTTGTAGTTATTTATTTATGTAACCCTTATATCCTATATTTTATGTCAATGTAAACAGATCAAACAAGTTCAGTGTTTTAGATGAGATATTTTTGTTAATAAAATTACATTTGTTTGAATTAACACTCAAGACGAAATAAAAAATATAGTTACAATTCTTAAATACTTAAAAATAATAAATATTTAAAAATAATAAAACAACAGGCATATTAAATAACATAAAATAAAATAATCAGTAAGAAAAATAATCTAATTTAATTACTTAGAAAGTATTCTTTTAAACAATAAATTACAAAAATATTATTCATTATTGGGTAAGTGACTCAGCTGACTTTCATTGCAGGTAGCTCATCCATTGAAATGAATGGATGCATAAAATGAAAATCCTTCATGAATAAAACAATCTAAAATTAATAATAAGAAAATATTGAAATAGTTTTTGTTTGAAATTATTATATTTTGCTTTTTATCTATATTATTGATTTAAAGAATAAATTAAATTCTAAAAATGTTTTTAATTATGAAAAAAATACAAACCCATCCAACCATCTTCTGACACGCTTAGGGTCACAGGTTTACATTATAGAACTGTGTCATTTTCCGATAGTTGCCATGGGAGTGCAGTTATACTCAAATTACGTTTTTTAAGTGGTTTATAAATAAAGGTATGGCACGGTATTCTGTGGATGCTCAAAACAAGGCACTTAACTTTTTTAATTTTCTCTCCGAAGGTGGCTTTCTGTATGTGGGTTTTGCATGACATCACACAGAGAAGGCATTACTGATAGGATGCACAAAAACCCATACTTTAACTTCCGCTTCTGCATGTGTGTGTTCCCACTTCATTACCACAAGTCACAGGCCAAAAATAAATAAATAAAAATAAACTAACTCCCCTCCAAGCTGACTGTTCACTTTCCTTTTTTTGGGGCCGATGAGTCACGCCCTGCCTGGCATTGACTGCATGTGGACGGTCCAGCCTTTGTGTCATTTTGATCCTTTAGGGCTTCCTCTTTCCTCACTACTCATGTGTTTTTGCTTGGTGAGAACACTGTGGGAGGTTTTGTGAGTGTATGTGTGGACATGAGTGAGGAGTCAGTGGGAAACATTACTTTGGTGGTGAGAAGACACAGCAAGGAAGTTCCACTGCGCCATGATGCCATTTGTGATGCATGGTGCTCAGAGATAAACATGCGTTTCTGTGCTGGAGCTTCAATTATACGTACATAAATTATGTCAGAGTTGCTTGAGAAGCTGTACGTTTGGCTTTAAGATGTGAAAAAGGAAAAAAAAAATACAAATTAAAGCTGAATCTATTACTTTTGGTTGCAGGGTCTTGGGAGGGGGAAAGTTTCTGGCGGCTCACTCTTTTCCATGCTGGGGAAAGAGTTGTATCGTGGAAAAAAACAGGAGACATGAATTACAGTTAATGACAACACTAGTAAACAAATGAAAATCAATATACAGGTAAGTGTCAATATAAAATGCCTTTAGTGTGCTCATCCAATAATTCAGTCATCATGAAAATGAATGATACATTAGGTATATATATATTTATTTTATAATTTTTTTTGTTCATCTATCTATACAATTAGATGTTCTCCCACTAGATGGTAGATGCGACAATCATCCTATTGCCATTTATTCAACACAGCACATAGACCCATGACAATTTTCTAAATATATTTGTATATATGCTCATGGAGCGAGACTGAAGAAACGCTTTGCTACAATGTAAAGTAATCAATGTACAACACTGTACAATTACTGTCCTCTCAAAATAACAAAACACACA
The DNA here is from genome assembly GCF_024500275.1 of Phycodurus eques. Taxonomy (NCBI): domain Eukaryota; kingdom Metazoa; phylum Chordata; class Actinopteri; order Syngnathiformes; family Syngnathidae; genus Phycodurus; species Phycodurus eques. The sequence goes on along the minus strand of NC_084527.1, from coordinate 10,730,126 downwards.
GCCAAACACGTCTAAAATGCTGGCAACAAAAGTGAGTACACCCCTAAGTGAAAATTGGCCCCTTAGCCGTTTTCACTCTGGAGTGTCATGTGACTTGTTAGTCTTACAAAGTCTGAGTTTTGAATGGAAGCAGGTGTTTTAAATTTGAGATTGTTGCTCTCAGCCTTTCTCATACTTGTCACTGGGAATTCAACGTGTCACCTCATAGCAAAGACCTCTCTGAGGATCTAAAAAAAATAATTACTGTATAATATGTGACTGCCTTATGACACGTGGCAAGAAAAATCAATAGATAGATGTCATTACTTTGTGCAGGTGTACTTAATGAAGTGGCCAACTTTCTCAACTATTCCATGCAAACACAGTGGAGATGTTCTTACTGTATTTGGTCATCTTATACGAAGCTCAAAGTTGGACCACACAAATGTTTAGCTCATTTGCTTTCAGGGCTTTTATTCATGTAACCAGCTTCTTCCATTCATGTCAACATATTACTCACAAATGTGAGGGAACGATTGCAGTGACTCATCCTGCACGAATCGCAACCTGTATCCGCTCAGCTATGCAGCTCGGTGGGCCAAGATAAACACAACGCGGACACGCAGGAGACTTCAAGACTGGTGCTGGGAATGGATTCCTGGCGGTTACTAGGAGATGAGGACAAACTAAAAATCACTTCATACACACCACACACACCAGGGTAATAACAACAAGATAATCTTTCGGACACATTCGACGACGGGTCTTTGATCAAAGGCCAGATTATAGGCACAGTTTAAGAGAAGGTCTCTGACATTCTTTGGTCGAATTCAATAAAGGATAAATAATTCACAGTGGGGGAAATCACTTTGTTTTGGAGGTGAGGGGCAGTTCTGTCTCATGCAAATGAACCACTGTTCACGCCGCCCTCTGTCGACAAGTACGGCTTTTGTTACCATGATGAACGGGTGACGCGGAGCGAAGGCGACAAAGCAAGAGCGACTACCAGCCCAGAGTGTGCAGAAGAAAAAGCGAAGGCCCCCAAAAAGTTGATTTTATTTTCACTCGTGGAGACAGCCCTTCGTCACCAAGATGGCAAATTACACGTATCAGTTAGTGTAGTGCCGTGGTTCTCAAACATTTTACACCATGTACCACCTAAAAAAAAACTTGGCTCTTCAAGTACCATCGTCATGACCAATATTAAAATGCAGTAGTGTAGTAAGCCCAAGTGTTTATAAGAAACAAAACAAAACAAGACAGGTTTTAATCCATCCATCCATCCATCCATCCATTTTCTGAGCCGCTTCTCTTCACGAAGGTCGCGGGCATGCTGGAGCCTATCCCAGCTATCATCGGGCAGGAGGGCACATTCACACCTACGGGCAATTTAGAGTTGCCAATTAACCTACAATGCATGTTTTTGGGATGTGGGAGGAAACCGGAGTGCCTGAAAAAACCCACGCAGGCACGGGGAGAACAAGCAAACTCCACACAGGCGGGGCCGGGGATTGAACCCCGGTCCTCAGAACTGTGAGGCAGACGCTCTAACCAGTTGTTCACTGTGCCGGAGGTTTTAATCCTAAAAATTATATTTAAGATTATTGTAAACCACTGTAAGATTAAACAGTTTGAAAATTACCACTGTGCTTAAATATAGGTAGAAATACATAATAAATGATTCAATTAAAATTGTATATAAATACATGTTTCAAAACAAACAGTGCTTAAAAATTAAATGCAAATGTATTGAATTGAAAAGTTAAATACAACTGAAATGTACTTAGGCATTCTTTTACGTACCAATAGAGGGAGCTACCACACTTTGAGAATCACTGTGTGGCAGATCCGTGCATGTGGCGCATGCAGCGAACATATCACCAAACACTAATACCCCCCGCCACCCAGTAGAAATACAATGACAACACTGATAAAGCAAAGTTTTAAGGTGGTTATGTAAAATGTTGTTCATTAGTGTTCACCTCGCTTCCTTTATTTAAACTGTTTTAAAGAGGATTAAAGCAAATGTGATGAAACTACCCAAGGGTGGGGATTTTTGTCTGATTTTGTAATTTACAACCTCAGCTCTTTAAATACATCAATAATATGTTGTTTACATCAGATTATACGTGCCTTTTGTGTATATATTTGAAAGCAGAAATGATAGTAGCGTTGAACATGACTAGGGTTAATTTTTTTTCCTAATTCAAAAAATATTACACCATTTTCATCAACATCACTTTTGCACATATTTACCATTTTTAACTATAGTCATGACTGTACAGGACTTGAGTCGCAGAATTTTCAGAGTAAGGTAAAAACTATAAATGGTTGACAATATAGTCATAGTTTTAAGAGAATAAACTTGTTACAATAAAATTGTCATATGATGACAGGGAAACGTTTTTATATTACAAGAATAAAATGTGAGCATAAAGTTGATATTACTAGAGAGAAATACGTTGTTGTTGTGTTTTTGTTTTTGTTTATTGTTTTGTCATTTTGGTTTTTGAGAACAGCCGTACTAAACATGGCCGTAACTAGAAATTTATGATTACAGTGATGTGCCCATCATTCTTTTTTTTTAGCTTGGAAATGTGATAGTCAATGCCGGAAAAATATATACTTTAGATTTTAGATTTCAGATTGGCTTGATAAAATTAATTCAGCAATACCAAATATGTAAAACCCCCAACTACCTTGTTGAGAACCTTTTTTTTTTTCTCAATACAGCCACTTTTTTTCTAACTTTCTGATTAATACTGATTCTGTATAGCTACAAGTGTATTAAGCAATACATCAAACATCATCAAAGTTCCACATATTCAATCAAGTTCATTTGTTGGAGAAGAGACAGCAGGTACTGACAAATATGTACTCAAGCGCCCTCCTGTGGCCCATTTATATATTTGCGCTTGTATAAATTGGTCAACCTCCATTTCGTTTGGAAAACAATTTATCCCACAGGAAACAATGAAAATCAAAATAAATATGTTAAAAATAATTTTTGGACTGTAAATCCAATGCTATAAGTAAAATTTTAGTTCCTTCATTAAAAATGTAAAAACAAGTTACCACTATTAATATTAAAATGTGTGTACTCACATAACTGGGACATGTAGTGTCTCGGAGAGTCCACTTCATGCATAAATCTTTCTGTGCAAAAAAGTACTGTATAAAAAAAAAGTCACCAGTGTATAATAACACATGTGACATTCTATTTTTAGTTTTATGGTTATTACTGTATCATACTTCAGCTTGGCCGTCACTGATACTGATATACTGATCACAATACAACCCAACAGAAAAGCACTTATGCAGTTAGTTGTTTGATGGGGGTGGGATCCTCCTTCTAGGATGACTAGGCTGCAATAGATGCCAAGCAGGCAACATTAATCACGTTATGATGCAATACGATGTTAGTTTAAACAGCATGATGAGAGTCAATTTAATGAAGTAGAGCCCCTCAGGTAGAGACCTCCGCGAAAGTGGTTCTCCTCAGGACCTGTCCCGGTCAGTCGATGCAGATTCCTACACAGCAACAGCGTCACTTCACTCATCACCACCTAGCCCGCTATCCGAGCAGGAGAACAAGGGGGGAGGAAAGAGGAGAAGTGGCAGTAAAACAGGTCAAAATCCAGATGTCAGGGGATGAGGCAGGGCAAGAAACTAATTGCATACTAGGTGTGGTTTGACCAAATGCGACTTAAATCAAGATTTAAACATTTCTACAGAGGTAGCCACTCTAATTTCCGTGGGTAGAGCATTCCAGAGTATTGGAGCGCAAATCGAGATTGCACTAGAACCTGCTGACTTCTTCTCTGAGTCAACAAAAGACCAGCATGTTGTGAGCGTAAGGCTCGGGACAGAACACAAGGTACAAGATAGGAAGGTAGGAAGGTGTTAAGCCATGTAATAGTTTATAAGTAACACAACCTTGAAATCACATTTCAGATGGGCCGTACCACACTTCACGGTATTTTAATTATTTTTTCTTCTTCTTCAGATCCTCAGAGTTATTAGTGATGAGTATGTCCATGCACACCAAGGACCTCGCAACACGTACAAGTCATGGCACCGGCAAGGGAACATGTCTATGGGGCCAATTTCTACATTTTCACATTGGGGTGTACTCACTTTTGTCGCTATTGGTTTAGACATTAAGGACTCCTGTGTTGAGTTATTTTGAGGGGTGATAGAAGCTGTACATTGACTACTTAACATTGTAGCCAAGTGTCAGTTCTTCAGTGTTGTCCCATGAAAAGATATATTTCAATATTTATTAAAATGTGAGGTGTGTAATCACCTTTGTGAAATACTTCCAGTGGTGGTTTCTGGTATGTGCAATATGTGTGGCTGCACAGGGTGGCTTTAATCTAGGCCCGCCACTGAATGCTGTATATCGTATGAATGGCAGCAGGTGAACACACAGGTTAATTGTACCGCCTGTCATCGAGTGGAAAAGCATTTCATTGCTCTACCTGTCACTATACATGTCGCTGGGATAAATTGATTAACAAGGATATATTATTTGTAGAAAATGGGTATTTTCAGAAGTGGTACAGTCGCCTGACTTTGGTGCGGGCAGCGTGGGTTCAGTTCCCACTCAGTGACGATGTGAACGTGAGTGCGAATGGTTGTCCGTGTCTATATGTGCCCTGCGACTGACTGGCGACCAGTTCAGGGTGTAGTCCGCCTTTCGCCCGAAGTCAGCTGGGATAGGCTCCAGCGCCCCGTGACCCTAACCAGGATAAGCGGTGTTGAAAATGGATGGATGGAGGTATTTTCAGAGCAATTAAGGGAAATTGGATAGTTTCCCGCAGGTACCTTATGACCTCTCACGGCACAGTGGTTTGGAATCACCGTATTACACATTAGGCCCTTATCTATTTGACCACAGCCTGCGGTCTATTTGTTACAAGCATCGCTTTTATTGTTTTACTGAGGACAATAGCGATAAGAATGTTGCAAAATAACACATTTGTCCACAGAGGGCGCTTACTCTCGCTCTCTTTTCCCCCGCTCATGAACTTAATGCTTTTCTCCTCATTTGGCCTTTTGTGGTCAACCAATCCACAAAATATGGGCAGTTTGTTGTGCAACTTGAGCTGTGATTGGACCAGACAAGGGCGTGGGGGGTAAATAGTGGCTCACAGAATGAAGCAACACTAATAGAACACAATAAACAGTAACTAAGACCCGCTGTGATACATACAGGAGAATTGTGCAGATGCAAAGTGAGATGCAATGGTTGTTTTGTTTGTTTGTTTTTTGCAGGACTGGTGCATGTCTTTTGCTATCAAGAGAGCATGTGACAAGCCGGAAGGCTGAATGTTATCATTCGGGAGGAAAAAGTTAACCACGACTTTATCAGCTTGTCAGAAGTGTTTCCACACAGTCAAACTCTTTTCTGCACACGTCCACGCTTTCTGGCTCAAACTGTGTATTTTCTGTTTTTTTTTTGCTTACTTGTTTGTTACCCAACTTCAACCCTAACTCCTCCCTCTTCCCTGTAGTGATCACCCAGTGCACCAGCTCACCCATTTCAAAGCTTTCTTTAATCTTTACCCTCTGGCCCCCTTTCTAACTGCCCTGGCTTGATCCTTTCCCAGTCACAGCCAGTGATAACTCGTCGTGGCTACAAATAATAATTAAAAAATATCACTCAACACTGCAGCATCAGGGCCAAGAAAAGTAAAACAATAAAAAATAACATACGACCAAAATCAAAATAAAGCCAAAGAATAACGAAAAGAAAGTTGTAGTTACACAAATAAAGTCAAAATATTACTTTTTTTGGACTAAAGTCAGAATTGTCCAAAAATTCAAAATATCACAAGAATAAAGTTATAATGTTACATGAATAAACTCAAAATATTACAAGAATAAAGTCATAATGTTCATCCATCCATCCATCCATCCATTTTCTTTACCGCTTATCCTCACAAGGGTCACGGGCTGCTGGAGCCTATCCCAGCTATCTTCGGGTGGGAGGCGGGTTACACCCTAAACCGGTGGCCAGCCAATCGCAGGGCACATAGAAACAACCAACCATTCGTAGTCACATTCACACCTACGGGCAATTTAGAGTCTGCAATTAACCTACCATGCATGTTTTGGAGATGTGGGAGGAAACCGGAGTGCCCAGAGAAAACCCACCCAGGCACGGGGAGAACGTGCAAACACCACACAGGCGGGGCCGGGATTTGAACCCCGGTACCCAGAGCTGAGAGGCAGATTTGCTAACCAGTCGTCCATCGTGCCGGCTTCATAATGTTCATGATTAATTGTAATACTAGAATTTAAAGAGAATGAAGTCCTAATATCGGAATAATATTGTGCGGATAAAGGCGTCATTGCACATGAATAAAGTAGTATCCTATTCCGAAAAAAATATATATTTTACAACGCTAAAATTGTAATATTACAGGAATAAGAGAATCAAATCGTAACTTCAAAATACAAAAACTAGCTGTCTAGTTAGCTAGCTACGTAGCTAGCTATCATACAGCACAGCTAACAGACGTGAGTTTAGCTGTATAATTTATGAAAATGTTCATTAAAGTGCCAAATATTCACAATGGTAGGCAACAGTCAACACTTCGTACGAAGTTTATGAGGCCAAAGAGGATCTTTTTGCACAATTGTGAAAATAAATAAATAAATAAAAATAAAATGGACCGGCATTACCAGATAACTAGCAACCCTTTATTGCTCAGTGACTGTTTTTGTCAATGTCTTTATGTCTCAAACGTGTTCTCTGTCAATTGACTGTCTGTTGTTGTACTGGAGCGGCTCCAATTACCAGAGACGAATTCCTTGTGTGTTTTTTGGACATACTTGGCGAGTAAAGATGATTCTGATTCTGATTCTGAAAGGAAGATTTCAAGTAGAGGAAAACCCTTAGGTAGAACCATAAACGGAGTATTGAAGAGCCTCGGGGTAGGTCCATGTGATGTTATATAGGTTGCAGTAGAACTTTGGAGCCTCGTGTCAAGCTTCTCTGCAAACAGAGTGGCCGTTAACCCCGTGAGGACGAGATCAGCGCCATCGTGACCCTTGAAATATCAGTCGCCTCTAAAGTTACACATACATGGACGCAAATATCCGTGCCATGTCACACTACTATTTTACACAGGGAACAGGAACTTTGTACGTTGTGTGCTATTACTGAACAAAAAACGGCATAATCTTCCAGCATGTTTTCTCAACGCAAAAACATGAATCAATGACATTTCGATTGTTGCAATACATTGTAGTACAATTAGGTCATTTCCCTGATACATTTAAACATCACGGATGAAATCCTCCCGTTAACTGTAGACTGGAGGTGTTTTTTTCTGGACTTTGACTCTGTTGATAAATTCAGTGGAGGAGGTGTACCGCTAATCTCTCTCGAACTGGATCGACCCAGAACTGACAGCTCTGTGCTGAAGGTCAATAAACCATATCTGGTGTGTGTGTGCGTGTGTGCGTGCATACTAATGAATTTAAGGACAGGAAGGTGTTACAGGTTAACCCCCCCGTCCCCTCCCCAAAAAAACACAATGATCGAGCAGGAGTGTTAAAGTCTCGTCGAGCCTGACCTCACCAAACCTTTGAATCCTTTTGCATATGTTTTGTAGCACACTGGTTCGCACCATGCTAACATATTGTGGCAACTTGGCAGAAGTGCATGTGTCTTTTATTAATAAATAATAATTATTGGTGCTATAATGCGGCACGGTGAATGACTGGTTACAGTGTCTGCCTCACAGTTCTGAGGACCGGGGTTCAATCTCCGGCCCCGCCTGTGTGGAGTGTGCATGTTCTCCCCGTGCCTGCGTGGGTTTTCTCCGGGCATTCCGGTTTCCTCCCACATCCCAAAAACATGCATGCTAGGTTAATTGCAGACTCTAAATTGCCCGTAGGTGTGAATGTGAGTGCGGATGGTTGTTTGTTTGTATGTGCCCCGGGATTGGGTGGCAACCACTTCAGGGTGTACCCCGCCTCCTGCCCGATGATAGCTGGGATAGGCTCCTGCACTTCCGCAACCCTTGTGAGGATAGGCGGCTCAGAAAATGGATGGATGGATGGTGCTATAATGATTTAACTGAAAGATCTCTGTGAACATCCTAACAGGTGTCAAAATATTTTAATTACTTTATCAATTGGTGTGCCAGACTGTGTGGCAATACGACACTGGCATGGGTACAAAATCCTCCCATTATTCTTCTCGGGTATAAAAAGTGGAAAACAATTGACCTTCAGTGGGATTTGCGATAAACACATTCAGGGTTTGCTATTGCTGCCACTGGAAGAAGACATAGCACCGGTCAAGAAGGTCAGGACAGCTTTTGTTTTGTGATTGTTTTTTGTTTTAATTATAAATGACATTAAGTACATCTGAACTCTCTATCTAGGAAGAGCCAATACAAGAACTGTATCAAGAACTCTGCAAACTCTATTGCTGGTCTAAATGTGTACTGCAACATAGTGAGAGGTGTGCTTACTATTTTGACCCTGTCTAAATACAGTAGAAGTCCAGCTCTAAACCACAACAAAAGTCAACTATTAGTTAACAAGTATAATTAACTTACAGATTTGATCCAGCTCATGTATTGGTTCTGGTTTGATTGTGTAAGTGTGCCTGTTCTCATGAGTGAGTTCAATTTGTTGACATCTTGCAGTGTAACTGACTAGCGTGCTGACTGTACTGTTGCGACACGCAGGGCTCAAAGCGTAAAAGTGCCTTTTTTATCATGGCAACTTTGGACCCAGCGCCGCAGTTTGCTTTTCTGTCATAAAAGCACTCATAAACATGAAATCTTCACTCCACCGACATATTTGTTAAGCCTTGTATACAAAACCGCATGACACATACACATATTTCTAGGCCAGAACCACCAAAATTGCCCATTAAGCCATTATAACCCATCCTTCCATCCATTTTCTATTGTGTTATGGAGCACTTCTCCCTTGCTGAGATAATCCATCCACATATTCTTGTCCTCATTAGTTGAATCTTGGTTGCCAGCCAATCACGGGGAACATAGAAAATAACCATTCATACTCACACTCATGCCTCTGGATAATTTTGAGTCTTCCATTAATAACTCATGCAGCTCAATTATATTCAGGGACCCTTGTGTTTACACAGGGTTTCATTGAGCGTCTGAATTCGGGTGAGGTGGTGTTCGGCGATGGGGGCTTTGTGATGGTCCGAGAGAAGCGGAGCTACGTCAAGGCCGGGCCATGGACCCCCGAAGCCACTGTTACCCATCCAGAGGCTGGTAAGGCTCGCCGAATGCACACTCAGATGCATAAAAACTTCACGTGACAATGCTGAATGATGCTCTCAGTCAGGCAGCTCCAAAGGAGTTCTTGAGAGCTGGAGCCAACGTTATGCAGACTTTCCACCTTCTACTTGAGTGACAACAAACTGGAGAACAGGGGTCAGAGACTACAACTGACGGTGGGCAACCTAACGAAACAAATCCTACGCGATCCCACAGTTAAATGTATAATGCCAAGTCACGTGATTGGCTGGTTCTCAAATCTTTCAGGGGGCCCAAATCAACGACGCAGCAGGCGATCTTGCCCGCAAGGTGGCCAGAGGAGGCGTGTCTCAAGACGCCATCCTACATGAGCTGCAAGAGTGAGGCTCACGTGAAGGTCATCTTCAAGAAGCAACGTCAGGTTTTCATTAAGAAGAACGTGAACTTCCTGATTGGTGAAGTAGATAGTGAGTGAACAACTGAGAACTAGAGAGGGATAACTCCATTTGAATAGAGAAAAGGCATAGCTTTCAGATAAATACTGGAATAAATCAAGGTTTAGTTCCAATTTTGACATACTGTATACCACTTGTAGCACTTTTTTGGATGCAACAGTGCAACACTGTGCCAACTCCCATTTTCAAGATGGCCACACCCATGAAACCAGGCTTTATCTCCTGCAAAAACATGCCAGAAAGTGAGGTTCAGAAATTAATAGAAGAGTCAGAAAGTAAGTCGTGCATTGGCTTGTGTGCCATTGCATCTGCATGTTAGTGTAGGTGAATGTTATTTATCATCTTTTATGAAATATTGATAGATTTGATGTATATTTGGACTGAGACAACTATTGCGCTAAACTTTTTTTGTAATCTCAGTTTGCTTCTTCTCTTAAGGCAACCTACAGTAGATGATACCTACCAGGAACCAACCTATGAAACTGAAGATGATGACAGTACCTCAGTTATAGAGTGCCAGCAATATGATCCAGTATGAATGAACAATATGATCCAAAATGTCAAAATCTAAGGAAAACCAATTTCTTTCTAAAAACAATTATCAAGAAAATGTAGTCATTGCCGTATAAATCACCAAGCTATAAACCCCCTGATTTTATTGCAGCCATAAAACTCGCACGCTGCAGACAAATGACAGAAATGGAGTTAACCCTACTCAAGTACTGAGTGTCTCTATTGACTCATTGTGCAGCTCTGTGTTACATTCAGTTACCAAACAACACTGAGGGGTAAGAAAGGGAAGTTTTGAACTGAAAACAGATGTAAATGAAGTCGTTTTGGCCTTAGTGATGACTCGTGTGTCATGCACAGTACTTCAAACACGTCGAGGAGGCCATGTGGGCAGTGGAGATGCTGAAGACGAGTGGAAATCTGGTGGCCAACCACACTGTGTGCCGGTCCTGAGGGCGACATGCATGGAGTCTCGCCTGGGGAGCGCGCCGTCAGGCTTGTGAAGGCTGCTACGCTTTTCATCGCACCTGAATGGATGTCTAACAATTTAATGTACACTGTGGATAATAATTGACGAGAAAAAAAATCCCACAGAAACATGCCTACATCTAGCCAGGTGTCTATAATAATAAGAAGAAATATATATATACATATTTTGATCATTATCATGTTTAAATGTGCTTTGCTTTCATTTTTTAGGGTGGTTGGGTGATAGGGGGGTACGCAATCTCTGCGTGGATGTTGACGGGGCGGGGGCATGATTTTAAATGTTTGGGAAAGGCTAACGCAACCACAACACACCCTAACCCTAATTGTACTTTCAGAAGATGCCTGGTTTTCATCCAAGACCATGCATTTCCAACTAATTAAGTCTAGTAAGTGTGTAAATATTTGTTATTTTTTCAGGGCTCGCCGTGACTACTGGGAAAATCTCTTACCTGCATCTGGTCGCCCCAAATTTCCATCCACGTCCACTCCAGACTGCTGGGGTATGTCGAGGGGCCACACTGAGCTCATGCAGCACAAAGAGCCTACCAGTGCCCAGGAAATGACACGTGTGGTGGAACTGCGAGACAAAGTGGAAAAATCTAAGCAATGAAATAAAACAAATAAGAGAGATGTAGCTTGGTCATACAACAACAAACTGTGATGCATTCTGAAATATTTTGTAAACCCCAAAGCAAACTCAAACACGATAAATTTGGCATTTTTTTAAATCATCTCTGCCAATATCACATTTCCTTGTATGGTGTTAAGTTCGGTGGTGGAATTGATTAACTGCATCTGGATCATTTGTGGAACATTTGTATGAAGGACAAATTGATCAACGTTGTACCTAGATCTAGAATCTGTATCCAGACTATTTTTGGATCTCGCATTAATCTAGATCCAGATCTGTTTTGGAACACATACAAAACTTCAGTATTACCAAGTGATTAAGATGATGATCTGGATTTAGATTTCACTCTGTGAATGCAGATCATTTTTAGAACATAATTTTGCCTTTATCTTTGGTATGGCCAAAGGACAGGTTGTTGGGCTTTTGGGCATAATGTGGAATCTCGATCTTTTGTTACATATACAAACACCAGAAGTTGTGAATTGACCCTGATTACATCTGGCGTATAGCATCACTATGACCCAAATTGATTTACTTTTGAACATGACTTTGATCCTTTGAAACAGGGCTATAACTTAGGGTAACCGGGTAGCTCTGGTACAACTAAAGGACAAATTGATTAACTTTTGACCATGATCTGCATCTAGATAGGGAATAAGCATCGGGAGCATTTTTTTTTTTTTTAATCTGTAGCTCTAAGGGTTGCAAATCTATTTGAATAAAAAGTTGGCATGAATCTTCAGAATCACATCATTAATTTATTTACATTCTAGAAATCAATAATTCATTGAACTTTTAATGGACATAAATAAGATGTACATGTGATTAACTTTGGTTCATGATCGGAAATAAAAATATTTTGGAGCACGTCGTTAACTAAATTTGACAATGGGTATGACTGAAATTTTATTTATAACTAAAGAATAGATTGACTTTTCATCATGATCTAGATCAGGATCTGGATGTGATCTCTGGATTCAGATTGTAAGACATACTGTACAGTATAACTAAGGACCACTAACAGATTTTAATGAAATGGGTTGTTTTGCTTTCGAATAGTTACACAAATGAGTTGCTGTGATTGAAAAACACTTTTGGTCATTATCTGGAATTTTGGTAACAAAAACATACAGTAACTCAATATGGTCATGACTGGATTTTGATTGCATTTTTTGTATAGCTATTTGTATAACCCTTTTGACTGACAAACACATTTTTGATCAGAATGCAGAACACAGGAGAGATTACGCAACTCAATTGATTGGTCTGAAAACAGACCAGTCAGACTGGATCCAAAATTAAAATCCAAATATTTTTTGTAACACAGAAATGACAAATAAACAGATTGTGTTGTAAAATTGTTTGTGGTGTAGCTTTTAGAAAATATTGTTCACTGACAAATTCACTTGATTATGATTCAGATCAGCCCATTCAGCAGTATATCATTATATAACACATAAAAGTCAGTACAAAGACTCCAGGTTTAATCATTCTCCGTCGAGTTTACAGTTCTACAAGAATGTTCTCTGTATCACTTGTTTGCATTGAATGACTTCATCAGTTGTGAAGTGTTTTTGTAAAACAAAAACAGCCACGGCTGTTGTGTGTGTATCTTGTCAAAGTGTCTCATCAGCAATACTCACACTTAAAACGAGACGAAAAAACAAACCAAAAAAGCTTAATTATTCCGGACTAAACTGGTAATGTGCACTGACAACGGACTCATTCATCTTGAAAGGTGAGGGGTGCAGTTGTTGTGTAACTTGTGCTTTTCCAATCAGAGCGTCTCTGGCTTAGACCCCTCCCCTGTTTGCAATGGATTTAAAGAAGTGTTCTTGCCCAATTTAAGGTCTGTTTCAACCCGTCAAAGTCTGAGCAGTCAGGGGTCCACACAGCTCTAAGAATATGGCACCAGTAAAGAAGGTAAGCAACAGGAAGTATGGCTCTGAAAATGCATATGTGACATATGCATGAAGAATATTTGAAATGCACGTCGAAATAGTTCTTTAAAGCGCACAAAAAGTAAAAATCCTTTAAACTGGAGTGTTACAAATGAAAATATTTGGCCAAACATGAAGGGCATTGCATTTTATGGATCATGGTTTTTATTATATTATCACAAGCAGCTACTCATGTAATTAAAAAACCTTACACAGATTCGTATATTTAACCAGAAGACAACATTTAGTTGGAGGATCATGCGGAGTCAAAGATCCCAAAAACAACAAAAAATGCTGAAACTAAATAACTGTTTGGAGGTTTATCAGTTTTACACTGCCGTTAAGGTCAAAAGTTGCTTTTGATGATTCAACCATTGTCACCCTGGCTCCAGTGCACAGGAAAGCATTAGTATTCATTCCAAGTATCACTTTTGCAGTAAAATGCTGCTGGAAGGAAAAACCTGGATTGAAAAACCTTCACCTACTGGCTACACTTCGACCCCACTAACCCGACGGGGGTGTTTTTAAATATGAAAGTGGGTCTTGTGTGTGTGTTTGTGTTTTTTATTATCATTCCTAAGATGTCATCCATCCCTTGTTTCTTTCTCTCAGGGAATCTTGGAGCGCCTCAACGCTGGGGAGGTGGTGATCGGCGATGGCGGCTTCGTGTTCGCCCTGGAGAAGAGAGGCTACGTGAAGGCGGGCCCCTGGACCCCCGAGGCCGCTGTCGAGCACCCCGAATCAGGTGAGGCCCAGGAGTGCGTTCAGCGGGCAGAGAGTAATCAGAGCCAATACAATCATTTGATTTTTTTTTTTTTTTGGGGGGGGGGGGGGTTCCGGGGGTGGGCAGCGTGAAAAGTGTGGGTGTCAAAAAAGTGATGGGTTGCGATACCTACATCCCCCATGGGCGCACCTATAACTACTATTCCTAATAAAGTGGTTTGATATACAGTAGAGATTTTGTAGATATGCAAAGGCTACTTTAAACTACAGGGGGCCCCCACTATTCACAGGGGATAGGGACTGGTCCTGAACGTCAATAGCGAAATTCATACTCATTTTAATTGCCTTGAAACAAACATACTGCTTTTAAAAAAAATTGTCAGCCTCCTACAGATTGTTCATGTTTTGGTTCTGAATGTGAAGTTGGGATTCAGCTCCTGCTCAGTGCAGGGGCGGATCTATTCTAATGGGATACAGGGCTGCAAGCCATATGAAAATCCAGAGAAATCCTCAACTATTTGCCTTATCATAACTAATATACTGTGTATCAAACCAATATATCACCGCTAGATGAATTGGTTTTAACATGTTTAATGAATTAAAGTTGAAAATTGTCAAGTGGCCCATTTCGGTATGCAGCCCTTGGAGGAATAAATTTGGCCACCCCTGCGTTTCTTTCTCTGGTTCTCCTTTTTTAAAACGGTGTTTTTTTGGTGTTTGTCTTCTAACGCAATCATGTTTGCCCTTCCAGTGCGCCAGCTGCACAGGGAGTTCTTGAGGGCAGGGTCCAATGTCATGCAGACCTTCACCTTCTACGCTAGTGACGACAAGCTGGAGAACAGGGGCAACAAGCTCACCTACACCGTACGTTCAATAAAACCAGTGTAGTATTTTTTTCTACTCCTCTAACTCCACCAGGAGCAGGTCAATGAAGCCGCATTTTAGCATTGCGTCAAAAAGCTTTTCGGTTTCATCGCACAGGGCGCCCAAATCAACGAGGCCGCCTGCGATCTGGCCCGCGAGGTGGCCAACGAGGGCGACGCCATGGTGGCGGGAGGTGTGTCTCAGACGCCATCCTACCTGAGCTGCAAGAGCGAGGCCGACGTGAAGGCCATTTTCAAGAAGCAACTGGACGTTTTCATCAAGAAGAACGTGGACTTCCTGATTGCTGAGGTAGAGGCGACTCCGTGTTTTTGCATGCATTGTCAAGTTTCTGTTGTTACACTTTGAGGCTGTCACTTTTGCTCCTCCTGCAGTACTTTGAGCACGTTGAGGAGGCCGTGTGGGCTGTGGAGGTGCTGAAGGGGACAGGGAAGCCGGTGGCCGCTTCTCTGTGCATCGGGCCACAAGGCGACATGCACGGTGTCTCAGCTGGAGACTGTGCTGTCAGACTGGTCAAAGCTGGTTGGTGAAATTTTACACATAAACAACTGATTCCATATTTGCTGCAGTGGAATTTGTTTCTGTGACCATGCTCGTAATTCAAAACTCTCATCATTACCCACTGAAATGGAAAATGCCACTAATCCGTTCCAGCCCTTGCGCTCATTCTGGTGTGCAAACTTTGGCCACCAGGGGTCAGTATAATACAGACAGAGACAAACACAAAGAAGAGTTCACGGCGGACCCGGTAAACTGCAAAAATATTTAGCATTTTTGCGCAGGGGATAAAGAATATATGCCGGCAAATTATTATATTGTCTGTCTGAATGTGTTCCTTCGCCGTTTGTGTTCAAATATCCGTTCATAAAAGGCTTATTATACCGCGACTATCTCTGCTATTCCTTAACCTGTCTATGGTGTTTTTCATTGTAGCATTAAGCTACCGGAGATTCCTAAGGCAAAGTTGTGTGGTTGTTTTAAATACATGTCTAATTTTTCTTTGTTTTGGGTTTACTTTGACAGTAAACTGTAACTGGGAGTAGCATTAAACAACTTAAAGCCTCTTTTTGTAAGATTTGTTCACTATTTGCCAAACTGTTGCTTGTTGTGTTGTGAAGTGAGTTGAGGTCAGTACCACCATTGAGCGCTGTGTGTCTTTAATTTTTGTTAGGAAGTCAAGGCAAAATATCATCCAAACCACAGCTCGTATCAAAAAAAACTCACTCATATCTCAAGGCACCACTGTGTATTAAATGCTTGGATATTTCTTAATTAGCATGCTACTTCCTGGTCTAAGGTGACAGAATCTACGCATTTTTTAGCGTGCGGGGGAATGATACCATTTTGTGACTCAAATGCCCAAATGAGTGTTTTCCCATAATTAGCAGGTTACTTCCTGGTTCAAGGCGACAACATCGAACCATTTTTGATTTGAGAAATTAGGTGCGGGGTTGCATTATGACTGAGAGGCCAAAAAGAGAGAATTCCTCAAACGAAAGTGGAAAAAAAATATATCCATATTTATGTTTGGGGGGGGGGCATTTCGCAATGATAACTAAATTAACCAATAACATTACAGTGCATTTTCATTTGCCGTAATTGCTCTTTTCTGGTGGGTTCATGAACAACAAATGTCGCAGCAAGTTGCTTTCCTGTGAGTTTTGTAAGTTCACACCAGTGTGCCGTGTTTCTTCGCAGGTGCCCAGATTGTGGGTGTCAACTGCCACTTTGACCCTCTGACCTGTGTGGAGACTGTCAAGATGATGATGGAGGGCGTGGCGAAGGCCGGCCTGAAGGCTCACTACATGGTCCAGCCTCTGGCCTACCACACCCCTGACTGCAACTGCCAGGGATTCATCAACCTGCCAGAATTCCCCTTTGGTAGTCACACACAAAAAAGAGACATTGCACTTTTAACCCTTATTTAATGTTCATTTTCCATGAACCTAGTATGTACAGTGTAATAATTTTCAATATCAAATTATGAACTACAGCTCTTTTTAAACATGTTTTCATAGACTGACTAATATTAATAAACTGAAAATGTAATGATAATAGCAATAATTCCGCTTAGACTTAGTCAGGTGACCTGATGTACTGAGCAGGAGTGTGGGTATGGAGCAGCTCAGAGATGTAAGGCCATTTAGAGATTCGAAAATAGCAGAATCTAAAAATGAACTCCAAAGTACAGAGGCAGCAGTGGTGAGAGGCCAGAAAAAGAGTTACGTGTTCCAGTTAAGAGGCGAGAGGCAGAATTTTGAATAGACGTCATAGAATTTGTTGACCAACAGGTGCATGTTTCTCTGGGAATGTGCAAAAGTGATGGAAACAGAGTTTTCGAGACTGTTTTAAGCTCCCTCTTTGACACTGTTACCACTGTTCCATAAAAAATACATACAATTATACAGTACAGTTTTGCAGTTTCTAGATTCCCATCATTACCACCTTCTTCTTGATTTCACACACATTGTAATATCTAAAAATCTATTTTAATAAACATGACCAAAAAGCTTCAGTGTACACAAACTTTGTAACAGTTGTACAATGTATTTTGGGTCACTTTAAGAAAAATCTATTTTTCAGGGTGAAAGAATGACATTTAGTTTAGTTTAGTTTTGGGTTTTTTTTGCCATCAAATGAGAATTACAATTATGTAATGGTCAACAGAGTAAAATGTAACAGCAAATAAAATCACGACAAGTCAGCAATTTGCAGTAAATCGTATCCTTGTCTAGCTCTGGAGCCGAGGACCCTGACCCGCTGGGACATGCACAAGTACGCCAGGGAAGCCTACAACGCCGGCATCCGCTTCATCGGTGGCTGCTGCGGATATGAGCCGTACCACATCAGGGCTGTGGCAGAGGAGCTGGCGGCCGAGAGGGGGATTCTGCCCACCGGATCAGAAAAACATGGCATGTGGGGTACCGGTCTGGAGATGCACACCAAACCCTGGGTCAGAGCCAGGTAATCCATACTCATAGACTTGTATACCACTGGGATGCATTTGGATTTATAGTCATTTTTCACCCGCAGAGGTCATTGGTCTTATTTAAAACATGTACATCCATTGTCTTTTTTTTTTTTTTTTTTTTTTTTTTTTTTTTTGCTTCCTAGCTCAAGGGTAAAAGATTTTGTGTTGGCAGTAACTGGTATTTGGAACTGTGCATTATAATTCTCTCAGCCTTGACTAAGATTCCAGTTTCAGCTGAAGAAAAGCAGCCTCAAAGCATGATGCTGCCACCACCATTCGACTCTGTATGAATGGTGTTCTTTTGGTCAAATGTAGTGTTGTGTTTGCGCCCCTTTTGAAATGAGGCCAAAAGTTTCAATGTTGGTTTCCTCAAACCATAACACATTTTTCCATGTGCGTTTGTGAGATTTCAAGTGTGTTTTTTTCTCTCTGTAAGATAAGGCTTCCATCTTGCCACCCTACCTCAAAGCCTAGACATATGAACAAGGTGGGAGATTGTTGTCACGTGTACTAAAGAGCCAATACATGCCAGACATTCCATTTTGCTGTCGGCCTCTTAGCAGCCTCCCTGACCAGTTTTCTTCTCTTCTGTCAATCAATTTTGGAAGGACATCCAGTTCTAGGCAAAGTCACTGTTGTGCCATATTTTCTCCCCTTGGTGATAACTGTCCTCACTGCGTTGCATGATATATTTAATGCCTTGGAAATTGTTCTGTACCCTTCTCCTTTGAAGAAGGAGATCCCTCTACCAGGGCTTGTGCTGGAAGATGTGACAACAAAAATGTCAGGAAAACCCACGATAACATCTCAACTTTATTTGGGGTTAATAAGAGGCACTTTAAATTGCGGCAGACGTGTACTGATTCTCATCAATTTGGATGTGACTGCTTAATTCTGAATACAGCCCCATTCCCCAGTGTGTTCACTTGTGCAACCACATTATCTCAGTTGTTTATTTTTACTGCCCCATTTTTTTCCCCCCCAATTGAGTTGTACAAATTATAGGTCACATTAATGGTGGAAAATGTTTTGAGATTGTTTATCTTGGTCTTGTTGTTTTATACCACAAAAACCTGGCATTTGAACAGGGGTGTGTAGACTTTTTGTACCCACTGTATCAGCCACTTTTTAAACCCACAAAAATGTAAAAGCGTCTCTTGTATCCAGCTTAATATATTCCTGTCCCTTTGTGTGATTTAGAGCCCGTCGTGACTACTGGGAGAACCTGAAGCCGGCTTCTGGCCGTCCACTGTCTTCCTCCATGTCCACCCCGGCGAGCTGGGGTGTCACCAAAGGCAGCAGTGAGCTCATGCAGCAGAAAGAAGCCACTTCTAAGCAACAACTCAAGGAGCTGTTTGACCGCTCAAAGAGCCACTGAGTTAACTCGTGCCGCCCCCACTCAGACCTGACAGTAAAGATTCACGTAAACAGCCGTGGACTAACACACGTGTGCAAATCTCAGCATTTTCACCCTGTTGACCACTCAGGGGCCCAATCCTCACTTGAAACTGGCACTGTTGTGTTCATCTTTTGATTATAAACTGCTGTCAAGTTTATGTGAAGCCACAGTGGCAGCTCAGGTTTGGAGCCGGCCCCTTTAAGATCGGGAACTTTTATTTTCCAAGACACAGGACGACTTTGTAAAATAAAAAGAGACCTAATGCAACATGAATCGGTGTCTTGACTGTGGCTGTGGGATGGGTGCATAAAATAATACACATTAAAAAGACCAAAGAAATGGTCACAAATATAAACATCAGTGGCGGCTGATCAACTGAGAACACTAGGGGGGCCGCCCCAACACGCACAGTGGTCACAACATTACTTTTCTTGAAGACAGATATTAAATACAAGTATTGATAATAAAATAAACATTTTGAAATAGAGTACAATATGTATATCATTTTTTTTATTGATAGCTTGCTATCTGCTTTAAGGTAATTACAAAACATTGTAAATAATATTTTTTTATCATAACACATAATCTATCACAAATATAAACTAGACTGACACAGTAGTCATAATTACAACACGTATTTGATTGGGAAACACTTTTGGGCCATAAATATAAAACAATTAAATGAAAAACGAAGTAATTGAGCGTGCCGTCTTGTGCCGCGTGAAGACGTATTCGTACACTGCTGTGCAAACTACTGCAGAGGTGACGGAACAACTTGTGGAGTGCAGGGGCACTTCCAAAAAAGAGGGCAACTATGCTCACTTGTTCATGTTACTCTTTGATGGGATGCTACATGTAATTATGCTACTGACATACTGTATGCTCAGATAAGCACCATCCAGTGCAATGAATAAGGTGTGTGAAAACAAATGTGATTTTAAAAAATTAATAATAATAATTGGCTGGCAACCAGTTCAGAGTGTACCCCGCCTCCTGCCCGATGACAGCTGGGATAGGCTCCAGCACGCCCGCGACCCTAGTGAGGAGAAGCAGCTCAGAAAATGGATGGATGGATGAAAACATTATATAGATTTTTATTTCTTTTTTTTGGGGGGGGGGGGGACTTTTCTCCTTTGTTGACGAGCGACGAGCTCTGCAATTTACCGCGTTGCCTATTGGACAATGCGTCACGTGACGACTATCATTTCCTGGGTAATCTGAAAATAAAACATATGGTTTCTATTTTTCACTCGTCGAGACAAGTCGGGCAGTATTATACCCGACACTAACATTTCCTTTAAATTCTGGAGGTCATGTGTGCCATTTAACATCTGAATTAATCCTCTTGGAGCGCAAGAGACTGGCGGATTTAAGTCTTTAATTAGGCTGTGCGCCTATGACCGGAAGCTAACTCGCTAGAGTGTTTTTTTAGCCTGTGCTTCATTGGTGACACGGAGAATGTTGCTTATCTGACAGGTAACGTAATATCTAGCTAATTGTGACTAGTTATTTAAACGCGCCCATACATTGTGGCGTACCCTGCATATGTCATTTACCTTGTGTGCTGTGGGCTCGTGAAATCACCTTGCAGGACCTTTCTAGGCATCGCTGCGTGTTGAGGGCGGCGCCATCTTGTGGCGTGTGAGAAGAAGCGTCATTGGTTTATCACCCGGAAGTAAAAGTGCGCAGGTCGTCATGGGGAGCAAAGTGAGCACCAAAATGGCTGCTCCCACCGCCAGAGTTATTCAGGTACCGTCTCAACAACTAACTTACCTTTGAGCTACTATACATGTAATTTTGGTGTAGGTTTGTAAGCCATAATGTGGCTTTTTAGTTGACGTGAATGCTTGAGGGATTATCACGGGGAGGGAAGCCTCTTGCGGTGACTATAGCTAGCTGGCCGTACCCTTGTTGGTGTCCTTGTTTTTCGACGTCTACAATATCGGGTTTTTTGACCACATTGAAACAGCTTTAAAGTATAAATGCGTTAATTTCAATTTCCTTGTTGATGCGAGTGTCTTCGTGCTCGGGAGGCTGCTCTCGGGAGAATCACCTTAACCGGGGAAAATGCTTAAAATAATGCCCACAGTTTACGTATGGGACTTTTCTCTGTCTAAAATGTTTTAATTTATTACTGAATGTCTTTTTTTTTTTAAGTGAGCAAGGCTGGAAAAAAAGTTGGCTTTTATTCCTTCCTCTTTTTCCAATAATGACTAACAGGCCACTTAAAAAGGAATAGATCAGTAATTACCATTTAAGTTCATCTAATAAATAGTGTGCCCCCATGTTTTAAGCAGCAGTATCATTTGAACAATCTGTTTTCCATGACATCGGTTGTTTTTGCGTTCCTCAGGCTGTGCGGCCACATGCGCCCATGATCAAATTTCCGAGCAGACAAGGCATCCCTCAGCCCAATGGTGAGTGGCATTGTCTTTTACCATAATTAGACATTAGAAGAAAAAACAAATTTTTATTTAAAAATGTAGCCTTTTTCATACAGGCTTTCTATTAGACCAGTAATGTGTGGTACTAGTAACACTTGTATACTGGCTCCCTCTTGTGGTATACGAAAGAATTACTGCCCGGGTACAGTAAAGTTGTACAGATATTTAACTTTTTAGTACAATATATTTGCATTTAATGTTTAAGAAAAGTTCCTTTTTAATAGTTCTTGGACTTTTCAGGGGCACAATTGGACTTGAAGGCTGTGAATTTCCTGCGTATTCTGATAACCATATTTTGTTTTCTTGCTCAAGCCGAAGTATTGAAAACATTATTAGTCAACATCCCACAACCCAACAATCCCAGTTTGGTGTCGGCTTCAGCTCCGCCACAAATATCAAGTCACGTAACTTTGCCGCCCATCCCTGGCACACCTGACACCATGGCATCCATTCAGCTACTCCCTGCAAGGTACCGCCGGAGACCACTGGTGGTAGAAGAGATGGAGTACATTCAGGTAAATTTGCCAGTTATTAAATATGAGCAGTTATGAGCACAACAGTGTATTTTAACTGACTGTGTTTTCTTGTTGTTCCAGCGTGGTGGACCTGAGTGATGGGACGCATTTAATTAACAATAACTAAAGTCCTCATCTATGGAGGTCATCATCCTGATGTAATTTCCATTCTTGGCGCACACAAGAGAGAGACACAATGTAGAATAAAATATACTATTGCTTGCATTTGTACATATTTTTATTATTCCAGATGTGTAGAAGACCTTTTGAAGGACATTTCTAATGAACAATGGATGTTTTCTTGCTTTGGCATCTTACACCAGACTTTTATTTGCCTCAACTGACTTAACTCAAATGCCATTGCCATGGCCTGTATTTATCATACTGAACACTGAGTCAGTTTGTGTTTGTTCCAATGCTGCATCCAAGCCATTAAAGCAATATTCTGTTGTGATCTTCTAGTGTATATGATGTAGCCACAAAACAAGCAAACGGTATATTTAGCATAAATGCAGTTATTTATTGTTGCCAACATGCTCTCTATGCTAACACTGAATATTCAATATAGTGTGACATGATCATTCACATCCAAGTAACAGGCTTATAAACAGGGTGTGCTAGAAAGAATTCCTCAAATACTGGCAACTAAACGAGGAGACAGTATTTCGAACATTGGCACATGTGACTGACAGATTGTATAATGGAGAAAAGCTCAGATTGTAGACCATTTGCAGTTGTGAGGTTAGTCCTGTCAGTCTAAAATTAAAAGTTCATTTGATGGTTTTGCAAAAAGCAACAAAAAAAAGAATTCCCATTCAGAGCTAAGCTCATGAACAAGTGCAATAAAAATGACAAAACAATCACAAATGGCCACAACACTGAGGTATGCTTGAAATTACAGTAATTCCCCCCACATTCGCAGTTCACTATTGGAGGATTCACCCATTTTTTTCAACCTAGCCCTCATTTGCTTGAAAAAAAAAAAAAAAAAAAACTAGATTTTTGTGCCCGTTCTGAGACACCCCTAGATGCCACAGGATATTGCAAAAACTCTCTTCTCCATGTAGGGGGCTAGTATTTTACAGTAATTGGTCCAAGGAAGTATGTTAAACTGAAAAATCTTGACAGAGAAACTTTGTATGTCTGGGAGGAGCTAGTTTTAACCTGGGCTGTTGTGGAGTCTGTAGTGCCTGAGCATGTACACATGCACTTAGGTTGAATTTTTTTCAAAAGCAAATAAACTGTAGGCCATTTATATTTTAGAGTAATGTTGTAAGATCAGTTTAAATTGATGAACTTTGGGGGAATTGTAGTTTGTGGTATATTTTTTTTTAAACTATGACTACAACCAATTATAAAAAATTGTGTGGTTGGATGTCAGTTTCTTGCATTTTTTCCCGCTATTTGTGGCATGGCTGTCCCGATACCCCGCAAATAGAAATGCTGCATTGCTCAATTGCTCTGCTCTTCCAGTTCCTCAAACGCAGGCAAGAAGTCAGCGATGGTGTCCACCACGTAGTCTGGCACAAGGTTCTGATCGGACGACACCTCGCTATTCCCGTACAGGTGGGCATCCTCCATCTGAGACACCCCGGTGAGGGTGAGCATGGTGTCCAGGCCGCAATTGGAGCCGAACAACATGTCAGTCTCCAGGCGGTCGCCCACCATTAGGCACTGTGCAGGGTCCATGCCTGGGAACTGGCTGGAGATGCACTCGAACATGAAGCGGCTCGGCTTGCCGATCACCGTAGCCTTGCGACCCGAGGCAACCTCCAGGGCTGCCATGAGGGAACCGGAACCTACCGGGGAAGACAAACACTTGGATGGATGAAGGTGAAACTTGCCAACGTTGGCTCTCTGAATGAGTCAGCTGAGAATCTGGGATTCCCCTTATGTTTATGATACTGTATATGTATAACAAAACAATCAGGTTCCTATAATAAGGTACTGTTTTTGTGCGTTTTATTTGAATATTTTTTTTTTTTGCCTTTTTCAATGTGTGTGTGTGTGGCTGTACAAGACAAATACACGACTAAACTCACGCTTCTGTGGACTTTCCCAATGCAGGCATTGTCATCCAGAATTAAACTACGCCTTGACAGGTGTGTTAGAAATCTATCAGGAGGGAGGCGCTGGCATCCTGAATTAATTCACGAATTCAAAGAATGACAAGCATGTGACAAATTTCAAAGACTTGCATTCAAATCAAACGAGTGAATTATGTTGCAATAAACAATCTTGTTCCTGACTGGTTGCATCTGACGAAGTAATTAACAGGAAGGTCTAGAAATACTGGGACATAGTCCCCGTCCTGTGTGGAGTTTGCATGTTCTCCCCGTGCATGCGTGGGTTTTCTCCGGGCACTCCGGTTTCCTCCCACATCCCAAAAACATGCATTAATTGGAGACTCTAAATTGCCCGTAGTTGTGAATGTGAGTGCAAATGGTTGTTTGTTTCTATGTGCCCTGCGATTGGCTGGCAACCAGTTCAGGGTGTACCCCGCCTCCTGCCCGATGACAGCTGGGATAGGCTCCAGCACGCCCGCGACCCTAGTGAGGAGAAGCGGCTCTAAACACCACCACAATTTGTGATGAAACCAACGAGATGTGTTTTACCTACAAACTTTCAACTTTAATTTGAGGGGATTTACATGTGTAGGAATTACAAATTTGTATAGGTGCCCGGAGGGACCAAAAGGTAATGGGACAAATTAACAATCACAAATCAAGCTTCAAGTTTGTAATACTACGCTCGTGATGGTTCTAACTAAACATAATTTTATGTCGTTGTTTCTAATGAGCTATTGCAATGACGATGCCCGGAGCACCACGGTCGTACCTGGCAGTATCCTTCCGCTCGACAGCGGGTGCCAGGGGTCGTTGTCGGTGGCCAGGAACAAGCAGTCTGGGTCCTTCAGGTAGCACGACGCCTTGGCCAGCTTGAGGAAAGTCAGTTTGTCGTCGTGGCCCACCAGAACCGCCTTGACGTCCGCGGCCAGGGCGCAGTCGTAAATGGTGGCGTCCGGCTCGTCCGCCTCCTCCTCGCAGGCGATCCCAGCCTCCCGGAGCTCGTCCCGGAGCCCGTCGCAGCCGACGACGAACACCCGGCCGCGGAGCTTGGCCACGTCCCGCAGGTAGAGGGCCGAACAGTAGGACGAGCTGAAGATGTGCTCCAGCGCGACGGCCGTGAAGCCCAGCCGGTAGAACTTGTGCAGGTATTTCTCGCGCGGCCTGGTCGAGTTGTTGGTGACGAACACGACGTATTTGCCCTGCCTCGTGAGCGAGTTGACCACCTGCGCCGCGCCGGCCACCGCCTTCTCGCCGTGCCACAGGACCCCGTCGCAGTCGAACAGGAAGAACTCCTTCGCCTCCAGGAGACCTCGTATCTGCGCACCGCCTATTTTCCGGCAGGTGGCCGCCATGGCGGCGTTGTCCTCGGCCTCTTCCGTCTTTCACTTCCTAGCACGTCGCCGTGCTTGTTAGAAGCCGAAAGTTTGCCGTTCTTACATCATTTTTCATCATTTGTCGAGAGGACCTTGGCGACTGGCGAGGTTAAGTACGATTTACGTACTATCACAGACAGGAAGGAAGCTCGACGTCTGGCCACGCCCACCTGCTCAAATTCCTACCAATGGGATTGCAGTGCAGCTTCGCCCAATCAAGAACGTAATTTGAAATAAATCCATCCTTTGACATCCGAGTTAGTGATTTAAAAATGAACTACAAATAATGGTGTAAAAAATTAAAATTACATTATTTTGTTCTACTATTAATTGAAAAAATATTAATACTGTATTCTGGACCGTATTAGGGGTGTTGAGCTCCTGGCCAGGGAAGATACAGTTCAGGGTTTTGTACATTTTAACATAATTTTATTCCTATATTTATGAAAGAGAAGCCTAACACTTTTTGGTCAAGTCTGTGACAAAACCATCAAATGTTGAGCCACAGCAAAAGAGAAATGGATTGGATTCATAAAACAAACATATGACTAATTTCTGGGGGAAGAAAACTCATTTTGATCCAGCGTGCTACTCTACATACACAGTAACAGTATGCATTTTTTCTGGAGTAAACAGTGCACTTAGTTGGTGGTCTGCTTTGCTGCCATAAATGAGGGTTAGGGTTAGCCCTAACCTAACCCTTCTTTCCTAAGCATTTTTAGATTTGGAACAACATTTCCTCTTGCTCAGATAGGCAAGGAAAGAAAAGTTAAATGGCATTTGTTGATGTCAATGGGTCACAGGGCTTAATTCAAATACAGTAAATCTGTGTTCCAATACTTTTGCTCAACTAAAAATGTGG
This sequence comes from Phycodurus eques, assembly GCF_024500275.1. Lineage (NCBI taxonomy): Eukaryota > Metazoa > Chordata > Actinopteri > Syngnathiformes > Syngnathidae > Phycodurus > Phycodurus eques. Next base: position 10,703,627 of record NC_084527.1, on the reverse strand, counting down.
TTTCATTACAAATCATGCTATCTTTTAAGTTGGTTATCCAATCAAGATGTAAATAAAAGTAAAAGTAGTGAGCTCTAGATTGTCTCATATATTCATCTTTTGATGTCCAACCCAAATACCTCACTGTTCCACTACTTTTCAAGGGAATGGAATGTTACCTGCTCCTACTTATAAATTATTTTTTTTTAGCATATTTCTAAAACTTGCCAATGACTTCGGTTATTGGTGATACATTTGATTGTTGATGTGGGCAAGTGGAAGGTTATGAGGGGGTTTCCCAATTGTTTTACTTTCTGTTTTATTATGAGTGATCATTGAATCAAGTTCCCCGGCCTAAAAGCGATGACCTCAAAAAGCATCCAACTTGCAGCAGGCCTTGTGGTTTGAAATAAATCCACTTCGTTTTGGGCAGCCACCACTGGACTCAAAATGCATCACATATTCTCGGTGAGGATGCAGAGCATTCACTTCCTTCCTTGCATGATGTACAGTGTTTTTAAAGTATGGAAGCTTTCAGCATTCATTTCCGTCAGAGTCTTGTACATTCAATGTATTGTATGTGTACAATTACATTTTCCTGCATTTGCTTTCGTCATTTTTCTGAAGTACACACTGTAGACTGCTAGATGGCGCAATACCCCTCCATTTGAGGATTGGAATTTCTTTTTCAGAGTAAAACGGGCCCCCTAGTGGTTAGCACGTCTGCCTTAATGTACTAAGATTCTGAGTTCAAATCTCAGCTCAAACCTTCCTGTGTGTAGTTTTGCATGTTCTCCCCGTGCATGTCAAAAACGTCCACATTGACTTCATTGAGGACTCTTTACAAACCAGAACCTGACTCTTAAACATTGTAAGTAAATCATGTCACGTTTTTTCATTTAAAAAAATAAAATGGATCGATCTTGCCTATTCTTGACCCGAAAGGCTGGGAAGAGCATGTCTCTTAGTGGGAAAGTGAAAAACACTTTGGAAGTAACATACTGTACAGAACGGTAAATATCGGGAAGAATACATATATACAGTGTATCCGCATTAACATTATGCAGCATTTGTTATTTGTAATTGTTGTATTATGAATGCTTTATGACGTAAATACAGCAGAGCCTCCAAAGTCAAACAAAATCCATAAATAAATGAGTGCTAATTCCACTTCGATGGTTAGTTAAATATCCACTACTGCTTTTTTTTTTTTTTTTTTTTTTTTTCTCATGTTTTCATGCAGTGCAGCTCATCAGAAGTAAAGCTAACACCAATCCGTTCATGGGGAGGGGAACCAACAACAAAAAAAAACCGGCTCTATTTACCATTCGGCTTTGATGTAGTGTTTCACCCCTCTGCGTCCAGACTGCAGCTAAATAACGTTTGCTCCGAATAATCATTATTATTTCAGCTCAATTTACTCACATATGTCCTTACCCAGTGTGAAATCTGTCCCTATTCTGTTGTAAAAATTGCAACAGGTGGCTACACAGGTTAACTGTTCCATATGAAATCTATTGGAATTATTTTTTAATTGTTCTGCCTGGCAGGCGGCATGGTGGCCCGACTGGTTAGAGCGTCAGCCTCACAGTTCTGAGGACCCGGGTTCAATCCCTGGGCCCGCCTGTGTGGAGTTTGCATGTTCTCCCCCTGCCTGCGTGGGTTTTCTCGGGCACTCCAGTTTCCTCCCACATACCAAAAACATGCATGAATTGGAGACTCTAAATTGCCCGTAGTTGTGAATGTGAGTGCAAATGGTTGTTTGTTTGTATGTGCCCTGCGATTGGCTGGCAACCAGTTCAGGGTGTACCCCGCCTCTCGCCCGAAGATAGCTGGGATAGGCTCCAGCACGCCCGCGACCCGAGTGAGGAGAAGCGGTACGGAAAATGAATGAATGAATGAATGTCGTACAAGAGCGACTCCAACTATCAGAGACAAATTCCTTGTGTTTTTGACATACAAATAAAGATGATTCTGAGTTTGATGTACAAGTCTGAGACTGTTTCAAGTTCAACTACACGTCAATTACAATTAATTTTGTAACACATTAAACTGACACTTTTTTCCATAAATTATTTTGATTCAGTTACTGGTTTGGTCCATAATATGTCAGAAAATGTTGATAATTGCTTTCCAAAATAAAAACAGATGTTAGTCTTATTTTGATTGAACACAAAGATAATCCGTCTTCTTTCATGGAGGACTACAGCAATCTGAGAATATTTACTGTTGAGAGGCTGAAATCAGAGGATTTGGAAAATATTAAGTAAAAAAATGCCTCAAACCGATTAATCGATTCATTTGATATTGAATTAGTTGTTGATTAATCGACTAATTGTTACACTGCTATTAACAATACTCCTCTCTGTTGTGTGTCAAATTTAGAAGACATGTATTTTGACTTACCTGAGACTTAAGATAAACGAGGAGTGTTAATCCCACGATTAAATTATTAGCTGTTTTGTAACGCAGGCAATGAAACACTGCACATAACCACACTGATTTTACTGCCTCTGTAAAGTACTTGATTATCGACGTGTGAATGTTGTTTCACACCGAATTGTACTGTTTTCCTTTTTTAACATTTCATGCCAACTGCTCGTCAGATTCTTCCCCTCCTCTCGTTTAACTTGTTTGCTTCCATTCCTCTTCTGCTTCAGTGCCTTCTTCATCTTTTGTTTTTTTTCTCCTTCGCCATTATTATCTGTCCCCTCACTTGCTGTTATATTATGCTTCGTCCCGCTTCGCCCTGCCCACTTGGGATTGCGTGCGAGGCAGAGGAAGACATACTGGCACCTACAACTGCCAGACAAATGAAAGGAAGAGATGGCATGAAGGATTGGACAGCTGAATGGGGGGAGAGAACATGCCGTTCTAATTGGTCTTTTCTTTGCTTGCTAATTTATCTTTTCCCCCCAACACAGATGTAAGGGGTGGGAAGAAGGGCAGTGGAAGGGGAGGAGGGACCAAGACCTTTTCTGCTCTCCACTGCGGAGTGAGCGCTGACCGTGAACATTGCTGAGCCTCGTGTAGGAGTGGGAAGCAGACTGTGCCAACAAGCAGGAGGCCGCGCGGGTCAGAGTTGAGGCCTGCAGGTGTGGGTGCCAAAATAAGACCCTAGAGGCCACAAGGCTAGCCGCCCGCCAAACTCACATGCACTCATACACAATAGTGCACACTGGTGTGCTTACGTGGGTAATGGCACAATAAGTCTGTTTGAATATGCCCCCCTGCTTGTAGCACAGTCAGGTCAAAGCAGCATGGAGGTGTGGGACAATGCGGCAGTGCTGTACAAAGACGTCTGTGTCCAGTAGTGGGAAGAAACAAAATACAAATACTTAATTAAAAGTTTTGTCAAAGCTATCGACAGTATCTCTTAAAAAAACAGACAACAGCATGCGACACTGAATGTGATTATTTTTTTTCCCACTGTAGCATTTCATCGATACACCTTCCCATGAGGAAGCAGAGTCTGGGTTCTCTGAGGCGGGCTCTCCTATCTCTGGCGTTGAGATCACAGAGGTGGTTAAAAAGCTCCTCGGTGGCAAGGCCCCGGGGGTGGATGAGATTCGCCCGGAGTTCCTAAAGGCTCTGGATGTTGTGGGGCTGTCCTTTTTGACACGCCTCTGCAACATCACGCGGACATCGGGGACAGTGCCTCAGGATTGGCAGACTGGGGTGGTGGTCCCCCTTTTTAAGAAGGGGGACCGGCGGATGTGTTCCAACTACAGGAGGATCACACTCCTCAGCCTCCCTGGTAAGGTCTATTTAGGGGTGCTGGAGAGGAGGGTCCGTCGGGAAGTAGAATCTCAGATCCGGGAGGAACAGTGTGGTTTTCGTCCTGGCCGTGGAACAGTTGACCAGCTCTACACCATCGGCAGGGTCCTTGAGGGTGCATGGGAGTTCGCCCAAACCGTCTACATGTGTTTTGTGGACTTGGAGAAGGTGTTCGACCGTGTCCCTCGGGGAGTCCTGTGGGGGGTGCTTCGGGAGTATGGGGTATCGAACCCCCTGATACGGGCTGTTCGGTCTCTGTACGACCGGAGTCAGAGTTTGGTCCGCATATCCGGCAGTAAGTCGGACTCGTTCCCGGTGAGAGTTGGACTCCGCCAAGGCTGCCCTTTGTCGCCGATTCTGTTCATAACTTTTATGGACATAATTTCTAGGCGCAGCCCGAGGCGTAGAGGGGGTCCGGTTTGGTGGCCTCAGTATTGCATCTCTGCTTTTTGCTTTTTTTGTTTGTTGGCTTCATCAAGCCGTGATCTCCAACTCTCACTGGAGCAGTTCGCAGCCGAGTGGTCGGGGATGAGATCCTGCCCCAAGTGGAGGAGTTCAAGTATCTTGGGGTCTTGTTCACGAGTGAGGGAAGAATGGAACGGGAGATCGACAGGCGGATCGGTGCAGCGTCTGCAGTGATGCGGACTTTGTATCGGTCCGTTGTGGTGAAGAAGGGGCTAAGCCGAAACGTGAAGCTCTCAATTTACCGGTCGATCTACGTTCCTACCCTCACCTATGGCCACGAGCTGTGGGTCGTGACCGAAAGAAAAAGATCCCGGATACAAGCGGCCGAAATGAGTTTCCTCCGCAGTGTATCCGGGCTCTCCCTTAGAGATAGGGTGAGAAGCTCGGTCATCCGGGAGGATCTCAGAGTAGAGCCGCTACTCCTCCACATCGAGAGGACTCAGATGAGGTGGCTGGGGCATCTGATTCCCGGTGAGGTGTTCCGGGCACATCCCAACGGGAGGAGACCCCGGGGACGACCCAGGACACGCTGGAGAGACTACGTCTTTCGGCTGGCCTGGGAACGCCTCGGGAGCCCCCACGGAAGAGCTGGATGAAGTGGCTGGGTAGAGGGAAGTCTGGGCGTCCCTGCTAAAGCTACTGCCCCTGCGACCCGACCTCGGATAAGCGGTAGAAAATGGATGGATGGATGGATGGCATTTCATCTCCAATCTGCCAAATTACTTAGCGATTAGTGTAGCAGTGTGGCTTATGAAATCGCTAAACACAAATATTCCCCAGCCCCCACATCAAATTGGCTGAATAACATTATTATCACAAGCTAATGCTGAAAATGCTAAGGCTAATCTGTGCAATCACTGCAGCTGAGTTTACATTTTGGGTTTGACAAGATAGTAGCAATGTGACAAGTGGTCACCATTTTTGTGGAACTTGATAAAACAACATGGAATGAGCACTTCAAACGCGTCTAAAATCCTCCATAACAAATACACTCACGAAAAAAGGATTACTAAAGTACATAACCTATTCTACTGCCCACATTGCTCTTCTCACGAATAATGTTCCATTTGTGCCACATAAGTCGGGTTTTTAGGGCAAGTGACGCCATTTGCAACATCACAGTAATTTTGACGTGTCGATTTGGAGAACCCCTCGGAATTTTAGCCTGTACGAGCTTATTGGCGGATATTTTTAACTGAAACTTGTCAGTCAACCGGAGAAGGGGTTCTCCAAGTAGCAGACAAAATGAAACGGTTGAGGAGATATGTTGAGAAATAATGAAGCCCTACTGCAGAGGAAACGAGATGAATATTCCAAATACAGAGAGATGAATATTCCAAATACACTACATTGCCAAAAGTATTCGGTCACCTGCCTTGACTTAGATATGAATTTAAGTGAAAATCCCAGTCTTAATCCATTGGGTTTAATATGACGTTGTTCCACCCTCTGCAGTTATATCATTTAACTTCTTTTGGAAAGGCTTTCTACAGGGTAAAGGAGTGTGTTTGTGGGAACTGATTACCATTTTTCCAGAAGCACATTTGTGTGGTTACACACTGATGTTGAATGAGAAGGCCTGGCTCTCAATCTCTGCTCTAATTCATCTAAGTGTTCTATTGGGTTGAGGTCAGGATTGTGCAGGACAGGCAAGTTCATCCACAATAAACTCTCTCATCCATGTCTTTATGAACCTTGATTTGTGGACTGATGCGCAGTAATTTTGGAACAGGAGAGGGGCATCTCCAAACTGTTCCCATAAAGTTGGAAATGTCCAAAATATTAGCCCCTGAGCTCCAGTGAAAGGAACTCAGAATGCATCAGCATACCAAGAGATTTTGGACAGTCAAACAGTTTTTGGGTTACCCCTTCCTGTTCCAACATGTCTGTGCAGCAGTGCACAAAGCAAGGTCCATTAAGATATGGATGAGAGAATTTCAGATGGATGAACTTGACTGGCCTGCACACAGTCCTGTCGTCAACCCGATAAAACACCTCAAGGTTGAATGTGAGTGGACACTGAGCCAGGTCTTCTCACACAACATCAGTGTGTGACCTCACAAATATGCCCCTGGAAGAATGTGTAAAAACAAAACTTTTTTTAAAGCCTTCCTACAAGAGTTGAAGCTTTTATAGGTGCAAAGGGTAGACCAATATTATGATTAAATCATATGTATTCAGAATGGGATATCACTTAAAATCATACGTGTGTCAAGACAGGTGAGCGAATACGTTTGGCAATATACACTAGTACACTACTGTACCACTACTGTATCACATTTAAAGTATACAGAATAAAAACAATCAAGTTTGTTACGATTAGGGTTAGAGTTACCTTAGGTAATGCTATTCATAATAATGGCACCACACTGAAGTCAGAGTTCTTTCCTTACCTGGACGCAGCAGGGCGTGTCCTACTAGAACTCTGCAGATAACTAAATATTTGATAGTTTAGTTTCACATGTGATGGATGGCCAGGGACACCACACAGAGATCTATATGTAGACAAGCCATTAAAAAAGTATATTTTATTAATTGTGTACCCTTCAAAATGTTACTTAAAACATTGCCTGTGTGTAACAAATAGTTTCCAATTCCAAACAATGTCAACCACAACAAATTGTGTCGAAATTTAGATGGTCTACTGAGACTTTGAATTATTTTATTGAAAAATGTGGTTGCAGGAGTTTTGGTCATGGAAAGATCTTCTACATCAACATGTTGGTCTTCTTTGAACACAAATCCCCTCCTATGGTTGCAGTAAGGATGGTAATTGTGAAAAAGAGGTCAAGAATGCAGCTTGTGATCAAAAGGCCCTGGGTTCAATTCCCTTGAGCAAGGCGCTTAACTCAGGCTTCACCAAGACAACACAATAGTGCTCCTATTGTATTTTCTTGATGTCACCTTTGCTCGTCTTGCTCTTGCAGAAAATCCAGCAGAGAAGGACTGACCCGGCAAGGCCCATCAGGACGAGGAGAAGCAGGTCCAGCAGGCATCTCTGGTACCACGGCTGCTGCAGCGAGGCCAGCCTCAGGTGAGCTCCCCCTCCGCTGTGCAGGATGTGCTCCACCCACCGCACAAGTCGAAGTGCGGGGGGCATGGGCTGCGATCTATGGATGCGGCTGAGGGACAAAGCTGCCGACTTGAACCTAGAAAGAGGGGGAAGAATCACGGGAAGAATAGATGGTAGCGATATCACCACTTTGTATTTGGGTGTTGTTTGCCCACAGCTGTTCTACACGCATTACAAATGAAGCAAATCCCACGCACACACCTGACGTCCTGTATGACAGTTTGGATGGTGGCGCTAAGCAGCTCGCCAGTGATCCGCGTGGGGCTGATGGCGAGGCCCAAGCCCTTTGCTTCAGCCCTCACCACGTTGTCAAACTGATCTCCAAACAGTGGGATGCCCAGCACGGGGACGCCGTGATAAACTGCCTGAAGAAGACTGTTCTGACCTCCGTGGGTGATGAAGAGGCGCACCTTTTCGTGTCCTTGGAAGAAATGTATATTTGATTGGTGGAAAAAAGAAGATTTAAGATACTTATTCAAATAATAGTAATGAATTACAATTATAGAGCACTTCAACACACCCAAACATGTTTGTTTTATACCCATACTGTATATATTACAGTCACCAGACACTTCATTAGGTACACTAGCTCAGTCTACTGAGGGGTACACGCTGGACTGGTCGCCAGCCAATCACAAGGTAAATATAGATAAATATCCACACTCCCATTCACACCGGGGAATGGGATTGGTGAAATTTTATACAAAAATATTTTGACATTCATACCCAATGGAATCCCCTCACAATATCAGTTGTTTTGTTTTCTATGACTTTTACATATGGTATTTTTTTACGTGATATCATTTTAAAACCTAATTTATAACACAGATACTGTTGTTTAGTTGACTTGAGCAGGTATTTTATATCTTATATCTAATATAACCTATGTTGGCGGCACAGTGCATGACTGGTTAGCACATTTGCCTCAAAGTTCTGAGGACCCGAGTTCAAATCCAGCCTCGCCTGTGTGGAGTTTGCACATTCTCCTCGTGCCTGCGTGAGTTTTCTCTGGGTACTCCGGTTTGCTCCCACATTCCAAAAAAACATGCATGGTAGGTTAATTGAAGACTCTAAACTGCCCGTAGATGGGAATGTGAGTCAGCGGGGACAGACTTTGTTTGCTCAGTTTTGACTGATACAGCTACAGCGGTATTAATTTCACAAGTCAATGTGATGCAGTTTTACACCAGTCACAGTGTCCATCACAAGTGACTATGCCTATGTACTAATCCATCCATCCATCCATTTTCTGAGCCGCTTATCCTCACAAGGGTTGCGGGAGTGCTGGAGCCTATCCCAGCTATCATCGGGCAGGAGGCGGGGTAAACCCTGAACTGGTTGCCAGCCAATCACAGGGCACATATAAACAAACAACCATTCGCACTCACATTCACACCTACGGGCAATTTAGAGTTGTCAATTAACCTACCACGCATGTTTTTGGGAGGTGGGAGGAAACCGCAGTGCCCGGAGAAAACCCACACAGGCACGGGGAGAACATGCAAACTCCACACAGGCGGGGCCGGGGATTGAACCCCAGCCTCAGAACTGTGAGGCATACGCTCTAACCAGTCGTCCACCGTGCCGCCTTGTACAAGTCCATCCATCCATCCATTTTCTGAGCCGCTTATCCTCACGCGGGTCGCGGGCGTGCTGGAGCCTATCCCAGCTTTCATTGGGCAGGAGGCGGAGTACACCCTGAACTGGTTGCCAGCCAATCGCAGGGCACATACAAACAAACAAACAAACAAACAAACAACCATTGGCACTCACATTCACACCTACGGGCAATTTAGAGTCGTCAATTAACCTACCATGCATGTTTTTGGGATGTGGGAGGAAACCGGAGTGCCCGGAGAAAACCCACGCAGGCACGGGGAGAACATGCAAACTCCACACAGGCGGGGCCGGCGATTGAACCCCAGCCTCAGAACTATGAGGCAGACGCTCGAGGCAGACGCTCTAACCAGTCGTCCACCGTGCCGCCTTGTACTAATCCAATTAAGTGTTATTTATTGTACAATAATGTGGATAGTCACCAAGCAAGTCATTGAGAGGCAGCCAGTCCACAAGTAGGACATTGGAAGGTTTACTCAGGTGAGGCGGCCAACGCTCGTGGTTGTACCTGAAAGTAAAAAGAAACATCAAGATAAAAAAATAACTTTTTGTATGACTGTACACTACACACACACACTCAGGGATATGCTTCTACCTCCAGATCACGCCTTGGGGAATTACAGAGAAGCCATCTACCAGCTCTACCAGAAGCCGGTCTACAGAAACAGAAGAGACCATCGATCCCATGGTCACAACGATGAAACCTGACTCTCCAAAACTGGAGATCCACAAGTCAAGATCCTGAAGGATACAGCAGATAGACCTGGTTTGACCATGTTAATAGAGACCTATTATTAAAAAAAATTCATAATTTAAAACAGTTCCCTGTCATATTGATAAGATGACGGTGACATGCTTTTGTCAAAATAAATTTATAAGGATAAAAAATTCTAGCACAATTTATAAAGCATTTTTCTAAAGCCATTTTAGGGGCCAGCCATCTCATACACGTGAGCCAGCCTTCATCCCCAGGTTTTTTTCTAGCTTTTTCTGTTCTTTAGTAATCAAACTATAAAAATACACAAAAAAGACTTGAGAAAGGGCTTTTGATGGCAAAATAATAATTTATTTACAGATATACAAGAAATGCGCCGTGATTGATGCTGACTCACCACATGACTCGAGTTGAACGTCATTGGGTACTGGCTAGGTGTTCGCTATTTTTTCCATGAACTGCGTCATCTTTTCTCACGATCGGAACACACATTTTCTGCGACCTACTGCGACATATTTTTTATCCCATATTTGCATGCCCTGTTCGAGTGTGAGGGGCCTAAACTTGTCTGACTTCCAGCGTGTTGGCATTTCTCTCCCTTATAATCGATTTGACAAGCCCAGATTCACCCTCTTAATCTTTATCTTCTACTTAAAAGCTGCGCTGATCTAAAATCTAAAGCCGATACAATGCCACCATCTACAGGAGTCTGTTAGTCAATGTATTGCTATCAAGAGCACTGACCTGATCCAGAGGCTCAGCAGGTTTATTGAGGAGACCCCCGATCAACACGGTGGAAGGCAAGAGAGGCTGGGGGAACTCCAAGGAAAAATCTGTGTTGAAGGCCCACAGTTCAGCCTTCTGGAGGAACTCGTCCAGGCCACCCGGGGGGGATCCCGAGTTGAGGTGGCGCTCAGCTACGTCCTTGAATATGGACCAAACAATTTGCTGGCCTTTCCACAAAAAGGTGGGAAATGTAAGGACATTGTCGGAACAGTCACAGTCTTCTATGAGAATGTTAAGAACGTGCAATGGAAACTTGAAAATGAAAATGCCCCAAAGTTTGTACAGTTCTGTTGATATCCACATACTCCAGATGAGCCGAAATCATGGCGTGACGTCGACAGCTAATATTAGCTGCTAGCAAGCTGACGACTAGCTATACACGTTGTCACTTGTTATATTTTATTTTGGGGGGAGGGGGGGGGGGGGGGGGGGGGGGGGAGATTACATTTGTGGTAAACATATTTTTAAAATTGTTTGACAGTAAAAAGGTGAGATGTATCCATCATGCAACTTTCAAGTAAAATAGTACAGTAAATAGTACAGTAGTACAGTAGTACTATTACTGTAGTACTATTTTACACTTTGTATGGCAGTAACATCTACTGTATCCATCTATAGCACTTATCCTCTTCAACCTTAGAATTGTGAAGTGGATGTGCTAACCACTAGTCCACTCTGCCATCAAGAATTTAAAAATGTTATTTTAAATAAGACAAATATTCATGCCTTATTCAAAATACCCCATTGAATCAATAATTAAATCACAATTTTCTTGTCTTGCTGAAATTAGCCTATTTTGAATGGTTAATCCCGTTTAATGCAAATGTGACCGGCTATTTGTATACAACTAATCAAAAACCAAATTTTATGTTATATATCCTCTTAAAACATTGTCTGTACAATTGATAAAGATTTCATGAGGTAAATAATTTGACTCCGTAACGTATGAATTGAATTTTCATTTCAGATGACCAATATACTGCAACGTAATGTGTTAGACTTTTAGGGTTCCACTCTAATATAATGAAGCCATGCAGTTAATACAGTTAACAAATTGTATCTTTACCTACAGCACCCAGGAGTGAGTAGATGAAGTTCTTCGCGCGACCCCAAAGGTCCATACGGTCGGACAACTGGGAGCTGAAAGCTGGCACTGAGGAGATGGAGGACGGGATGGCTATGGACAGCGGTCCGTTCAGAGGCCCGGGATAGAAGGCTATGTAGGGAACACCTGTAGGAGGTCAAACGGATGTGGAATGAAGGTTTCCAAGTATCTACCGGCTAGTTTTAATTGAGAATCACAATGATCCAAGTACCAAGTTTGTGTGCTATGATGAAGGAGCAAGGGTTAAAAGCATCCAGGATAGCGATGTCATATTGCTCACTCTGGAGGAACGTTATTTGATCGCTGTCTCCTAAGAGCTTGTCACACTGATAGGAAAGGTGGCCCATGAAGTTCAAAAAGCCATTAAAGCTGTCCCTATTGGAAGAAAATAAGTCTGACTCCAAAACATAGCAGTGCTGTACAAGTGGTCATGTCTACCACTCACAAAACCAACGTAAAAAGGCTTTCAAAAGTACCGTCCCAGTAAAAACTGTGCTTGCTGCTCCAAGAACCAGCCGTTGTATTGTTTAATGTAATCTTCTCCTAGGGACCAAGTGCTGGTCTGGTAGCTGCCATTGCGACTAGCATAGGACAAACCTGACAGACATAATTTTATATTAAAAAGGATAATTCAGAAGAATGTTGCAGACATTCTGGAACAATACCTGTAATAAGAGGGTTGCCCAGTTGCAGGAGCATGCGGACCTCGTGGCCGTGCAGGTGGAAGTTATGGGAGATCTCGTCAAACAACAAGTAGTGGCTTCCTCCTGCAGGAAAGACGGCATTGTCAACTGCTGGGCTAGTAGGGCTACGCTCATGGGCCACTTCGTTCGGTACACATGCACTGCTCAAAATGACATCCAAATAAAGAGGCATATGAAATATTCTCAATAATACTAATTAAAAAACAAATAAATATATCCATCCATCCATTTTCTTAACCGATTATCCTCATTAGGGTCGCGGGCGTGCTGGAGCCTATCCCAGCTATCTTCGGGCGGGAGGCAGGATACACCCTGAACTGGTCGCCAGCCAACCGCAGGGCACATAGAAACAAACAACCATTCACACTCACATTCACACCTACGGGCAATTTAAAGTCTTCAATCAACCTGCAAATAAATATGTACTAAATGTAATAAAATTATAACTACATATAATATTCCAAACTATACCACTAACAACTTGAAGTGTAGCATGTTGATATTTATCGGTTTCCTACCTTGTTAAATTGTTAATTATTGTAAGAAATCATGAACATGATCAGTGTCTTTACATAGATAATAACATAATTAAAGGTATTTTGGTATTAAATGAACAGCGCTAAGAATGACGCAGTGCAGTTGATTATTATCTTCATAAAAGGCACAATTTGACACAATACTTATTGTATTGGATCCTATTAGATGTGCAGTTCAAACCTATTTACCCCCGTTACGTTGCGTTTTTTTGGTCCGCCCAAAATGCCAATGGGAACAATGTGACCCACTGCATGTTTATACATAAAAAAGTATTCATTCAATATATTGTGTTAAATTAGTGTGGAATAGTGTGGGGATGTGTGACAAGAGGTGACCATATAATAGTTCATCCATCCATTTTCTGAGCCGCTTCTCCTCACTAGGGTCGCGGGCGTGCTGGAGCCTATCCCAGCTATCATCGGGCAGGAGGCGGGGTACACCCTGAACTGGTTGCCAGCCAATCGCAGGGCACATACATACAAACAACCACTCGCACTCACATTCACACCTACGGGCAATTTAGAGTCTCCAATTCATGCATGTTTTTGGGATGTGGGAGGAAACCGGAGTGCCCGGAGAAAACCCACGCTAGCACAGGGAGAGCATGCAAACTCCACACAGGCGGGGCCGGGGATTGAACCCCGGTCCTCAGAACTGTGAGGCTGACGCTCTAACCAGTCGGGCACCACCAATATAATAGTTGTAAAATGAAATAATGTATAAATTTTTGCCCGCCTTTTTAGCCCTTTGTGTCACTGCTAGGTCAATATATTTATACCATGTGCAGTAAATTAAAAAAATATTAAGCATGATTAAAAAAAGAAGAAAAGAACAAGGCAATTAACTTTTACTTTTTTAATTTAGAACTTTTACTTTTTTTTCCCCCCCTTAATTTTATACTGTTAAATGGGTCAGTTCGACGCGCACAACATAATGATGTAGTTTTTAGATAGTACTTATTCATTACATAGAAAAATTCATCTACACTTTCTATAATTATATAATTTCCTGTGTCATTTTTCCTCTGTTCTTTTGACGGCTAGTTAAGAAAAAAATGAGGTGGGTGAAGCATGACAATGACTGCTCCCCTACTCACCAATTAGGCAGACAGTCAGGATCTTGGCAGACTGGAGCAGTGGGAGAGCCAGCAGCCAGCACATCCAAACCACAAGCCCCATGTTGTTGGTGCCACCCTGATCTGCAGCCAAAGTCCCGTAAATAGTCTTCCAGTTCAAAAATAAACTAATGAAAGTGGTCTTGCGCAAGTGTCAGCCTTTTAAAACTCACAATAAATGTATAATTGTTGACTTTAGCAGGTAGAAGTCTAATGGGAAAACATTCCCACACACAAAAAAGCAAAAGAATCCAAAAACTGAGTTGAGTAGAAAAAAAGAGAGAACATTACATTCAGAGTCAAGCTGATGAAAGGGAGAAGGCACCTACAATGTCTGAGTGTCACTTTGCTTGGCTGTCAATGTAGATTAATGGAAAAGTTCCGACCTTAAGGCGCTGATCCTTTTCATTCAGGAGCCTGCATGCCAGTCTGCGTGCGTGGTTCTGTCCACATAACACATTAGCCTCTCTGTTTTTCTAAAAGTCAGACACTCACATGTCTACCAGCATTGGACCTGCAGTGTTAATGAAAGGGAGGGACCAGGAGGAGGGGCGGCAATAAAAGGGGGGCTCACGGTCCCCCAAAGCACTTCTTCGATCAAACTGGACAAATGGGAACGTTAACTGAAGGCAACACATTTATAATTCAGTATTAAGTGACTTCACCTAGACTTTAATTGTGTTTAAATGTAATTTGTTGGGTAATATTAGCTTACTGCATTAAAGAAATTTTTGTTTTGCTGATTACTGGATTGATTGGAAGGAGCGCAGCAGTAGGTAGGACAGCGCATCCCTGCTAAATGAGCTACAATAGGGTTGCGGGTGCTCCGGAAGGTCGCTGCTGGCAAGTGAGGCTTGACATGTAGGTTATCCTGGACAATGCACTCATTGTGGACGCAAACCGATGCTCCCCTGTGTCAGAGAGGTCATTAGAAAAACAAGTGAATCAGAAAAACTACTGGAGAGTTTCAGGAAAAAGAATGCAGAGTCAGAGAGGTCAGTCACGTCATGGCTGATGTTTTCAGTCAGGCTGCCTCGACACTTAACTCAAGTCTACATGTTAAAACTATAGAATTTTCAACTCATTCAGTACTGGCGTCACCAAACAAGAATTGTGGTTGTTTTTTAAATCTATTTATTCTCTTCGAACAGTATTTTTCAACACAGAAGACAAAGTAGATGTAGTATAAATGTGTCATCAGTTAGGACACTGTTGAGGCTCTCCTCGTGGCTGATGGGCCTGTAGCACATTATGAATGTTCTGAAACAAAACAAAAGAAAATGTTTGAGAAAATGTCATATTAAGGTTGAAAACTATATTAGCACTGTGTACTGGCACTAAAGAATTTGGATCAGTGTCCACCTTCAATGAGACGCACCTACACGTAGAGTATGTCTGAAAAGGTCATGGCTTGTTGTACAATAGGAAAAAAAATAGCCTCTTTGGTGGCGGTAAGAAAAACATGTATGGGGAGTAATACTGAAAACCTCATATACAGTATAAACGTTAGATGTAAAATTCAACATGGTACCCAATATATATTTTATCATGGTGACCTAAACCACCTACTTTAGCAGCTTAAAATGTATGTTGTGTTATCAATGTTAAAGTCCCTGTACAATTTCCCCCTCCTCACTATTCTGCCTTTCTCTGAGTGACAAGCACACACTCACAACCGACAAGAAGGCGCTCTAAAGCAATTGTACACATAGCTAGCTAGATAACAGCATGTCGCAACTGCGCCAGACAATGCAAACAGGGGAGGTGCAACTCATGCCAGACTGCAAAGTGGTCACGTGGCGTCGTTGCAGCCACGCCCCCCCTGAAATGGTTACAGGGTAAAAAGTTCAAAAAAGCTTGAAAGTTCAGAGATGTGTGCAGTGCTTGTACAATGTATGCTTTTAAATTTATTTTTTCAAGCTATTAAGTAGCGAATGTAAATCCAATATGAAACTAAACCTCTCAACTTCAGATGGTATGCAAACAAATGCAAACTTAACTCAACAAAAGGAGGAGGCAATAAAAAAAAGAATCCTTCCTTCTGCTTTTAGATTTGAGAACAGCGGTGTTCAAAGGGTGTTTGTGTATGTGAAAGTATCTCCAACACAAAAAATATGAGCATTGACTTACAACAAATAGGTGGTGGTCAGTAACCTCTATCAGATTATGAAAAGAAGGATGCTCGGAGAGGACCGAGAATGTAACAGCATCTTCTGGAGTGTAGCCCAGCTCTGCGAATATCTGCATCAAATGCTAGAGGGCAGGGGGGGTGGTGATATTGTTAGTTTTATTTAATGTCACATAAAATCTAGTAAGGGCAGATGTTAGTCGAGGGTTAAACAATTGTCACAAGCAAAATAAATGTTATCATCATCAGGGCTAAAAAGCCTGGGGCAACAGGTAGTAAAACATTTGTCACAAGAAAAGTAAATAGAAAGTCATCATCATCAAACCAGGTGCTAAAACATTGGTCAAAAGCTAAAAATTATCATCAGGGCTAAACCCTGAGGCACCAGATACTGTATTTTGCAGGACGCCCACATGACCACTGCATAGTAAAATGTGATTCAATCGTCATTGGATGGAGTAAGTTTAATTTAATGGGCTACAATGTTTAAATTTATTTTATTATTTTGCAATATGCAAAATAATAAAATAAACTCCGTAATAAAATTAATTCTAGCCAGGAAATTGGACACAGACACCAAAATGGACAAATCCAAGGTGATGAAAACAATCTCCTTGGCAGAGGTAATAATTACGTCACAATGCTTTGATTTAAAGAAAGGCCTCTTCTCGAAACCCAAATCTTGCTAAATATGAAACTGGCCTTGTTATAGCTTTTGAGCAAGTTTATTTATTTTGGGTTCCATCATACCTCAACGCTCTCCTCCTGGGTCAAGCAGCCTGATGGAGGATGGACGCCACCTTTCATCTTCCCCACTTCGGGGCCCACTACGGAAAGGAGAGCTGGGATGGACACTGTCTGTGCCGCGAACGAGCTGCTCATCGCATATTCCTCTTCCTCCTTGTGCTTTTCTTCAGGCACCAAGAGGGCGAGTGCTGTGGTCTCCCCTAAGCTGGTATCAGTCTGCGCACATCAGGTGGTATCACAGGGGATCAGTCTAACAAAACAAGTCCGTGTTACTTAATCATCTGACAAGATGTTGCCATGCTGTGCAGAATGGCATTTAATGATGAGTGCCACTTTTTCCTTGCACACCAAACTCACTGTGTTAAGAGGGCTCGAAGCAGGGTACTGGAGATAATGTCCTGTCATTACACTCAGCGCTTTAATGAAGCCCTGCTTGGGATCAGGATCAGAGGCGAAGCACAGTAGCATGGTCATGTAGTCCAGTTGAGGCGGGGTGGTAGAGTGATCGGAAAACAGCTGGAAAAAGAACTAAGAAGGAATAACAGAAATAATTTTCAAAAAACAAGGTGCTATTGTCATAATAGTAATAGCTGTCAGGCATTGGACCCTTTGCTGGCACATTACCTTGCGAAGGTTAGCTCGACGATTATTAAGAGGCTCAAAGGAGTCGTTGGATATGGATTGCTCACGCTCACTGGAAAACCACAACTCAGTCTGGTGTTAGGAGAGAAACAGACCAGTGATTCCCAACCACAGTGTGCCATGAGCGATGATCAGATATGCCATGGGGAAGTGCACATCTTTCATTTCTTTTTCACAAAAATAGTTACTACATTATTATGCATATTAGTGCTTTACTACAAATAATGTTAAATGCTATTCCACGAAATGCCACTTGTTGCCATTTATACAACAGAATCATAGCTTGGTGTTCATCTTAACAGGCAGAGATTTCACATTGTGTAAGTACATTTCTGAGCAATTATTTCACGATTCACACATTTTTGTGACGTGTTTGTTTGGTGGCATGCCATGCGATATTACCAGTGTTAAAATACATGTCTTGGCAAAGTAAAGGTTAAGGAAAAACTGGAAGAGACAACCACTCATGTTGGTTCAGGCAGATGAAAAGAACGGAGAAAACATTTCAAGAGGGAAGATTTGTTTCTTTCCTGTTGTAGAGACAAACCTGCATATATTGCTCCTCACTTATATACCCGGTGTCATCAGTGTCTGCTGCCTTGAAATTCTTGCGCACAAGCAACAGTTGTCTTAAGGACGGAAACGGCCAAGGGATGGCAGCACTGAGCAGGAATCTACGCCAGTCTATCTGTTTGTATCCATCAGTGAGCAGAGAAATTATCTCGTTCAACTACAAACAAAGAGAGGAAATGTAATAACATCGATGATTGGATCTCACCAAATCAAACTTGACTCACCAAATTATACAAACTCAGTCCACAACATTACCATTACCAACACAAGCTCTGTATTACCAACATTTTGATAGGCAATGTCACAGAGGCATTAATTGTCATTTGCACATGCATCATCCTGACAGGTTCTCTAAAATTTTGCTTGCCTTATATACCTAATATGCACCTAATATTTTTCAAGAATTGAGCATACCTGTGCTTCAGTCATGTTCTCCCATGGTTCGGGCAGAGTGTTGAAAGGGAGGATGTCCCTAATCAGATGGAAGAACTCAGAACTGGACATAACGCCTGAAAATTGAAAGAGGAATGATCTTAAAAAAGAATATTAGGAGAATGAAAACGCAGACGGACAGACTACAATGCTCAACTCGTTTACCTGTTGGAGCCTCATTGCAAAGACAGTGGTACAGCGAGTCCAACTGAAGGATGGTCAGCATTGAAGTTGTTGCTCTCTCCGACGCAGGCGGACTCAGCTGGGTAGGTGAACTCGCAACCAACTGTGCATCTCCATTGAAATAGAAATCAATGCTTTCCTGTAAGCAAGAAAATATGGAACATATTAAAAAGCCACAATTGTTATCCACTATGATGCATCCCCTAATGTCATTCTCTAGGACCTCTTGGGCTGGGACACACAGCTTCCATCGATTTTCCATAGTACTTGTCCTCAAAGACACGGGTGAGCTCGAGCCTATCTAAGCTGACTGTAGGTGAGAAGCGGGGTACACGCTGGACGAGTCTCCAGCCAAACACGGAGCACATATTTTTACCAGCAAACATTCACAATTACATTCACACCTATGGACTTAAATTAAATTTAGAGTCTTGAGTGAACCTATCATGCATGTTTCTGGAATGTGGGAGGAACCTGAAGTACCCGAAGTAAACCCACGCATGCATGACTAGAACATGCTAACTCCACACTGGAAGACCGGAGCCGAGATTCAAAACTCAGAATTGTGAGGCAGACCTGTTAACCACTGGGCACACAGTGCAGCCCAGACACACAACTTAATTTATGAATTACAAAAGGTTTCAATCCTTCATCTTTCCCTTAATTTTCAACCTTTATGTTACCACTTAAAAAATATAAACTCTCAAAGTACCACCATTTTGACCAAAATAGGGAAAACTGTAGCATAGTAGGCCTAAGTGTTCATCAAAAACAAGGCAGACACTTTATTCCTAAAAAGTATATTTAAAATTATTGTAAACCACTGTAACATAATGCAGCTTTTGAAAATTAGCACTGCACTTCAAATCCCCCTCAAAGTGACCCAAAAAAAGTCTTGTGAATTTGACACACCACGGAGAAGAGTATCGTTATCAAGTTGGACAAATTTGAATGAAAAAAATAAAAATAAAATAAAAAAATCACAAAGTGGGTAAAATCTGGCTTCAAAATAGTCAAGTATTGAAACATTCTTTCAGCTTCCAGGCGCTGGAAGCGTGTCACTGAATGTTCTAAAACCCCGCCTCCCCGGAACTTTCAGCTGTCAATTAAAGACCTGTCTTCTCTCCCACCTCCTAGGCGAGGATAGGAGGATTCCCAGTGACTGCCATTCCCAGCGATGCAAATTGCAAACGTTCTCATGGGCCGCAGAGAGGAATTCTGTGGCGGCCAGGCAGCCCCAGTGTAATGATTGGCAGCAACACTGAGACCACTTTTCCTTCCTTTGCCGCTGTAGGAATTCATCGGGCCATTAATTGCTGCTGTGGCTGCCGAACGGTGTGCCATATGCTGCCACAGTGGTGCAATGCACAGCAGTACCCCTGGATGTATATGCATATGTATATGTCCCAGCCCGCTTTCATAAGAGGGCTAGTTTTTAGCCCCGCCCCAAACATCCAGCCAGCTGAGATGGTGGAAAAGAGTTTTAAGCTTTAGCTCAACAAATCAGGACTACAGTAGTATATTGTTGTCAGTTTTTGCATGTTTTCAGTACTTATCTTCATATATCATCCATCCATTTTCTGAACCGCTTCTCCTCACTAGGGTAGCAGGTGTGCTGGAGCCTATCCCAGCTGTCATCGGGCAGGAGGCGGGGTACACCCTGAACTGGTTGCCAGCCAATCGCAGGGCACATAGAAACAAACAACCATTCGCACTCACAGTCATGCCTACGGGCAATTTAGAGTCTCCAATTAATGCATGTTTTTGGGATGTGGGAGGAAACCGGAGTGCCCGGAGAAAACCCACGCAGGCACGGGGAGAACATGCAAACCCCACACAGGCGGGGCCGGGGATTGAACCCGGGTCCTCAGAACTGTGAGGCTGACGCTCTAACCAGTCGGGCCACCGTGCCGCCTACTTATCTTCAAACATATTTAATTTGTTTAGAAACAAAACATGAAAATGACTATAAATATAGGGAAAATAAAAACTACTTAAATAATGATTAAATTAAAATGTATTTCACATAAGTTAAATACAAATTGCACCAAAATAAATGTTTGAGGTGGCACGGTGGAAGACTGGTCAGCACATCCACCTCACAGTTCTGAGGACCCGGGTTAAAATCCAGCCCCACCTGTGTGGAGTTTGCCTGTTCTCCCCATCCCTGCGTGGGTTTCCTCCCACATCCCAAAAACATGCATGGTAGGTTGATTGAAGACTCTAAATTGCCCCTAGGTGTGAATGTGAGTGTGAATGGGTGTTTGTTTACACATGCCCTGCGATTGGCCGCTTCTCACCCAAAGACAGCTGGGATAGGCTCCAGCACGCCAGCGACCCTAGTAAGGATAAGCGGTACGGAAAATAGATGGATGGATGAATAAATGTTTGAGAACAAACAGTTCGCAAAGGTTAAATGCAACTGTATTGTACCTTAAAAGTTAAATACATACTGTACCACTATAGACACTAGGCACCACACTTTGATCACTGCGCTATATAGTATAGTTGTTTGGTTGGCAAGGGGGAATCAACTACTTTTACTTTTTCCATTTTCAGACCCCAATGAAAATATTTTTTTATAAATTATGCAAAGATGCCCTTGAAAAGAAATTTTAAAAAAATCACAACATGGTGACACTTACCAGCACCAACTCATTCTGAAGCTTAACAGCAGTCTCTATGAAGTGGCGCACTGCTTCTGCAAGTTGGTCAATACTGGAAGAAAATTGTGTATGTATATATATATATATATATATATATATATATATATATATATATATATATATACACACACACACACACACACAAACAAAAGGGACACTGACCTCTTCATTTGTGCAACATAATGTGCTTCCAAACTGTCTCGCATGTCGCTAAAGATCTGTTCGGCTCTGCGTTGCAGAGAGTTGACCAACACCAGCCCATGGCCTTTCACTAGCTTAATTCGTACCTTTGATGCACTCTCTGGAACACACAAAAACACCGATAACATATGCAGATCAGAAAGGTAATATTTAAAAGGCGCAAAAAAAAAAAAAAATGCCATGCCATTTCTTGTGTAAAGACAATAATAACTATCGTTGAACATGTTCAGACTGAGCCCAATGAACTGTTTTAACGGGTTACAGGTTTTCGGAAACAATCACAATGAGTTTATAGCGTTTTGGAAAAGAGTTCTTCACATGTGAATACGCTTAAAGAACAGCATAGAGAAACACGCGTAATTTGGATGTTAGCATGTAGTACCTTCATGCTTCAACGCAGCTGTGTATTCTCTGATTATTAGTTTCTGTTTGACATTTTTAACAGCTACAGGGGTCTTCTCCACGGCCTCCACAGCTGGTGGCGGGCTGGGTGCAGGAGGGGGAGATGGAGAACCTGAACACAAAAAGCATACCATACAAGAAGCAATACGTCTGTATTAAGAAATAACATACATAACCTGCTAAATCCTCATGCTAAGCTAATTCAGTTTTTTTTCACATGCCTTTCTGTTTTTTATCTTTGTCTTTATTCTTTTTGTTTGCATTATCCTTTTCTTTATCCTTTTCCTTCTCTTTTTCCTTTTCCTTTTCTTTCTCCTTCTCCTGGGCTCTTTCCTTCTCTTGGATTCGCTCCTTCTCTTGGATTCGCTCTAAGTCTTGTGTCTTCAGCTCCACCTGTTGAGGTTCTGTTGACACCTAGGCATGGACACAAGTCAGTCAAGTGTTCAAAATGTGCCCTTCTTATATACACGTTGCTAAATTCTGTATTATACATGCTGCATTACCAGTTTACTTATGACTACGATGGCATCGTCATGTTTGCCGATCAAGATCTCACTAAGTACCTGTGCGCAAACAACAGAACAAGTATTATCTTAAATGATGCGACTGTGCATGATTATCACCAATACTCGTTAGTACAGTATGTTTTGGATTATTTCCATAACATTTTGAATTTAAACTTAGAATTTGCAGTTGTCAAAACATCCATCCATCCATCCATTTTCTGTACCGCTTATCCTCACTAGGGTCGCGGGCATGCTGGAGCCTATCCCAGCTATCTCCGGGCGAGAGGCGGGGTACACCCTGAACTGGTTGCCAGCCAATTGACACAAAAAACACAAAAAAAAATCTTGCATATGTTAAAACTGTCTCTATGACCTGACAGCAGAATATTATTACAATTATGTTTTGAAAAATCATCTTTTTCTGGACCCATCTATTGCTGGGACAAGATTAGCCAAATCAGCGGGTGTAGAGACAGGAGGCGTGAGAGATGAGATGTCAATCATTTGCTCATGCGTACCTCGTGCCACAAGCCTCGTGGGGGGACAGAGAAGCCTCGCGCAAAAGGAGACCGACCATACTGTAGTTTCTTGGCCGGATTACTTAATTCCAGTCCGCAACAAAAGATAAAAAGAAGGAATTGGACAGCTCTATACTTAAAATCAAGGGTGAAAATCTATAACAGTGGTGTCCTATATATGGACAGCTGCATATTGCTAGGCTTGGAAAACAAGCCTAGCAACATGATTGACATACGATCAAACGGTGACGTCACCATTCTCAATGTGTTGGCAGGTAAATTGATCATCTCTCTTATATTTTTAATTGTTTGGAGATTCCAAAAAATAAAACATCAAACCGGCAACATTTCAAGTAACGTTGATACTCGTGGTGCACTCTGAACTATGAAGCCACAGGCGAGCAGCATGCAGATCCCATCCTCGTTCCTCCGGCGGCTCGTTGCACACGCCTGGCCGACTGAGGAGCACTCTGAGGCGGCCAGCCGAGTATGACGAGACACTGTCTTCCTGGTTATTTTTCATGAAATGACCTGGGGGTGTTACTTTGTGAAGACACGCGAGGCGGCGGGGGCGGTAGCGGGGGCAGGGACATGAAATTAGGATAGATTAAAATCTTGCTAGCATTTTGAAAACTTGCATTCCCTGCCTTTAAATTTTTCTTTTTTTTCAACGTTTTGCTGAATATGTACAGTACATACCATACATAAAGTATACTCTGCTTAACTCATATGGAAGCACTTGTGAAATACATTACAA